>NC_091060.1:6121062-6431062 GCF_000393655.2 Nicotiana sylvestris
ATGTCATTGAAGGAGAAGACACTATTACTATAATCTAAGGATGCATCATAAATTAAAGAGTATAAGATCCTCCTATCCTTAAGATTAAATCGGTCAACAATTACGGAAAAATTGGAGAAATGCTATTCCTTGGTTCTTTTTCTTTGATAAGCTAACTCCTAAAATTATATGGATATGCCAAAATTTAATGCAAATGATCTCCAAAAAAGTTGGTCGATACATTTTACTTACCCTTAAGTAAAAGAAAGAAATAAGCACAATCATATGAGTAGCAAATTATCAAGAACATACACGGTTATGAAAGTAGATACATTCATACAGTTTCTATCACTACTATAAAAATAAAATATGGACTTATACTGGATTTTTTATATCATCTCAGCATTATCTTAGAAGGGGAACTTTGGAGCAAATGGTAAATTTATCTCCATATGACCTATAGGTCACGGGTTCGTACCGTGGAAGCAGCCACTAATGCTTGCATTAAGGTAGGCCGTCTACATCAACACCTCTTGGGGTGCGACCTTTCTTCAGATCCTGCCTGAATACGAGATGTCTTGTATATTAGACTGCTCTTTTTTTATCTCAACATCATTTAGTATTGGTGCTTGTAAATAAATTTTCTTTTTATTACTCATCACAAAAAGGAGGGGAAATGAGAAGGCAAAAGAACCTACTTTTTTCTACTAAATAACACTACAAGTGCCAAACTGAAGTTCCATAAGCCAGATATTCAAAGAAACCAAATAATTATTTGTGCAGAGTCAACTCTTCAAGACATTATTGCTACATAGCACATTCCTTAAATCTAAATATGTTCAGGGAGTTGTTATTGCTCAAAACTAATATACATACCTCACTCATTAGACTCCTTTGAACTTCGCTCTTTAGTGAATAATCAATCTATACCAAATTCAAAAAATGAAAACAAGTTAGATTTCATGAAATATTGGAGAAGATGTAATTAAACAGAAAATGTCCTTCAAGATATAGTCAACTTAAAATGGTGCTTAATCTTAAAACTTCCAATTAGAAGTTAATCAATATGAATTTTGAATGCTTGATAAATCAAGTAACATCAATGACTATTCTGTATTATTCTGTCCACAACAGCATCACATGTATGAAATGCACCCAGTCTAAGTATTATGTTTTTCTTTTTCAATTTCTTACCTTGTTCTTATTATCAATTTGCAATATTTTTTTCCTAATAAGCGCATCAATTTTGTAACACGTTATAATCACTTTGCAATGATTTATGAACAAAAAAAATAAAGTTAGATCATGTCACAGTTACCAAATACACTCCACAATAATCATGCTAAACCATCCTTTTTTTAGTTTGTCCTCAGTCTTAGTACATAAATTCATAGAATATAAAATATCTCATGACAATAGTATAGTGTGCTATAGATTTATTGTGTTGTAACTCACAAATAGAACTTAATATCAGAGAATAGTATAACATTATGAAGAACTTAAATCCAAAAGTGTAAATAGTATATGCTAGTGTATGAAGACTCACACGACCTATGTAGAAAATAAAAATTACATCAAGCAAATTATAAGCAACATCAGTGACTTTTCTAGTGTATTTCATGAGCGAATAAAGACGTTTCAATGAGGTAAATTCTAAGTGGGAATGAAGGTTGTAAATTCTTAAAAGATCTGCAAAGTCAAGAAGTTGGAAAGAATATAGAGAAAAGAGAAACGATAATAAATGATTGTCGTTACCACTATTGTTAAAGGCAAAAATTTCTAAAAGGCGCTCGAGGGCTAATCGCAAAGTGCAATAAAAGTGTGTGCTTTATTAAATAAATAAAAAAAGCAATGAACAAACAAAATAAAAATAAATCTATAATGCAAGAAAAATATGGATTTCATAATATTTTCCTTTAAATTAATATCTCTTTTCTGATTATATCATCTATTCTTTAGTATAACTAGATTAAAAAAAAAGGCGCAATACAAAAACTAATTTTCCAAGGGACTGAACTTCAAACTAAATAAAATTTTATATCGGCATTACATGTATATTAATTTTTTTTTTGATAAAGTATATATATATATATTAAAATTAGTGGTACCTTATCAAGAGTTACTCATTCTTCAACAAGCGGTAGTTGATTCTCTGCATTTTTAGCAAGAAAAATCTAGTGCTTCACCTAAGATTATTCAGTATCAGACACGTCCATGTGACGGTACTAAAAAAATAGAGAAGCAGCTTGCTGCAATGTATCTAAAACAATATTACTCCATCAAGGGATAACTCAAGTCATTAGGCTGCTCTTTATATCAGATTTATATAAAAGTCAGTGAATTAATAAACTTCTACTAAAGTTTAAATTTGAATAGAAAACACTCTTCATTTGTAGTAAAAATATTTTCAATGCTGAGAGATATAAAACACATTCCTCAAGCACAATGCAATTTAACATAAGATTATAGAAATCAAAAAGTCTTTCGGAACTCCACATATTTAGGCAAATGGACCATTCTAGTAAGATGTGGTCTTATATAAATAATCCAACGATGCATTACAACCAAAGATCATTGGTCCCGTCATCAATTGTTAATGCATCCCGTTGAACAAACAAATTGTGTATAAGAGATCATTCTTTAGAGGACTGATTTACCTTGTAGTATACCTTGCTGCCGTAAAAGGCATATATTCATATTCTATCATTTGAGAATTAAGCTTTAGGGTGATTTTTATTTACATGTTAACTGGTCAGTCTGCAAATCATTTACTCAGTAAAATTCTTCGGTGAATCAGAGATCAATGATTTCATCATATCGATAAAACATAGAAAACAACGTAGGACACACGGATGACCAGAACAAAATTGTGAGATTCAAAGGAAGAAAATAAGGCTCAAAGACATTGAAGAGAGAGTTAGATAGAATAATAAGAAAACAACCATGAAATTGAAAATCTGAAGAGAATCTGAAGAAGATTAGGGCAAAAGATTGATACAAATGCTAACCTGAAATTGCCACACCCCGATAAAAAAATAATGAGAAGTCAAAAAAAAGTCCAAATTTATGCAAGAATCATATTTCTCTGTTGTTGGTTGGAATGAACAAGAGAGATGAAAGAAATGAATGAGTTAGTGTTGGTATTAGAATAAAAGTGAAATCAGCATTGGACTGAATACGTACAACACATTTTATGACATGATTAAATGACTCTTTTACCCTTGGTCGACCATCTTCCCTTTTCTATACATCTGCGAGTTAGAACTACAGCTAGCTCTCTCTTCCTTCAAAGCTTCTCCAATGGCGCCCAAGAAAACTATTCGCAACTCAGACCTAATCCCCGGCGTGGGAAAATTCTCGCGTTCCAAAATGTACCACAAAAGAAAGCATATGAGCGATCAAGAAAAAAAAAACAACGGAAAATTCCCTCAACACCCAAAAAAACCCACCCCAACACCACCCACCTCAAATCCCCCAAAATTTTACCCAGCAGATGATGTGGCAAAACCCCTTGTAAACGAACCCAAACCCACAAAATTAAGATCAAGTATTACACCTGGAACTGTGCTCATTATCTTAGCTGAAGATTTAAGGGTAAAAGAGCTGTGTTCTTAAACAGCTTAAATCTGGGGTTTTGCTTGTTACTGGTCCTTTTAAACTTAATGGGGTTCCGTTAAGACGTGTTAATCAAGCTTATGTTATTGCTACTTCGACTAAAGTTGATGTTAGTGGGGTAAATGTTGAGAAAATAGATGATAAATATTTTGATAAGGTGGCTGAGAAGAAACAGAAGAAAGGTGAAGACGAGTTCCTTGAAGAGAAATAAGTGTTTTGTTTCATTTGTTAATATTCTGCTTTAATATTTTTTAGTTTAAATCATATTTTTGCATATTTTGATATAATGTGAAATGTAGTGAGTCTCTAAAAGAGGCAATCCGGTGCACTAAGCTCCCGCTATGTGCGGGGTCCGGTGAAGGGTCGTACCACAAGGGTCGATTATATGCAGTCTTACCTTACATATCTGCAAGAGTCTGTTTTCACGGCTCGAATCCGAGGTCACCTCCTGGTTGCATGGCAGCAACTTTACCAATTACTCCAATCCTCTTCTTCCAAACGTAGTGAGTCTCTATTTTTTTAAAAGCCTTTAGTTTATCTTAAATGACAAAGGTTGATGTTTAGGCAAATTAAGCAATTTAAACTTATGTCGGGAAGGGTGTCATTGCTTGCGTACATGTAAATGAATTTGTCAGTGGATGATGATCTGACTATGATGTTGGAAAAAGGTCAAATTATAATGATGATTGAAAGCTACATGTACCAAGAGAAGGGTGAAATTGAGTATCCTTGATCTTGATTGCCAATGTGGCTGTAGCTACATGAATTCAATTTTGAGAGGTTAACTGGCCGGTTGTCGTTCTGCTGTCGATATATATCTGCTTACCAAACTTCTTACATTTCAAATACTATTTGTATTTATTTTAACTGTAATGGAATGAAATGGACATAAAGTGGAATGGATATGGAGAATTCTCTCTATCCTCACAAGGTAGGGGCAAGGTGTGCATACACACTACCCTCCCAGACCCCACGGTGTGGGATAATACTGGGTATATTGTTGTTGTTGCTGATGTGGAGAATTCTATTAAAATTGATATGGAGCATTGTGTTCACATTATTTTCCTTGCAGGAGAAAAATGTGCTTCCACAGGAAAAGAAAGATGACCAGAAAGCTGTTGATGCAGCATTGATCAAGGCTATTGAGGGTGTTCCTGATTTGAAGGATTATTTGTCTTCACGGTTCTCACTCAAGTCAGGCATGAAACCACATGATCTAGTTTTTTAGGCAAAGAAATTCTATAATGCTCCTATGAATTGATTCTTGTTATCTCTGTTTTGTGTCCCGTTAACTTGCGTTAGTGGTTCTTATTAAGGATTTTGTTGATGAGAATCATCTTAAATTAGACCATACGATTTGAGATTTCTGCCATTGGAACTGTATATTCTTTATTACTAGCTATGTTGACTGTAACAATCAAAGACATTTCTTGATCTACAGTTTGTGCATAGATGATGGATTTGCCTCTAAAGTTAGAAATGATCAAATATTAATGCTTGATTGAAAGCTATATGTACCTAGAGTAGGTGTGAAATTGAGTACCAAATTGAGAAGTTTACTGGCCGGTTTTTGTTTTGCTGTCGACATATCTGCTTACTGAACTTCTTACATTTCAAATACTAGTTGTAATTCATTTTAGAAAGATAATACTTATGTGATATTAGGGTAGAAGGTTAGGGGTTAGTTGAGTGTATTCCTTTGCCATTCTCATGGCAACAGTATTAGCCTTGCATTTTTGTTTGTGGAGTAATATGTCTACCTGTTATTTCTTTCGCTTCAGTTATTTTACTGTATCACAACAGCTTGTTGATACTGCTCCTTTTTATTTTGTCCTAGAGTCGAGGCTCTCAGGAAAGGCGGAAACAACCTCTCTACCTCCACAGGGTAGGGGTAAGGTCCGCGTACATATTACCCTCCCCAAACTCCACTTGTGGGACTATACTGGGTATGTTGTTGTTGTAGTACTTATGTGATATTAGGCTGAAAGACATATTAGAAATGGTCAAGTTCTAATGCATGATTGAAAGCTACATGTACCAAGAGAAGGGTGAAGTTGAGTACCCTTGATTTTGATTGCCAATGTGGCTATAGCTACATGAATTCATATTGAGAAGTTTACTAGCCGGTTGTTGTTCTGCTGTCGACATATCTGCTTACCGAACTTCCTACATATCCTATGCTAGTTGTAGTTCACTTGTTCTATGTTCATGTTTATGTGATAGTAGATTGTTGGATGAGAAGGGCAGAACGAGAAATGGCGTAGAATTTAGCCTTTTCAAGATGCCTTTCTCTAAAACCAATCATCTCTGCACTTTCCAGGCTCACTGTTTTGACTTCCAGCAGTTTGCGTCTATAGGTGCATACAAGAAAACACTATAGTATTCTCTTTTTCAGTTGTTTTTTGGGTACTTTTAGGCAGACAGCTGAGTTGCTGAAACCAGGAGGTCACATGTTCGAGTCGTGAAAACAGCCTCTTGCAAAAATATAAGGTAAGACTGCAGAAATATAAGGTAAGACTGCGTACAGTAAACCCTTGTGGTCCGGCCCTTCCCTAGACCCCCGCATAGCGGGAGTTTAGTGTACCGGGAGTGCCCTTTTTAGTTGAGTTGCTGCTGTGATATCAATATTACAAAACCAATTTGATCAAGATCCAGTAAAGTGAGAAGTAGATAGTTCTCCAAGGGAGAAAAGTGATGTTTCCCTATTGTCACCCTAAATTTGGTGTACTTATATTTTGTGATAATGCATAAATTCATCGATAACTCAGTCCTGTTAATAGTTTCTTGTTATTTCCTTTAAAGCAACAAGTGCTCAAAACTTGTAGTCTGATTCTTGATTGCATTTTCTGATTAGTAAATAAAGATAATTGTTTTTATGAATAAAAGAGTAAGGGGTCGTTTGGTAGGGTATGAGAATAATGTCGAATAAGGTGTATTAGTAATGCAGAGATTGGTAATACAAGCATTAGTTATGCAAAGATTATTTCTTATCAACTGTTTGGTGTGATGTATTAAAAATTAAGATGCATTGCATAATTTTTAAGAAAATTAGTTGCTTACAAAGTGCGCTCCATATTCTAGCTTTAAGGGGCTTAAAGGACAATTTTATCTTTAACCATGCTAATACATGCATTAATAGCCTTGGTATTGGTAATGACATGGTTTGCTATGTATTAGTTATACATAGGATAATACCAAATAGGTTGTTTAACTAATACTTGCATTAGTAATACATAGGTTGAAAAAGTATACCAAAAAGAGAATAGTAATACCAAAAGTTAATGCATGCTTACCAAATGACCTCTGAGTCATAGAACCTTTAGGGATCGTTTGGTACGAGGGACAAGGAATAATTAATTTCGGGACTAAATTTAAGAAGAGTTTATCCCATGTTTGGTTTGGAGAAAATTACAGTATAATTAATTCCGAGATTAATTATTCCGGGATTATAGTATTTTTTTATCCGATAGAAAGATAGAATAACTAATCCCGAGATTAGTTATTCCGGAATAATTAATTCTGGGATAACATCTTTTCAACCAACGACCCTTAGAGGTACACCACTTCCACTTCTAATGACATCGGGGGAGGGAAGCTGGTAAAAATCACAAGGTAATCTCCAAAATCAGAACAATAAATAAGTAAATACGTGAAATCTACCTCAAATGACAAAGGAATTCGAATAAATTCAAAAATGGGCACAAGGGATTTGAATTAATAATTCTCTTAAATTAATAGTAGAATTCAAACTTTTATCTATATAGAAAGGATTGTTTTTATACATATAAGTGGTGGGGGAAAAGGACTAGAAATTTTCTTTGTATTATGCTCGACTCTCGAGTTATAGATATCGCCATTCTACGAAAATTTGTTCCCTAAATAGAGGCATTTGCAAAAGGATATCTTTTATCTTTATCTAGTTAAGGGAAGAGTAGTCTCATCCACTGCACCACATCCTTCCACATTGGATAGGTATTTTCTTTTCATATTACGACAGGGGTGAACACAACCCTTATCATCAACTATAATATTTTCGGCACGAAATATAAATAATTATATAAATCAATTAAAAGTCCAAAAAATACTGAATTAAGAACCATAAACAGGAATACAAGAAAAAAGAATTCACTCTTATAAACATTCTTGAAAGATGAAAACATCTTGCACACTTAAAGTAAGGGTGTACAAAGGAAACTGACATACCACACTAATCCGATAATCCGAGTCAAATCGAGAAAAAAAAATTCGACTATGGTTTGATTTGATTTGGTTTGTGTTGGGAAAAAAACCCGACCATAATTGGTTTGGTTTGGTTTTAACTAAAGAAAGTCAAACCGAAACCAAACCAACCTGACATTACATATATAGAAATTTTAGATATATTTCATATATAAATATACTTATAGTGATATAATTTATAAATATTTCTTAAAAAATTTCATAAGTTTATCTTTTTAGGTATTATTTCAAGGTTGGACTTAGAACTTTTGAATGTTTCAATAAGCTTTGTAGCCATTAACATTAGTAAATTAAATAATGCTAACAAAAGCCCAAACCAAAATCAAATCAATACTAATGCTAACAAAAGACATTAAATTCAATACTACGAACGGGAATGTATTGAATATCTATTTTTTGTTTTGCAATAGTTTAGATAAAAATGCATAACCTATTTTTATTTTTTTCTGTAACGTTTAGTCATGTAATTAATACTCCCTTATTAGTCTACTTATTTTAGCATGACTTAGTACTTTTAAATTATGTTTATTTTTATTATGGCTTTTTAATTAGCAATATTTATATTACATAATTTTATTGTCTTTATTGTTGAATATTTTAGGATAATGCCATGACACATCTCATATTTTGTATTATTTTCTTGGAGAATACTTTATATACTTGTATCTTACTAGGATTAAAGAAATATTTTGAGCACAATTTATATATTTTGTTCTATGAATATTTTACCGGAAAAAAACCCCGAAAAACCCCGAAAACCCGAGAAAAATCGAGAGTGAAAAACCCGAGTTTTATTGGTTTGGTTTGGTCTTTAGATTTAATAACCCGACACAATTGGTTTGATTTGGTAATTATTGTAAACACGTGATTTTTGTCCTATATGAGAATTACTCCCAAAAATTCAAAATAAAACAATTTTCCTTTGTGTGCAATTTTGAGGATTTTGTGGCATTTTTTGATAATTATTTGTATTTGTCCATGCATGTTTATTTGTTAAATTAATTAAAAATACAAAAATATGTCGCATTTGCATTTAGGATTTAATTCTACAATTAGGAGCAATTAAGTTTGTTTTACAAGAACAAAAAAAAAATCATCATAAAAATAATGTACGTTGCATTTTTAGCATTTAATGTCCAAATTGTGTGAGTTTATCGTAATTGCTATTTAATTATGTGTTAATTGTTATTGAGAGTTAATTTGCGCTTTTATAAATTAATTTAGTTCTATATGATAATTTAGGATTTTTAGAATTTAGTTTCAGTTTAAGAAAAATAAAAGAAGAAAAAAGAAGCAATAAAAGAGGAAGAAAATCGGATTGGGCCACCTTCTAATTTAAATCAACCATGGCCCAAACCAAATAACCCCACCGGGTCAACCCGACCCAGTCCGCCCCATAACCCAAACTAATCCCAACCCCCATTTTTCATTTTTTTCATTACCCTAAAAAACCCTAAAAAATATGCCCGCCCCTCTCTTCTTCTCCTTCCAAACCCAGCTCTCATGGCTTCCCCCGCTGCTTCTGCCCTTCCCCTCATCCCAAGCTCCCATGGCTGACCCCAACCCAGCAAACCACCCCCTCGTCATCTCCATCCTCACGTCCAAACAGCCCCCCTCCGTTCAACCAGTCCATCGCCACCAACGACCCTCCCCGTCTGCCATTGAAACCCAACGTCCAAACAACCATAGCTGCCCTCTCGTCGACCACCCCTGCTGCTTCTTCTTCTTCATCTCAGCTGGGTCGAGCTCCAGTCAGCCACCATGGCTGCTGCTTCACCTCCCACGGCTGCCTGCATCGTCCACCCAAACCACCATCGCTGTTGTTGCTTCTTCTTCGTCCCCATAAGTCCCAAACGACCATCTGCTAAACAGTCTCACGTCCAACCGAACCCCATCGGTTTCTGCAACGTCCAGCGAACAGCAGTCCAACTATCGCTGCTGCTGCTCGACAACCATAACTCCAGCCAGTCCAAACGACCTCCAGCCTCACGTCCAAACACATAGCCATTGCTGATGCTTCATCTCCTCATCTCCTCATCCCAAACAGTGGTGTTCATGGTCGTCTTCGTCGACCAGCTTCATCGCCTGAAATCAACCGGAAAACATACAAAAAATTTTGGGCAGATTCGAGTTATTTTGGTTTCAAAGTTTCCGGGCAGATTATTTTCCGTTCGAGTTCGTCGTTGTTCATTTCCGGTTAGTTGGTTTAAGTTTCATTTCTGTCCGTATTTTGTTTGATATTCTCGGATTTGAAATCAGTATATGTTTGATTCTTTTCTTGTTCGTTGTTTATCATTTTTTTGATTATTTCTTTAGTTTGTTTTATGTTCTTGTTTAGTTTAATATAGAAGTTGTTGGTTGTAATGTTGTTAGATTTAATTTGAAGTTCAATTGATTATTGAGTTTAGTGATTTGAATCTACTTATTTGTTATGTTCAATTTATTACTGTTATTGAATCTAAAAGTATGTTTGTTGTTAAAAATATTGTTCAGTCAAAAATATTGAGTTTCTAGCCTAAATTTGTTGATGAAATTTGATTAGGAATTGGTTATAGCTGCTGTATTTTGGGTAGAATTGATTAGGTGAATTGGTTATAGCTGATGGGGGTAGAACGGTAAATTGCAGTATTTTCAGGGATAAAATGGTAATTTCAGTAATTTCATAGGTGCATTTTTGGAATTGAAAATTTGAACAATTATTTAATCCGAGTGTTCTATCCACTAAGCGCTAATATATTAAAATAATGCATAAAATAATATATAGTGGGGGACAAGACATAATGGTGGGAAATTAATACATTGTTTAATATAGTGGGGGACAAAGCATGCGGTAGTGGGGCAATAAGTGAATTAAATAAGGGAAAGATATGCGTTAGTGGGAATTAATACATTGTTTAATATAGTGGGGAACAAAACATTAGGTAGTGGGATTCAAAAGGGGGATGGGTAGAAGATAGTGGGATTTAGTTTAAAGGCTTGAAGTTTGTAAATAAATAGGGAGGAGCTGGACACAAATAGGGGGAGGGATTAGCTGAATATTAGGAGAAGAATTCGGAAATATTGAAAGATTTTTGAGGATTCGAATTTGAAGAGAGTTTAAAAGAAAGAATTTTCTGAACATTAAGAGAGAATTAAGGGTTAAACATTAACTGGTCTTTCAATCTAAAAAAGATTCACTTTGTTTCTGCCCGTTGATTGTTGTTGGTGTTTTTGGATTTTCATTTGATTTGTTTCCTTGAGTTTGGTTGGTTATTTCTACTACTTCACTGGTTATTGCTGGATTTTCGTTTGATTTTCAAATCTGTCACTGGTTTCTCGTTGCTGGTTGTTACTGGTTGCGGGGTGTTGCTGTTGTTATATGCTACTGCATTTCTGCTGATCTTCCTCTTCTTTTACTTCCAATATCAGGTACACAACTGACACACTGGTTACTGTAAGCTGAAACATGAAGCATGAATATGAAATGAAGAGTTGAAGTTCTGAATTTATCTTAGTTATATTCTGAATTTTAGTTGTGTATATACATTATTTAGTTTCCTCTAATCAGAATCATGTAGTTGTTTAATATATAATGGAACATCTGACAGTAGCTTAGTGGACGAACTGTCTATGTATTGCTAAAAAAATGGTGTAGTAACTCTGTTCAGATAGTTCGTTATTGTTTGATGATTATCATGTCTCAAAAAAAGCATGTTAGCTGATTTAGACTATTCTTAAACATTCAACAGTTAGCTCATTAAACGAATAGACCGTTTCGGAACTTGTAGGAATATTGTTTAGCTAGATACTATTGGTTAACTTCAGCATGTAAATGGTTTAGGATTAAAATTAGATTGCCAAGTTCTTTTTTAATTTGACAAACTGTGAGCATGCCTAGTATAATGTAACTAGGTAGTAACATGTGAATGAGATGACCCAGGTCCAGTTTTGTGCCATACACGTTGGGCATGGGTCCACGTTGGCCAATGGGTTGTCCATATTGTGCTTACATTCTGATTTAACAAATTGCGTTCGGAACCCGACTGTAACAACTCGTAAGCATGTAAATAAATTAGGATCTTTGCTCTCTCATTTTTTAGAGACAAATTTAATAGAAAAATGTAGGCACTTTAGGATTATCCTTTTAAAATAAATGAGATGAGCCTCGCCCAATAAAACGCACAAGTTGCGGGGCCCTCAATAAATGGTTAATAATTGTATAGACTTCGGGATCGGTCGTTTAGCAAATTTCACGGCCTTACCCAAAATAATGATACGCTAGTCGCTTTAGGCGCGCCTTTAACAATTTACTTTCTTAAACTCGGGTGCACATTTATGTGACCCAAATCCAAATCTCAACAGAGTTGAAATGTGTCAATAACCACGGGTACATTGATGTGACGTGGTTCGAGATACGTTTTTCACAATGTTGTAATTCTCTGTTAAAATAATAATAATAATAATAATAATAATAATAATAATAAAAGCGGTAAAGAGTTTAAAGTTTGCACATAAGTTCATAATTGTATAAAATCATATAATCAAGCCGAATATGACAGTTGAGCGACCGTGCTAGAACCACGAAACTCGGGAATGCCTAACACCTTCTCCCGGGTTAACAGAATTCCTTATCCGTATTTCTAGTGCGCAGACTGTTAAACAGAGTCATTCTTTTCCTCGATTCGGGATTCAACCGGTGACTTGGGACACCATAAATCTCCCAAGTGGCGACTCTGAAATAAATAAATAAATCCCGTTTCGATTGTCCTTTAATTGGAAAAAACTCCCTTCCGCGCCCCTTTGCGGGCGGCGCGAGCAAAAAAGGAGGTGTGACAGCTCTGACGACTCTGCTAGGGAGAAAACCCAGAACCACTGATTCAGGGTTCAAAAATTCGAGCTTAAAATAATTGTTATTATTTGGCTTCATTTATTATCTGATTTTATTACATGTTTTAGCCTAAATATGCAAAATGTTACTCTTACCGCTTTGATATTATCTGAACTGTATATATAAACTGCTACGAAATCCCTGTCTTCTCTCTCTTGAGGAGTGCACGCTGGTCGTGACTTCTTTCTGTTAGTGTTCTATTCCAAAATAGAACGAGGATTCGGAGGAGTTGTAAAATCGGATGATCTTTTGGTTACCGGTACGCAGTTCCCATCCTCGGCTCGAGTTGTCCGCTCGGGTAAGCCAGGTCTAGAACAAACACACAGGATAAACCTAGTATAACAAAACCTCATGCCGGATCCTAGTAGGAACGCTTATTTACATCATGTTGCATTTTACTTAGGGGACTCAACATAGGGGCTGGGTTCGTCTAGGACAAGCAACTTAAAGTGAAAAAGACCATCCTCCTGCATCATGTTTGTTTTGCACATTTATTTGCTTCAGATCTGCATGCTGACCGGCTTCTGAAATCGGGAATTTTTGAAAAAATTGTGAAAAAGAGAAAAAATAGCAGTGTAGAAAGATAATTCTGAGTTACCGACGAACTCTGCCAAAATTTTGTGAAAACAAAAATGTTTTTTTTTAGTATAATTTGTTTAAACAAGTTTGTTGTCAGAATTAGTTTATTGTCGTGGCCCGAACTACGCGGGTCTGATCCTCACCGGATGTGAGATACGTAGGCAAACCTCTTCGGTTCCAGCCCACCATATTCAAAAAAATCCAAAAAATATTTTCCATTATTCGCTTCTTTAGAAAGTCTTTCTTTTAAACCTCAATTTAAAAAAAATATAATACAAAAATATTTCCTTCTAATCTCTTTCAAAATCCAAAAATATTTGTTTAAAAATTCAAAAGAAAATTCAAAATTCAAAAATATTTTTCTTTTCTTTTGTAGTATTTCTTTCATAAATTCAGAGTAATAGTCCAAAATATATTTCCTTTCTTCTTTAGAAGTTTTTTCGAAATTTCCAAAAAAAAAAGGGAAAAGAAGTTAAAATTCAAAAAATATTTCTTTAGTCGTCGTTTCTTTTCAAAAAAAAAACAACAAAAACGAAAAAAAAAATAAATCGAAATCCAAAAATATTTTCTCTCTTCTTTGTAAGTATTTTATTTGGAAAAAAAAAGTTAGTTTATTTCATTTATTCCTGATCGGCCCGAACTACGCCGGTTTGATTCTTACAGGATGTGAGATACGTAGGCAGCCCTCATCGGGTCCAACCTCCCTTTTTGCAAAAATAGCAACAAAAAAAATGTGTCAAAATTTTAATTTTTGTCATAAATAAGTCGGGTGATGCCGCTGTTTGTCAAATATAGCCGAATGTTCCCGAAAGTGGTGCCGGAAGGCTGACTTTGCATAAACAGCCACCTTTGGGTTATTTTTTTTTAGATTTTGGCCAGTTGACCTACACAACCTTAAAATCTTCGCCGCCAAGGTGCTAAAAGGCCGTCTTTGCAAAACCATACCTTTTTTATTTTAATTTGAAAAACAAAAGAGTCAGTGGTCAAGTAAATACCGCTTAGATTTTTAGTCAAAATAAGCCATTCCAGCTTCAGAGATGTATTAAACCGTTCTTGCCTAGGTAGCCTTAGAGTATCTTTCAGTTGTCGAAAGGCTATTTTCGTAAAAGAACGGACCAGTTTGTAGTGTCATAAAATAATCCTCCACGGCTTCAAAATTCATGTGAAATTAGGAAGGGGCCACGTTTGCAAAAACAACCATTTGGTTAAAATTACCAAATAGGGAAAGGAATCTGGCCGTTTGTTTTTGAGTTTGTAATTCTTTTGATTAGGGTGTGGTATGTTTTGATTTTTAAGTCTGTGGGTCGTCTTTTCGTCAAAATCTGTTAGTATGGTCAGTTTTTAAACCGTTGTAATCATATTTATTTTATTATGAAAATTGAAAATTCCAAAAAAAAAAAAATTATTGTTGTTTATCTTTTTTGGTCCGAACTATGCAAGGTCTGATTCATGCGGGGACATGATACGTAGGCAATCAACATAAGATTCGACCACCATTAAAAAAAAAGAGAAAAAAAGAGAGCACAATTAGAAAGAGGGTTAACTGCCTAGTTGCCTTGCATCCTCAATGTGTGTTTTTCCTATCTGTTGAAAACCCTAACGCTAACCGGTTTCTCTCATTTTTGTTCCCTTTTCAATCTTTAGAAAGGTGGTTGGTTGTGGTTCTGAAAGTAACGCTTCCCTGCAAACACAAAGGCAAAAGACAATGGCAGAGAACAACAGAGCTAAGTGGGTTGGTACCGATGCCCGAAAGCGGTTGGTTGAACAGGACTATGGGTTGGTAGAAGAGGTAAAAATGTTGAGACAGCATGTGGCAAACATGTATCAGGCATGGATGACTGGGAGAGCACCACCCCCGCCACCGCCTAGCTTCTTGAACTCTGTCCTTACCCAAGCACCCAACACCATAACAGATGATCCCCCATACTCTCCATCTCAACCCACTTATGATAGCTTTCCCAGCCACCCGAGTAGCTCCATCACTCGTCAACGCTACTCCCCTCCCCAACACTACTTCTCTACACGGGACTCCCAAAAACATGTTTCACTTTCCCAGTACCCATCTCCACAAAATGCTTATCCACCCTCACGAGCCTACCGAAAGCCCTCTGGATCAGGTTTTCGGCCCAATCAAGCAGTTAAGAAGGAGAGGTTGCTGAAAAAAGAAAAGGCTTTCACCCCTGTTGGAGGATCATATGCCGGTTTGTTCCAAAAGTTGAAGCAATTGGACATGTTGAAGCCGATTCAGATAAAAATGCCAAACCCTCTGTCAAAGAAGCTTGATTTTTCTCAAAGGTGCTCATATTGCTCAAATGCCCCGGGGCATGACACAGAGAAGTGTTGGAAGCTAAAGAAAGCAATTCAGAAGCTTATTGATGCAGGTGACATTGTTATGAAAAATCCAGATGAATAGACAGTAGTCAAAGTCCGTCGCCTAGTCGTAATGAGATGCATATGTCGAATATGACTTGTTTTGAAAAGGAATATGAGAAGTCTTCTGAGATCCTCGGAGGTTCGCGCGTTGCAGAGTTCTCAGTGCCATCAAAGGTGGCTCTTAAGAACGAGCTTGCGAAGGGAACCCAAAAGCAATTTGTTAAGAACAACGAGATGGAAGCTGGTGGAGGTCCCAGTAATGTTGATGCCGAATTCAGTGGCTAAGATGCCGAGCTTGGCAATTGGAAAGACACTCCTTTCTTGGTTAGTCAGGGAGGAGTTTTGGTGGTTTATTTTGTTATTATTTCTATTGTCCGGGTTATTTGCAGGGTTGTAATCCGGATATTGTCTTGTGTCAAACCCCCTTATCCTTCCATTTTTGTCATAATGGTTTGTTTAGTATTGTCTAGGTTCGTTTTAGGTTTGTTCCTAGGTTGTACCCCAGTTGTTTTTGTTTGTTTTGTTAATCAAACCATTTCACCGTTAGTTTAATGCAAAATCCGGTCTTTTATTATTTCCAGTCATCTTTTTGTTTAGCTCTTTTATCATTTTGTTCAGCGCCAATTTTAGTGACATGACATGTGCACACAGTTTGGGCCTAGTCTTAAAAATTAATAATAAAACCATTGAGAGGTGATCGGAACATTTAAAAGAAATAAGGACAGTTTGAGATTATTCGGAGCTCGAGTCATGTGGAACTGGGGCAAGTAAAACATAAAGAAAACCGTTAAAGGCAAGATCCGCCAAATTGACATGAGGGTCATTCATGATAATGAGAGTGAGAGTGTTGCCCAACGGTGCTTTAGAAATGACAAATGAAAAAGCAAATGTGTGAATATAATTGTCAAGTCCAGCACCATCAGAAGAGGCTACAAATCTTTGTTTAATTGTGTTGTTTGCACTTGGCATGTTTTGAAGACTGGAATGACGAAGTTGTTCTGCTACCTAAACACTTTATCTTTCGTTACCCCTTTTGAACCTTATTGATTTTCTTTCGTACCCCTTGTTCGGAATCAGTAGCAAAGACTAGAAAACATAAACATGGAAGATAAAGAAAAAGAAAAAGAAAAAAAAAAAGAAAACAACAGAAACAACAAAAGAGAAAAGGAGAAAAGGAGAAATGAGAAAGAGAAAGAAAAGAAAAGAAAATAATAATTAAATGAAAAAAAAAGAAGAAAAAAAAAAGAGGAATTGGGAACTACGTTTGACCTGATTCCTCAAAGAGGATACGTAGGCGCCTCACGGCTCGGTCATAGTGTACATAGTGTGCATAGTGTAAATAGTGTGCATAGTGTGCATAGTGTAACATAGTATAACAAAAATAAAAATCCCCAAGCAAGAAACTGGGGCAGAAGTTGTGTTTGATGTAAAGAAATCTGGTTCTGAAGGTTGTAAATTTTGAACCAAAATTGACTCGTTTTTGAGCCGCTAATACCGTTTCTTTCTAGCCTTATCCATAATCCTACATTACAGTCCAAAGAAAGACCTTCTGATCAGTCTTCAAAAAATGCCAAGTTAGACAAATGAGAGAGTCTTACCGGTGAACACTCTGATCTCCAGCAGAAAAGACTTTGATCCCAGCAGAAAAGAAATATGAGAGAGTCTAGCGGTAACACCCCAATCCCCAGCTGGAAAGTGATAAAAATGAGAGAGTCTTATCGGTGAAAATCTTCACGGGCACCATAAGGCGATAAAAGCTGAGAGAAAAACCAAAATGAGAGAGGCTTGACAGTGAAAACCCTTCGGGCACTACAAGCCGAATAAAGATTGAGAATCAGATGGAAATCACCAGACAAAAGTTGTGAAAGGCGATTAACGACGGAGGATAGGCCATATGTGCATGCCATGACCATTAGAGTTGGTATCCACATTTGATAGGTTTTTGTTTTATAGTTTCCTCATTAGAGAGTCATCTCTTTCCTTTGTCTTTTATTCTGTTCCTTTTTATCTTTCTCCTTTCATAGAAAAATTCCCCAGTAGAGTCTGTTTGGTCAGAACAAGTGAGAAATGACTTCAAAATCTGCCATCAGCTTTCCAATTATGCAAGACCAGATCCGATTAGAACATCCAAATGGTATAGTCAGCAAGGAACAAGCGCGAGGCCAGTGTCAAGAAAGATATCCCCCAGCTAGAGGGAATTGACAAAAGGATGGACGAGTGTCAAGAGGGATATCCTCGCCGAAATCAAAGGTTATAGACCTCAAGGCCAAGGCCCGTGGACAAATCAAGAAAGAATAACGCGGAGAGCAATAGGCATGATTTGGGAAATTCATATGAGACTAAAAGGTCGAGGAAATGCCAGTTTCCGAGCTATGCCACAAAAGAAGAGGGATATCTGTAAGCACGTGATTTTTGCCCTATATGAGAATTACTCCCAAAAAATTCAAAAATAAAATGATTTTCCTTGGTGTGCAATTTTGTGATATTTTTGGATAATTATTTGTATTTGTCTGTGCATGTTTATTTGTTAAATTAATAAAAATACAAAAATATGTCGCATTTTACATGTAGGATTTAATTCTACAATTGTTAGTAATCAAGTTTGTTTTACAAAAAATGAAAATTACAAAAATAGGCATCTTTTGCATTTTTAGCATTTAATGTCCAAATATACAATTTTATGCTTAATTATTACTTAATTGTGCGTTAATTGTTATTGGGAGTTAATTTGCGCTTTTATAACTTACTTTAGTTCTTAATAATAATTTAAGGATTTTTAGAATTTAGTTTTAGAAAAATAAAAGAAGAAAAGAGAGCAAAAATACAAAAAAAATCGAAATTGGGCCTCTTCTTCAATTTCAAACCACAAGCCCAAATAATTGCCCAACCTTCCCCACGACCCGGTCCATTCCAAATCGGGTCGACCCAGTACCAACAACCCAATTCCCCCTATTCATTTTCATTTTTTCATTTTTTACAAAACAAATAAAAAGAAAACCCTAAAAAAAGCTAAGGTATCCCCCCCCCTCATTTTGCTTCTTCTTCTCCAAACTTGAGAACACACACAACCATGGCAGCTTCCCTTTACCCTCAACCTCATGTCCAAACGACCAGCTGCTACATCCAGTCATCGACGACGAATGGTTCGTCGACCTCCAACTCCTCCGTGCTTCCGTTTCTGCTCCCCGCTGCTTCTGCTTCAGCTTTCTTCTCCCCGTCTTCCTCCTCGACGAACTGCTGCTGCTGCTCACATTTCTGGGAGTTAATCTGCTGGCCATGGCAGCATCATCGCCAGCTGCTTCTGCTTCATCTTCGTCATTCTGCGTCAAGCTCAAGTTCGAGCTCGACGTCCATGGATGACCCTATGGTCGCTGCTGCATCGACGGGTTTCTGCTTCAGTTCAAGCTCCAATATCCAGCAGTAGCGGATGCTACTGCTTCACTGATGTGTGGTTGCACGTTCCCCTCCGTTCTGCTGCTGCTGCTCACGCAGTTGCTTCTGCTTTCTTCTTCGTCACGTCCAAGCTCGACTGTGTATCGCTACTGCTTCAGTCCAGTCCGAAAATGAGACTCAAACCATCTCGTTTGTTCGAGCTTTGGTTGAGGTTTGTCGAAACAGTCCATACAATCGAGTTCGTCGTTGTTCATCTCCGGTTAGTTGGTTTTGAGTTTTATTTTTGTCCATATTTCGTTTTTATATTTCTCGAAGTTAAAATCATTAAATGTTTGATTCTTGTTTTGTTCGTTGTTCATCGTTTTTGTTAAATTTTTAGTTTGTTCAATATTGTTAGATTTAGTTTAAATCATGTGAATCCGTCATGTTTTGTTGTTTAAAAATAGATTTAATTCATGTTCATCTTTGATTGAAGTTCGTTTTTAATTTAGTAACTTAATGCGAAGTTATGTTTTGGTTTTAATTTTTGGATCATGTATCTTTGTTATAAGTTTTGTTGGATTTAATTTAAGAAAGATTAGTTGATTATTTGAAGATTAGTGATTTGAATATGTTTATTTGTTTTGTTTAAGTTTAATTCGAAGTTTGAATAAAGTTTGTTTGTTATTGTTATTGAATATTTTCATTCATGTTCATACTTTGTTTGGTTGATCTTGAATCCGAAATTTGTATAGTTTGATTTCTTGTTTATTGTTTATCATTTATGATTATTTCTTCAGCATGCTTCATGATTTTTTTTAGTTTTAATATAGAAATTGTTGGTTGTAATGTTGTTAGATTTAATTTTAAGTTCAAATGATTATTGAATTTAGAAATCTGAATATACATGTTTGTTGGTGTTGAATCTGAAATTAGGTTTGTTTGTTGTTAAAGATGTTGTTCAATCAAGATAATTTTAGTTGTTTCTTTGTTGTTCATCATTTAGGTTGAATTTGTTGATGAACACTGTTAGAAATTGGTCATATTTGTTATATTTTGGTTGAAATTGATTAAGTGAAGTTGTTTATAGCTGATGGGGGTAGTTTGGTAATTGCAGTACGTTCAGGGGTAGTTTGGTAATTTCAGTAAGGGCAGAGGGGTATTTTTGGAATTTAATTTCTGAATAATTATTTATTTTGAATGTTCTTTCCATTAAAATTAAGATAATATTAAAGTAATTAAGCATGGGGGACAAAATGTATTGGGTGTAGGTGATATAATTGTTTAATATAATGGGGGACAAGACATAATGTAGTGGAGGGGAATATGGTAATTGTTTATGATAAGCATGAGGGACAAGATGTAATGGGTTGTGGTTGATATATTTATTTAATTTAGTGGGATTAAAATGGGGATGAGTGGGAAGATAATGAGTTTGGTAGGAGAAAGTGGTTGATTTTAATTGATTAAAGGGTTGGGGATATAAATAAGAGGTCTGGAATCAGATTTGAGGAGAATAAGAAAAAGATACAGAGAAGAAGAAGAAAAAGAACGGACAGAGAAGAATAGAGAGAATAAGAGAGAAAAAAAAAGAGCTGAATATTTAAGAGAGAAAGAAAAACTCCGAAAAATATTTAAACTTTCAAATAAAAAAACAAAAAAAAATCTAATGCTTTCTTTCATTGTTTGAAATCAGCATTAATTGTTGCTGTTTCATAAAAGCTTGAAGCTTTTGTTTTAGGATTACTACTCCACTGGTCTGTTCCTGGGTTGTTATTGTTGTTGGATTGTTGTTGTTGTGCTGTATTGTTATTACTGCTGCTGATTCTCATCTTCCTTTTCTTTTGCTTCCAATATCAGGTACACAACTGACACACTGATTATTGTAAACCGAAATATGAAGCATGAATACGAAAATGAAGAGTTGAAATTCTAAATTTAATTTAATTATATTCTGAATTTTATTTGTATGTATAAATTATTTAGCTTGCAAAAATCAGAATCATGTAGCTATTTAATATATATAGTGGAACATCCGACGATAGCTTAACGGATGAACTATCTATATATTGCCTAAAAATAAATAAATGGTGTAGTAATTCTGTCTAGTTAAAAATTCAAACGAATAGGCCATTTAGGAACTTGGTAGGAATATTGTTTAGTTAAATAATATTGGTTAATTTCAGCATGTAAATGATCTAGGATTAAAATTAGATTGCTAAGTTTTTTTTAATTTGACAAACTGAGAACATGCTTAGTATAATGTAACTAGGTAGTAACATGTGAATAAGATGGCCCAGGTCTAGTTTTATGTCATACACGTTGGGCCTAGGCCCGCAGTGGCAACGGACTGTCCTGTTTGCATCATTTTCAGATTTTATGAATCATATTCGAAACCCATCTATAACAACTCAAACATGTAAATAAATTAAGACATTTTCTCTTTTTATTTTGTAAAGACAAATTTAATAAGAGAAAAATGTAGGCATTTTAGGACTATCCTTTAAAAATAAAATAAGATGAGCCTCGCCCAATAAAATGCACCAATTGTGGGGCCCTCAATAAATGTTTAATTGAATATTTAGAATTCGAGATGAACTGTTTAGTGAATTCTACGGTCTTACCCAAAAATAATAATACGCTAATCGCTTTAGGCACGATTTTAATAATAATACATTCCTAAACACGGGTGTGCATTTCATGCGACCCAAATCCAAATCCCAAAACATCAAATAAAATGTGTTCCGGATTGTAGGTGCATTTCATGTGACGCAGTCCAAAGACGTGTTTTAAGTGATGTTCACATTCTTTTAAAAATAATAAAGTGGTAAAAAGTTAAAATTGGCACATCGGTTCATAATTGTATTAAAATCAGATAAATAAGCCGAATATGACAGTTGAGCGACCGTGCTAGAACCACGGAATTCGGGAATGCCTAACACCTTCTCCCGGGTTAACAGAATTCCTTATCCGGATTTCTGGTACGCAGATTGTAATATGGAGTCATTCTTTTCCTTGATTCGGGATTAAAATTGGTGGCTTGGGACACCCTAAATCTCCCAAGTGGCGACTCTGAAATAAATAAATAAATCCCGTTTCGATTGTCCTTTAATTGGAAAAAACTCCTTCACCCCTGGCGGGGGCGGAAAAAGGAGGTGTGACAGCTCTGGCGACTCCGCTGGGAAATTGGACCCAGAACCACTGGTTCAGGGTTAAAAATTCGAGCTTAGATAAATTGTTATATTTGGCTTTATCTGATTTTTACATGTTTTGAGCCCAATATGCTGAATGATGCTTTTACCGCTTTGATGTTATCTGAACTGTATATAAACTGTGCCGAAACCTTTCTCTTCTTACCTCCGGGGATGTGCTTATTGGTTGAGACTCCCTATTCTGTTAGTGTCATACCCTGAAATAAAAGAGGCTCGGAAAGTTTCTAAGCCGGCTGGCCTTTTGGTTCCCGGAAAGGAGCTCCTTCCTCAACTCGAGTTGTCCGCTCGGGTACACTGTCTAGAACACCGACCCAGGTTTTGAACATAGAATAACGTGACTTCATGTCGGATCCCTAGTAGGAACGCTTATTTGCATCACGTTGCATTTGACTTAGGGGACTCAACACAGAGGTTGGGTCCGTCTAGGACTAGCAACCTGATATGAAAAGACTATCTTGATGCATCCTATTTATTTTCCGTGGATTTATTTGTCTCGCGCCCGCATGCTGACCGGTGTTTGAATATTAGCATATTGTGAAATTGAAGAGAAAAAAATAGCGGTTAGGGAATTGATTGTTTATTTTTGAAAAAAAACTAATGCCCGAATACTGTCAAAACTCTGTCGAAATTTTGAGAAAATGAAAAAAAAAATGTCTTATTAGTTTGTTTTATTAAAAGCAAAGGAAAAAGAAAAAAAGAAAAAAAATGTCGTTGTTCTGTCTTATTTTTCAAAAAATAGAAAAGGAAAATAGCTTGTTTTGCCAGGAAAATGAAAAATGAAAATAAAAAAGAGTCTTGTTTTAAAATGGTTTTTTTATTTATTTATTTGTTTATGAAAATGCCAAAATAAAAAGGGTCGGGCGTTGAAAGTGGTTTTATTATTTGTTGCAAATATATATATATATATATATATCTTTATTTGTTGCAAAAATATTTGTCTTGCCAAAAAGTCTAGAAAAGTTTTTTAGACCCCCAATTTTCAAAACAAAAAATCCAAAAATATTTTTTGACTTCTTTAGAAAGTTTTTTTATTAAAAAAAAAGGTAAAAAAAATTATAATAAAATAAAAAAAAAATCCGAAAATCTTTTCCTTCTTCTTTCAAATTGAAAAAAAAATTTAAAATTCAAAAAAATACTTTTAGAAGCATTTCTTTCATTGAAAGTAAAATTCCAAAAATACTTTCTTAGAAATCCTTCTTTGCAAAAATGCTCCATTTCTTCTTTATAAGTCTTTCCTTCAAAAATAGTAATAAAAAAAAAGTTAGTTCATTTGCTTATTCATGATATGCCCGAACTACACGGGTTTGATTCTCACCGGATGTGAGATACGTATGCAACCCTCATCGGGTCCAACCCCACCTTTTGCTAAAATAGCCAAAAACAAATAAATAATAAAAAAAAACATGTCAAAATTTTAATTCTGTCATAACGAAGTCGGGTGACGCTGTTTTGTCAAAACATAGCCGAATGTTCCCGAAAGGGACGCCGGAAGGCTGACTTTGCATAAACAGCCACCTTTGGGTCATTTTTTAAGATTTGGTCCAGTTGACCCACACAGCTTTAAAAATCTTCGTCCTCGAGATGTTGAAAGACCGTGTTTGCGATATTGAGTTTTCTAATTTGAAAAACGATAAAAAGAGTCATAAATAAGTCAGGTGATGTTGTTTTGTCATAAATAGCTGAATGTTCCCGAAAGGGACGCCAAAAGGCTGACTTTGCATAAACAGCCACCTTTTGGGTCATGTTTAGGATTTTGGTCCAGTTGACCCACACGGCCTTAAAAATCTTCGTCCCCGAGACGCTGAAGGACCGTATTTGCAACATGAGGTTTTTATTATAATTTAAAAAAAAGGAGTCAGCGGTCAGGTGAATACCGTTTGGATTTTTTGTCAAAAATAAGCCGAGCCAGCTTCGACCGCGTCTTAAACCGTTCTTGCCAAAATAGCCTTAGAGTATCTTTCAGTTGT
Source organism: Nicotiana sylvestris (assembly GCF_000393655.2). NCBI lineage: Eukaryota > Viridiplantae > Streptophyta > Magnoliopsida > Solanales > Solanaceae > Nicotiana > Nicotiana sylvestris. The sequence goes on from NC_091060.1 coordinate 6,145,266, forward strand.
CGAAAGGCTATTTTCGTAAAAGAACGGACAAGTTTGTAAAGTGTCATAAAATAATCCTCCCCGGCCTCAAAATTCATGTGAGATTTGGAAGGGGCCACATTTGCAAAAATAGCCGTTTGGTTGCATTTGTCAAACGGGGAAAGGAAGCTGGCCTTTTTGTTTTGAGGTTATAAATCTTTTGGCTAGAATATGTGGGTTGTTTGATTTTTGAGTTTGTTGGTCATCTTTCAACCTTTGAAACCCAGTTTGTTTTATTATGAAAATTGATAAAGAAAAAAAAAAGTGTCTCATTGTTGTTACCTTTCATTTTGTCCGAACTACGCAAGGTCTAATTCATGCGGGGTCATGATACGTAGGCAATCTCTACAAGATTCGACCACAACAACAACAAAAAAGAGAAAAGAAAAATGAAAAAAAAAAGAAAAGAAAAAATGAAAAAAAAAAAGAAAATGAAAAAAAATGTTGTTAATAATGAGGACCGACTGAGTCCATTCTAACCTGTTTGTTTCGCAAAGAAAGTTAAGGTGGTTGGTTTGTGGTAAACCGGACAATGACACCCAGAATCCTTTGTTTGCACCTCATGATACACACTCTGCGGGGATCAAGCCTTATAATAGAAGCACCCGAATTCTATTGAGACTTGTTGACTAAGGTCGATGATATTGAAGTTGGCAATGGTCTAAGCAATACTGATACAAAACTCAGTGGCTGAGATGCCGGTTTTGATAAAATGGGAGGACGCTCCGTTCCTTGGTTAGCAAGAGAGAAGCTTTTGGTGGCTTATTTTGTTGTCATTTCTGTTGTCCGGATTATTCTTAAGGTTGTAATCCGGATATTGTCTTGTGTCAAACCTTCTTATCTTTCCATTTTGTCATAGCGGTCTGTTTAAGTTTTGTCCAGTTTGTTTTAGGATTTTATTCTGGTTTGTTTTGTTTGTCTTCTTATTCAAACCATTTCACCGGTAATCTAACGCAAAATCCGGTCCTTTATTATTTCCAGTTTTCTTTTGTTTAGTCCTTTTATCATTTTTATTCAACGTCGATTCTAGTAACATGACATGCGCACACAGTTTGGGCCTAATCTTAAAAGTTAATCATAAAACCCTAGGAAGGTGATCAAAGCATTTAAAGGAAATAAGAACGGTTTGAGATTATTTGGAGCCCGAGTCATGTGGAACTGGGGCAAGTAAAACATAAAGAAAACCGTTAAATGCAAGATTCGCCAAATTGGCATGAGGGTCGTTCATGAGAATGAGAGTGTCGCCCAACGGTGCTTTAGAAATGACAAATGGAAAAGCAAATGTGAATATAATTGTCAAGTCCAGCACCATCAGAAGAGACTACAAATCTTTATTTAATTGCGTTGTTTGCACTTGGCGTGTTTTGAAGACTGGAATGACGAAGGCATTTCGTTCTGCTACCTAAACACTTTATCCTCCGTTACCCCTTTTGAGCCTTGTTTATTTTCTTCTTTCATACTCCTCTTTCGGAATCAGTAGCAAAGAGTAGAAACACAAACATAAAAAGATAAAATAAGAAAAAAAAACACAAAAAGAAAAAAATCAACAAAACGACAAAAGAAAAATAATAACAAAAAAAAAGAGTCGGAAGAAAACAGAGGAATTGGGAACTACGTTTGACCTGATTCCTCAAAGAGGATACGTAGGCGCTTCACGGCTCGGTCATAGGGTGCATAGTGTGCATGGTGTGCATAGTGTAACAAAATATATATAAAAATAAATAATCCCCAAGCAAGAAACTGGGGCAAGGGTTGCGCTTGTTGTAAACAAAATATGATTTCGAAGGTTGTAATTTTGAACCCCGAATTTATTTTGTTTTTTGAGCCTTTAATACCCTTTCTTTCTAGCCCTATCCAAAAACCCACATTACAGTCCAAAGAAAGACCTTCTGATCAGTCTTCAAAAGATGCCAAGTCGGACAAATGAGAGTCTTACCGGTGAACATAACACTCTGCTCCATAGCAGAAAGGACTCTAATCTCCAGCAGAGAGAGTCATACCGGCAACACTCCAAATCCCCAGCTGGAAAGTGATATAAATGAGAGAGTCTTATCAGTGAAAATCTTTACGGATACCGTAAGGCGATAAAAGCTGAGAGAAAAACCAAAATAAGAGAGGCTTGATAGTGAAAACCCTTCGGGCACTACAAGTCGAATAAGATTGAGAATCAGATGGGGAATTTCCAATTGAAGGTCTTGAAAGACGATTGACAGCAGAGGATAGGACACATGCGCACGTCATGACCATAAAAGTCAGTATCGGCGTTTGATAGGTTTTTTTTAGCTTCTTTTGTTAAAGAGTCATTTTTTTTCCTTTGTCTTTTATTCGGTTCCCCTTTTGTTTATCTTTCTCCTTTCATAGAAACATTCCCCAGTAGAGTCTGTTTGGTCAGAACCAATGGGAAATGACTTCAAAATAGGCCATCAACTTTCCAATCATGCAAGATGAGATCTGACTAGTACATCCAAGTGGTATAGTCAGCAAGGAACAAGCGCAAGACCAGTGTCAAGAAAGATATCCCCGGCAAAAGGGAATTGACAAAAGGACTGACGAGTGTCAAGAGGGATATCCTTGCCAAAAACAAAGGTTATAAACCTCAAGGCCGAGACCCGTGGACAAAGCAAGGAGAGCAGTGAGCATAATTTGGGAAATTCATGCGAGACTAAAAGGTAAGGAAAATGCAAGTTTCCGAGCCATGCCACGAAAGAAGATGGATATCCCCAGCAGAAAGGGATTATCCCCAGCAAATAATATCATCCCCAACAAGTTGTGGAACACACAGCAAGGAAGGAGAAAGGGAAAACCATCCCAGTACGAGTATCACAACCAACCACCACATTTTAAACTAACAAATTTTGTTTGATTTGAAACAGGTAAAGGAAATGGCATTGATGCCAGAAATGCATGCCACAAGGGATATCATCAAACTGGGGCAGAAAATTTTCCTTCCATTTAGAAAATTTTCTGGAAGTCAGGTACCCATTTGGGGAAGAATAAAGATAACACCAGTCTCAAGGGAAGTGGTCTCTGAACCAGTGTTGCCCCCAACATAATAAGTTTCAATGGAGGAAGTTGTTCCCCAGCAGACAGAACAAAGGTATGAAACTTGTGCTCAGAAAAGCAAAAGGCCGGTATCATTCCCAACAGCCTTTCGAAGAGTGAAACACTAGTTCTGAAAGAATCAGAATCCCCCAGCAGTGTTATCCTCGACAGCTTTATCCACAGATGATAACATTTTATCCCCCAACAGGTAAGTAAATAATTCCCCAACAGTGTTATCCCCAGCAGTCTCAAAGAGTCCAACACAAGTTTAGTGAAAATCGGTATCCTCAGCGGTTCCTTTCGGGGAAAGGCAAAACGAGTCGTAAGGGAGGTAGTCTTCGAAGGAAGAAGCTATGTAAAAAAAAAGAAAAAAAAAGAAAAAAAGAGAAAAAAAAAGAGAAAAAAGAAGCACAAATAAATAAATAAATAAATAAATAAATAAAAAGGGAAGTAGTTTGTAGAGGAATGAAACATCCTACTTAAAAGGAAGTAGTTTTGGAAGGAGTAAGATAACATATTTACTCAGCAGAGTTATCCTCAGCAGTGTTATCCCCAGCGGATCATCGAGATGTAGAAGCATCCTCGACAGAGTTTCGACCAAGTTTCAAGAGGGTCGGACAACCCAGAGTGGGTAAGGAAGAAAAGGAAAATTCATCCCCAGCAAAATAAAGACAACACAGGTAAGTAAATAATTCAGGAAGAAGGAAATGGTTTACCCATAGGAGACGCATTTCCTCCTAAGTTTTTTTTTTTACCCATAGGAGAGGCATTTCCTCCTAAGTTTGTTTTCACCCATAGGAGAGGCATTTCCTCCTAAGTTTAGTTTCACCCATAGGAGAGGCATTTCCTCCTAAGTTGGGTGGGAGAGGCATTTCCTCCTAAGTTTAGTTTTACCCATAGGAGAGACATTTCCCCCTAAGTTTAATTTTACCCATAGGAGAGGCATTTCCTCCTAAAGTTTGAAATCAGGAGCCCGCCTGAAGAGAGGAATGACGTTTTTATTTTTCAAAGTTGTTGTTGAAGTCAGGAACCCACCTGTAGAATGGCATTTTATTTTCAGAGTTGTTTGTTGAAGTCAGGAGCCCGCCTGAAGAGAGGAATGACGTTTTTATTTTTAAAATTGTTGTTGAGGTCAGGAGCCCGCCTGAAGAGAGGAATGACGTTTATTTTCAAAGTTGTTATTGAAATCAGGAGCCCGCCTGAAGAGAGGAAAGGCGTTTTATTTTTAAAAGTTTTTGAAATCTCGCCAGCCTAAAGAAAGGAATGACATTTTATTTTCAAAATTGTTGTTGAAGTCAGGAGCCCGCATAAATAGAGGAAAGGTGTTTTATTTTTAAAAGTTGTTAAAATCTCGCCAGCCAAAGAAAGGAATGGCATTTTATTTTGAAAAGTTGTTGAAATCAGGAGCCCGCCTGAAGAGAGGAAAGACGTTTTATTTTTAAAAGTTGTTGAAATCTCGCCAGCCTAAAGAAAGGAATGACATTTTATTTTCAAAGTTGTTGATGAAGTCAGGAGCCCGCCTGAAGAGAGGAATGGCGAATTTATTTTCGAAGTTGTTGGTTGAAGTTAGGCGCCCACCTGGATAACAAAGGAATACATTTCTGTTTTCATTTCATGTCCTAGGTCGCCCACCAGTATAATGCGGGTATACATTTCTATTTTTATTTCATGTTCTAGGTCGCCCACTAGTATAATGCGGGTATACATTTCTGTTTTTCATTTCATGTCCTCGGTCGCCCACCAGTATAATGCGGGTATACATTTCAGTTTTTCATTTCTAGGTCGCCCACCAGTATAATGCGGGTATACATTTCTGTTTTTCATTTCATGTCCTAGGCGCCCACCAGTATAATGCGGGAATACATTTCTGTCTTTTCATTTCATGTCCTCGGTCGCCCACCAGTATAATGCGGGTATACATTTCAGTTTTTCATTTCTAGGTCGCCCACCAGTATAATGCGGGTATACATTTCTGTTTTTCATTTCATGTCCTAGGCGCCCACCAGTATAATGCGGGAATACATTTCTGTCTTTTCATTTCATGTCCTCGGTCGCCCACCAGTATAATGCGGGCATACCTTTCAGTTTTTCATTTCATGTCCTAGGCGCCCACCAGTATAATGCGGGAATACATTTCTGTCTTTTCATTTCATGTCCTCGGTCGCCCACCAGTATAATGCGGGCATACCTTTCAGTTTTTCATTTCATGTCCTAGGCGCCCACCAGTATAATGCGGGAATACATTTCTGTCTTTTCATTTCATGTCCTCGGTCGCCCACCAGTATAATGCGGGCATACCTTTCAGTTTTTCATTTCATGTCCTAGGCGCCCACCAGTATAATGCGGGAATACATTTCTGTCTTTTCATTTCATGTCCTCGGTCGCCCACCAGTATAATGCGGGCATACCTTTCAGTTTTTCATTTCATGTCCTAGGCGCCCACCAGTATAATGCGGGAATACATTAAAAATCCCCAGCACCGGGAAGCAGAAGGTTGCAACAAGAGGTCCCAGTACAAATTCAGGCGCATGAGTCAAAAGGGAGAAAAGACGCGTCTTGAAAGAAGCGACTTGTGAATATTAAAGTATGCCCAGCATAGCAAATCTGATGAAGAAAGCCGTATCCCCAGAGGAACCGCCGAAAAGCTTAATGAAAAAAGCCATGTCCCCAGCGGACCGAACAAAATGATGAAAACTGGTATTCAGAAAAGCAAAGGGCCAGTGTCATCCTCAAATTCACGGAAGAAAAGCACCGGAGGAAACACAAGCCTACAAGAAAGCAAGGCAACAAGAACAAGTTGCAGATAGATGAGATCTTATGATCCGTAGTCTAGCCTAGCTTCTTGTTTTCTTTTAAGCACGGTGTAACAAGGAGATCGGTAAGCAGTGGTAATAGCATGCAACAACAGTAACATTGCAGTCCCACGGTAGTCCCAGCTACCAAAACTTCCCGAACTACATTGACCTGATTCCTGTTTAGCCCAGGATATGTAGGAAACCTCTGAAGCAAAGGTTCGGTCAAATCTTTTTCAAAAAATGCTTCACACGGAGTACTCGGATGGGCAAAAATCGCTCACTTTATCTTTGCACGAAAACCCTTCGTGTCTTCGGGCAAAGAGGGGCAGCTGTAAGCACGTGATTTTTGCCCTATATGAGAATTACTCCCAAAAAATTCAAAAATAAAATGATTTTCCTTGGTGTGCAATTTTGTGATATTTTTGGATAATTATTTGTATTTGTCTGTGCATGTTTATTTGTTAAATTAATAAAAATACAAAAATATATCGCATTTTACATGTAGGATTTAATTCTACAATTGTTAGTAATCAAGTTTGTTTTACAAAAAATGAAAATTACAAAAATAGGCATCTTTTGCATTTTTAGCATTTAATGTCCAAATATACAATTTTATGCTTAATTATTACTTAATTGTGCGTTAATTATTATTGGGAGTTAATTTGCGCTTTTATAACTTACTTTAGTTCTTAATAATAATTTAAGGATTTTTAGTATTTAGTTTTAGAAAAATAAAAGAAGAAAAGAGAGCAAAAATACAAAAAATCGGAATTGGGCCTCTTCTTCAATTTCAAGCCACAAGCCCAAATAATTGCCCAACCTTCCCCACGACCCGGTCCATTCCAAACCGGGTTGACCCAGTACCAACAACCCAACTCCCCCTCTTCATTTTCATTTTTTCATTTTTTACAAAACAAATAAAAAGAAAACCCTAAAAAAAAGCTAAGGTATCCCCCCCCCCTCATTTTGCTTCTTCTTCTCCAAACTTGAGAACACACACAACCATGGCAGCTTCCCTTTACCCTCAACCTCACGTCCAAACGACCAGCTGCTACATCCAGTCATCGACGATGAATGGTTCGTCGACCTCCAGCTCCTCCGTGCTTCCGTTTCTGCTCCCCGCTGCTTCTGCTTCAGCTTTCTTCTCCCTGTCTTCCTCCTTGACGAACTGCTACTGCTGCTCACGTTTCTGGGAGTTAATCTGCTGGCCATGGCAGCATCATCGCCAGCTGCTTCTGCTTCATCTTCGTCATTCTGCGTCAAGCTCAAGTTCGAGCGCGACGTCCATGGATGACCCTATGGTCGCTGCTGCATCGACGGGTTTCTGCTTCAGTTCAAGCTCCAATGTCCAGCAGTAGCGGATGCTACTACTTCACTGATGTGTGGTTGCACGTTCCCCTCCGTTCTGCTGCTGCTGCTGCTCATGCAGTTGCTTCTGCTTTCTTCTTCGTCACGTCCAAGCTCGACTGTGTATCGCTACTGCTTCAGTCCAGTCCGAACATGAGACTCAAACCATCACGTTTGTTCGAGCTTTGGTTGAGGTTTGTCGAAACAGTCCATACAATCGAGTTCGTCGTTGTTCATCTCCGGTTAGTTGGTTTTGAGTTTTATTTTTGTCCATATTTCGTTTTTATATTTCTCGAAGTTAAAATCGTTAAATGTTTGATTCTTGTTTTGTTCGTTGTTCATCGTTTTGTTAAATTTTTAGTTTGTTCATGTGCTTTGTTGGTTTAGTTTTCAGATTCAAATGAAAATTTAATTAATTGTTTTTCAGTTTATTTCATGTTAATTTTATTTATTTTGTAAAAAAGCGAATTGTTACTTTAAGTTCAATATTGCTAGATTTAGTTTAAATCATGTGAATCCGTCATGTTTTGTTGTTTAAAAATAGATTTAATTCATGTTCATCTTTGATTGAAGTTCGTTTTTAATTTAGTAATTTAATGCGAAGTTATGTTTTGGTTTTAATTTTTGGATCATGTATCTTTGTTATAAGTTTTGTTGGATTTAATTTAAGAAAGATTAGTTGATTATTTGAAGATTAGTGATTTGAATATGTTTATTTGTTTTGTTTAAGTTTAATTCGAAGTTTGAATAAAGTTTGTTTGTTATTGTTATTGAATATTTTCATTCATGTTCATACTTTGTTTGGTTGATCTTGAATCCGAAATTTGTATAGTTTGATTTCTTGTTTATTGTTTATCATTTATGATTATTTCTTCAGCATGCTTCATGATTTTTTTTAGTTTTAATATAGAAATTGTTGGTTGTAATGTTGTTAGATTTAATTTTAAGTTCAAATGATTATTGAATTTAGAAATCTGAATATACATGTTTGTTGGTGTTGAATCTGAAATTAGGTTTGTTTGTTGTTAAAGATGTTGTTCAATCAAGATAATTTTAGTTGTTTCTTTGTTGTTCATCATTTAGGTTGAGTTTGTTGATGAACATTGTTAGAAATTGGTCATATTTGCTATATTTTGGTTGAAATTGATTAAGTGAAGTTGTTTAAAGCTGATGGGGGTAGTTTGGTAATTTGCAGTACGTTCAGGGGTAGTTTGGTAATTTCAGTAAGGGCAAAGGGGTATTTTTGGAATTTAATTTCTGAATAATTATTTATTTTGAATGTTCTTTCCATTAAAATTAAGATAATATTAAAGTAATTAAGCATGGGGGACAAAATGTATTGGGGTGTAGGTGATATAATTGTTTAATATAATGGGGGACAAGATATAATGTAGTGGAGGGGAATATGGTAATTGTTTATGATAAGCATGGGGGACAAGATGTAATGGGGTGAGGTTGATATATTTGTTTAATTTAGTGGGATTAAAATGGGGATGAGTGGGAAGATAATGAGTTTGGTAGGAGAAAGTGATTGATTTTAATTGATTAAAGGGTTGGGGATATAAATAAGAGGTCTGGAATCAGATTTGAGGAGAACAAGAAAAAGATACAGAGAAGAAGAAGAAAAAGAACGGACAGAGAAGAATAGAGAGAATAAGAGAGAAAAAAAAGAGTTGAATATTTAAGAGAGAAAGAAAAACTCCGAAAAATATTTAAACTTTCAAATAAAAAAAACAAAAAAAAATCTAATGCTTTCTTTCATTGTTTGAAATCAGCATTAATTGTTGTTGTTTCATAAAAGCTTGAAGCTTTTGTTTTGGGATTACTACTCCACCGGTCTGTTCCTGGGTTGTTACTGTTGCTGGACTGTTGTTGATGTGCTGTATTGTTATTACTGCTACTGATTCTCATCTTCCTTTTCTTTTGCTTCCAATATCAGGTACACAACTGACACGCTGGTTATTGTAAACCGAAATATGAAGCATGAATACGAAAATGAAGAGTTGAAATTCTAAATTTAATTTAATTATATTCTGAATTTTATTTGTATGTATAAATTATTTAGCTTGCAAAAATCAGAATCATGTAGCTATTTAATATATATAGTGGAACATCCGACGATAGCTTAACGGATGAACTATCTATATATTGCCTAAAAATAAATAAATGGTGTAGTAATTCCGTCTAGTCAAAAATTCAAACGAATAGGCCATTTAGGAACTTGGTAGGAATATCGTTTAGTTAAATAATATTGGTTAATTTCAGCATGTAAATGATCTAGGATTAAAATTAGATTGCTAAGTTTTTTTTTTAATTTAACAAACTGAGAACATGCTTAGTATAATGTAACTAGGTAGTAACATGTGAATAAGATGACCCAGGTCTAGTTTTATGTCATACACGTTGGGCCTGGGCCCGCAGTGGCAACGGACTGTCCTGTTGCATCATTTTTAGATTTTATGAATCATATTCGAAACTCATCTATAACAACTCAAACATGTAAATAAATTAAAACATTTTCTCTTTTTATTTTGTAAAGACAAATTTAATAAGAGAAAAATATAGGCATTTTAGGACTGTCCTTTAAAAATAAAACGAGATGAGCCTCGCCCAATAAAATGCACCAATTGCGGGGCCCTCAATAAATGTTTAATTGAATATTTAGAATTCGGGATGGACTGTTTAGTGAATTCCACAGTCTTACCCAGAAATAATAATACGCTAATCGCTTTAGGCACAATTTTAATAATAATACATTCCTAAACACGGGTGTGCATTTCATGCGACCCAAATCCAAATCCCAAAACATCAAATAAAATGTGTTTCGGATTGTGGGTGCATTTCATGTGACGCAGTCCAAAGACGTGTTTTAAGTGATGTTCACATTCTTTTAAAAATAATAAAGTGGTAAAAAGTTAAAATTGGCACATCGGTTCATAATTGTATTAAAATCAGATAAATAAGCCGAATATGACAGTTGAGCGACCGTGCTAGAACCACGGAATTCGGGAATGCCTAACACCTTCTCCCGGGTTAACAGAATTCCTTATCCGGATTTCTGGTACGCAGACTGTAATATGGAGTCATTCTTTTCCTCGATTCGGGATTAAAATTGGTGACTTGGGACACCCTAAATCTCCCAAGTGGCGACTCTGAAATAAATAAATAAATCCCATTTCGATTGTCCTTTAATTGGAAAAAACTCCTTCACCCCTGGCGGGGGCGGAAAAAGGAGGTGTGACAATATCCCCAGCAGAAAAGGTTGTTTTCAGTGACACGAATAAACAAAGAAAGTTGTTAATCAATGAACATGCAAGATCTTCAAGTGAAATCAGCTGTCATGAAAATACATGAGGTCAGATAAGGAGACTGGAAAAATGGTTAAGAGGTTTGGGAATAAGGAATCGTCAAGAAGGTCGGAAGGTATCAGCCCAAGCTTCAAGATGGACAGACAACGCATAAATGGAGAATGGTTGATGGCATCCCCAGCAGGAGTATCGCAATCAGTCACCACATTTTAAACTGACCAAATTTTCTTTGATTTGAAGCAGGGACAAGGAATGCTACCGATGACGGAAAGATGCGCCACAAGAAAGATTGTCAAACTGGGGCAGAAAATTTTCGTTCATTTCGAAAATTTTCGGGAAGTATAACACAAGTTTGGTGAAAAGCGGTATCCCCAGCAGTTTTTCGGGAGAAGGTAAAACGAGTTTTAAGGGAGGTAGTCTTCGAAGGAAGAAGATAACAAAACAAAGAAAAAATATAATAATAATAAAAAAAACTAAAGGAAGATTTTTTTAAAAAAAAAAAAAAAAAGAAAAAAAAGAGAAAGACCAGTTTTGCAAAAGGAAACAGTTTGCAGAGGAATGAAACATCCTACTTAAAGGAAGTAGGCTTGGAAGGAATAAGATAACATATTTTACTCAGCAGAGTTATCCTCAGCAGTGTTATCCCCAGCAGTGTTACTCAGTGGTTTGCAGTGTTATCCCCAGCAAACCACAGAGAAGACAGTACAAGTTTTGAGGTAAGTAGTTTTGAAGAAAGATAATTCAAGTTAGAAGGAAAATGTTGTTAAGGTCAGGAGCGCCCCCCTGAAGAACAGAATGACGATTTATTTTTCGAAGTTGTTGTTGAGGTCAGGAGCCCCCTGAAGAACAGAATGGCGTTTTATTTTCAAAGTTGTTGTTGAGGTCAGGAGCCCCCCTGAAGAATAGAATGGCGATTTATTTTCAAGATTGTTGAGGTCAGGAGCCCCCTTGAAGAACAGAATGGCGATTTATTTTTGAAGTTGTTGAGGTCAGGAGCCCCCCTGAAGAACAGAATGGCGATTTATTTTTCGAAGTTGTTGTTGAGGTCAGGAGCGCCCCCCTGAATGACAGAATGGCGATTTATTTTTCGAAGTTGTTGAGGTCAGGAGCCCCCCCTGAAGAACAGAATGGCGATTTATTTTTCGAAGTTGTTGTTGAGGTCAGGAGCCCCTCTGAAGAACAGAATGACGATTTATTTTTGAAGTTGTTGAGGTCAGGAGCCCACCTGAAGAACAGAATGACGATTTATTTTCAAGATTGTTGAGGTCAGGAGCCCCCCTGAAGAACAGAATGACGATTTAAATTTCAGGTTTGAAGTTGGGAGCCCGCCCATATAACAGAGGAATACATTTCAGTCTTTAAATTTCAAGTTTTGAAGTTGGGAGCCCGCCCATATAACAGAGAAATACATTTCTATCTTTAAATTTCAAGTTTTGAAGTTGGGAGCCCGCCCATATAACAGAGGAATACATTTCTGTCTTTAAATTTCAAGTTTTGAAGTTGGGAGCCCGCCCATATAACAGAGGAATACATTTCAGTCTTTACATTTTTTGAAGTTGGGAGTCCGCCCATATAATAGAGGAATACATTTCAGTCGTTACATCTCAAGTTTTGAAGTTGGGAGCCCACCCATATAATAGAGGAATACATTTCAAGTCAGTAAAGCAGAAGAATACAACCGGAATCCCCAGCGGGAAACAACAAAATCCCCAACAGAGGAAGGAAGTCCAAGACTCGATGGAAAAATAATGCGAAGCTCCCGAGAAGGACATAAGCAGTTCGAGATTGACAGTCAAGGGAGAATACAAGACAAATCAGAAGTAAAGAAATGCCACAGGAGTCACCGGGACATCAAAGCAACACGAGACACAAGAGCATAACTGAAGATCTAGATAAGATTTTGTAATTCATAGACTATAGTTTAGTCTAGCTTCTTGTTTTCTTTCAGCATGGTGTAATAAGGAGGTCGGCAAGCAGTAATAACAGCATGCAACAACAGTAACATTGCAGTCCCATGGTAGTCTCAGCTACCAAAAACTTCCCGAACTACATTAACCTAATTCCCTTCTAGCCAGGGATATGTAGGAAACCTTTGAAGCAAAGGTTCGGTTAAATCTTTTTCAAAAAATGCTTCACACGGAGTACTCGGATGGGCAAAAATCGCTCACTTTATCTTTGCACGAAAACTCTTTGTGTCTTCGGACAAAGAGGGGCAGCTGTAAGCACGTGATTTTTGCCCTATATGAGCATTACTCCCAAAAATTCAAAATAAAACAATTTTCCTTTGTGTGTAATTTTGAGGATTTTGTGGCATTTTTTGATAATTATTTGTATTTGTCCATGCATGTTTATTTGTTAAATTAATAAAAAACACAAAAATATGTCGCATTTGCATTTAGAATTTAATTCTACAATTATGAGCAATTAAGTTTGTTTTACAAGAACAAAAAAAATCATCATAAAAATAATGTACGTTGCATTTTTAGCATTTAATGTCCAAATTGTGTGAGTTTATCGTAATTGCTATTTAATCGTGTGTTAATTGTTATTGAAAGTTAATTTGCGCTTTTATAAATTAATTTAGTTCTATATGATAATTTAGGATTTTTAGAATTTAGTTTCAGTTTAAGAAAAATAAAAGAAGAAAAAAAGAAGCAATAAAAGAGGAAGAAAATCGGATTGGGCCGCCTTCTAATTTAAATCAACCATGACCCAAACCAAATAACCCCACCGGGTCAACCCGACTCAGTCCGCCCCATAACTCAAACTAATCCCAACCCCCATTTTTCATTTTTTTCATTACCCTAAAAAACCCTAAAAAATATACCCGCCCCCCCTCTTCTTCTCCTTCCAAACCCAGCTCCCATGGCTTCCCCCGCTGCTTCTGCCCTTCCCCTCGTCCCAAGCTCCCATGGCTGACCCCAACCCAACAAACCACCCCCTCGTCATCTCCATCTCACGTCCAAACAGCCCCCCTCCGTTTAACCAGTCCATCGCCACCAACGACCCTCCCCGTCTGCCATTGAAACCCAACGTCCAAACAACCATAGCTGCCCTCTCGTCGACCACCCCTGCTGCTTCTTCTTCTTTATCTCAGCTGCATCGAGCTCTAGTCAACCATCATGGCTGCTACTTCACCTCCCATGGCTGCCTGCGTCGTCCACCCAAACCACCATCGTTGTTGTTTCTTCTTCTTCGTCCCCATAAGTCCCAAACGACCATCTGCTAAACAGCCTCACGTCCAAACGAACCCCATTGGTTTCTGCAACGTCCAGCGCACCGCAGTCCAACCATCGCTGCTGCTGCTCGACGACCATAACTCCAGCCAGTCCAAACGACCTCCAGCCTCACGTCCAAACACATAGCCATTGTTGCTGCTTCATCTCCTCATCCCAAACAGTGGTGTTTATGGTCGTCTTCGTCGACCAACTTCATCGGCTGAAATCAACCGGAAAACATACAAAAATTTCCGGGCAGATTCGAGTTATTTTGGTTTCAAAGTTTCCGGGCAGATTTGTTTCCGATCGAGTTCGTCGTTGTTCATTTCTAGTTAGTTGGTTTAAGTTTCATTTCTGTCCGTATTTTGTTTGATATTCTCGGATTTGAAATCAGTATATGTTTGATTCTTTTCTTGTTCGTTGTTTATCATTTTTTTTATTATTTCTTCAATTTATTTTATGTTCTTGTTTAGTTTAATATAGAAGTTGTTGGTTGTAATGTTGTTAGATTTAATTTGAAGTTCAATTGATTATTGAGTTTAGTGATTTGAATCTACTTGTTTGTTATGTTCAATTTGTTACTATTATTGTATCTGAAAGTATGTTTGTTGTTAAAAATATTGTTCAGTCAAAAATATTGAGTTTCTAGCCTAAATTTGTTGATGAAATTTGATTAGGAATTGATTATAGCTGTTGTATTTTGGTTAGAATTGATTAGGTGAATTGGTTATAGTTGATGGTGTAGTCCGTCCAAGTAATGGTCGGGTCAAAAACACGTCTAGTCGTTCTTTGTCGGAAAACTCTTCGTGTTTCCAGTCAAAGAGGGGCAGCTGTAAGCACGTGATTTTTGACCCTCCCCGAGAATTTTCACATTTTTAGTGTGAATATGTGAAATTGGGTCTAGTATAGCTATTTTAACTATTTTTACTTTATTTCGTTGCAAAAAGAAAATTTCAAAAAAATATATATATAAATTTTAGTTTATGTATTTCTCATAAACTTGAAAAATACAAAAATTGTACTTTATTTTGGTACTTTATATAAATTCGAAAATTACAAAAAAATATAATTCTATTAATGTTTTGTAGTCGTTTTAATTTTGGAAAAATACAAAAAAAATATTACTTTATATTTTTGTCTTTATTAAAAAAACGAAAATTACAAAAAATAGTTTTATTAATATTTTATAGTCATTTTAACTTTGAAAAATACAAAAAAAAAATATATTGCTTCATATTTTATCTTAATATCTTAATATTTACGAAAATTACAAAAATAGTTTTATTAATATTTTGTAGCTATTTTAAAACCTTAAAAATATTTAAAAAAAGATATAGTTTTGTTAAATACTAGTCTTATTTTCGGTAGTTATTTTGCTTACATAGGACTAGTTAAGCAACGTGTTCCTATTTCTCGGGTCCGGGCAAAAGAATAATATTCGGGTTCAAACTACCCGGTTTTAGGCCTAATTTTCGGACCTAGCCCATAATAAACCGAGTCCAGGACACATGGGGAACCCCACCACGCGTGGGGGACATAAGTCTCGAACCCCACCACGCGTGGGGCTCATTTTTCTTGACAAACCCATTACAAAACACGGGAAAACATTTGGAAAAGGGGGATTTTTCGATTTTTTGAAAACAGGTACTGTAGACCTTCTTCTTCATAAAGAAGAAGAAGAAAACCTACTGTAAAAAAGGAGACGACCAGCCTCACGAGAACCAGCCAAAGCTTCCCCATCCTCACGTCCGGAACACCACCTCCATCGTCGACAACCACCCGACCAGCCCCCTCGCATCCCCGGACGTCGCCCCAGCTCCCATAATCGTCGTCCAAAACACCATGTCCGCAACCACTCCATCACCACCCAAACGCCACCTCCATCAGCTTCACTAGCCCCACGTCCAAACCCACCAGCAACCATCGACCCCATGCCATAACCCCTCGCACCCCAGCAGTACCCAAGCCAACCAGCCCAAAAACCCTCACCCCAAACCACCACCAAACGTCACCTTCCCGGTCGAAACCCCTACTCCATTGACGACCACGTCCAAACAGCCCCTCGCACCCCCAGCAACACCCATCGACCACCTGTTAAGCAGCAGCCATCGCTGCTGCGTCGCCATAACCACCACCCCTCGAAAAAAAAACAGTCGCTAACCAGCCCCTTCACGTCCGTCGTCCACTCCCTCACGTCCGGTGACCACAGCCAGTCTCCCTCGTTGTTCCCTCGTCGCCCAGTCCTGGTCGATCAAACAGTCCCCCCTCGTCGTCCAACCACCCCCTTCGTCAACTGCCCAAACGACCCCTCCAACTGCAGCTTCACGTACCAGGTGTCGCGCCGGAAAAATACAGCAGCAACCAAACAATCCCTGGTCGTTGACAGTTGTGGGTCCGAGTTTTTTATTGTCTGTCTGAGGCCGTCGTCGGGTTGTGCTCGTGGCTTCCGGTCTGATATCGTTGAGTTTGACATCGAGGTTCCGTCATTGGAGAGGTTTCCGATAGTTGTCAGGACAGTTTGGTTGTTGTTCTTGCTTCAAACAGGTGCATATACATTTCCAAACTTGTTATATTTGCTTAAATGGAATGAAATGATATGGATTTCCTATGCACTGTTTGTGTATCGGATTTGTTGAATGTCTCTTCCTTTGTTTCATTATTTTAAGTAGCTATTCCGCATTTTGTTTCTTCATGCTAAGATTATTGTTATCTACATGCTTGTCTTAAGAGTTGTTTGTACGTATAGTAGTAATGTTAAAATCATAGGAGTAATTTTAATCCCACGGAAAAATATTCGTTTCATCAAATAAGTTTAATCTACAACTCATGACCTCGCAAAGTAGCAAAAAATGTAGTTATTTTAGCCTTGTCTCTTTTTCTAAAATAAATAAATAAATAAACAAAAAAAAACGAGACTAGCTTCGCCAAAAATAAAAATGTACAGATTGCGGAGTCCTCACAAAATATATGTATTAAACACTTAGATTCCGGGACGGGCCGTTTAGAAAATTTCACGGCCCCACCCAAAATAATAATGCGCTAGTTGCTTTAGGCGCGCCTTTAATAATGTTATCTCCCTAAACTCGGGTGCACATTTATGTGACCCAAATCCAAATCTCAACGAAATCGAAATGTGTCTCTAATCACGGGTACATTGACTGTGACGTGGTCTGAGATGCATTTCCATGACGTTGCGAATTCATTTTAAAATAATAAATGGGACGAGCCTCGACAAACAAAAAATCAAATTGCGGGGCCCTCAGTAAATACTTGTTTTAAAGTTATTTAGAATTCAGGAGGGCCGCTTAGCGAATTTCGTGGCCTTCCCAAAATAATAACACGATAGTCTCTTTAGGCGCGTGTTTAATAATCTACTTTCTTAAACTCGGGTGTGCATTTCATGTGACCCAAATCCAAATCTCAAAACATCAAATAAAATGCGTTCCGGATTGTGGGTGCATTTCATGTGACGCAGTCCAAAGACGTGTTTTAAGCGATGTTCACATTCTTGTAAAAACAATAATAATAAAGCGGTTAAAAGTTAAAATTTGCACATAAGTTCATATTCGTATAAAATCAGATAATCAAGCCAAATATAACAGTTGAGCGACCGTGCTAGAACCACGGAACTCGGGAATGCCTAACACCTTCTCCCGGGTTAACAGAATTCCTTATCCGGATTTCTGGTACGCAGACTGTAATATGGAGTCATTCATTTCCTCGATTCGGGATTAAAATTGGTGACTTGGGACACCCTAAATCTCCCAAGTGGCGACTCTGAAATAAATAAACCAATCCCGTTTCGATTGTCCTTTAATTGGAAAAAACTCCCTTGCGCCCCTCGGGTGCGGAAAAAGGAGGTGTGACAGCTCTGGCGACTCTGCTGGGGATTAGAGCCCAGAACCACTGGTTCAGGGTTAAGAATTCGAGCTTAGAATAATTGTTATTATTTGGCTTTATTTATTATCTGATTTTTACATGTTTGAGCCTAATGTGCTAAATGCTGCTTTTACTGCTTTGATATTACGTGAACTGTATATAAACTGTGCCGAAACCCCTATACTTTCTGAGTCTTCTAAATCATGAAGAAGGGCATACTTCGTATGACTTCTTTTCTGTATAGCGTCAAATCCCAATTTAGAACGAGGTTCGGATAAGTTGCTAAGCCGGTGAAGCTTCTGTATTCCCGGAAAGGAGCTCCTTCCTCAGCTCGAGTTGTCCGCTCGGGTACACTGTCTAGAACACCGACCCAGGTTTTTGAACCTAGTATAACAAAGCCACATGCCGGATCCCTAGTAGGAACGTTTATTTGCATCATGTGCATTTGACTTAGGGGACTCAACATAGGGGTTGGGTCCGTCTAGGACAAGCAACCTGAAAATAATAGACAATCTTTCGGCATCCTATGTGCTACATGTTGTATTTAGTCAAGGGCGTATGGGTCATTTGGTCATTTCCAGCATGATGTTATTTTAATCAAAGCATGGGGAACATTTGTGGAATCCAAGAAGCCTTGGAATTCCCTATGTCCCCCACGCTTGCTTTTTGGGAAAGCACATGGGGAACATTTGTGGAATCCAAGAAGTCTTGGAATTCTCATATGTCCCCCACGCTTCATATGTTGGGAAAAGCGCATGGGGAGCATTTGCGGAATCCAAGATGTCTTGGAAATCCTTATGTTTCCCATGCCACATTTTGAAAATAACAATAAATATAAAAAATAAAAATACATATAAAAACAAGGCATGAAAATTCAAAAGATTTTGTATGTTGTCATCATTTTCCACAAATTAGAAAATCGTGAAAAGATGAGGAAATGGCAGTGTAGAGATATAACTACTTATTTTTAGAAAGAAAAAAAACAAATGTCCAAGTAGTGTCGAAACTCTGCCGAAATTTTGAGAATATAAAATAAAAATATATGTCTTATTAGTTTGTTTTATTTAAAAAAAAAGCATTAATAGAAAAGAAAATTGTTTGTCTTGCCATAAAAATGAAAAAAAAGAGTCTTGTTTTTAAAATATGTGTTATTTATTTGTTTATGAAAATGACAAAATTAAAATAATCCAAAAATATTTTCTCCATTATTGGCTTCTCTAGGAAGTCTTTCTAATTGTTTTCAAAAAAAATAATATAATATAAAATTAAAAAAAAACAAATCCGAAAATATTTTGATTCTTTTTCAAAATTGAAAAGAAAATTCAAACTCCAAAAAAAAAAAACATTTTGAGAAGCATTTCTTTTATTAAAAGCAAAATTCCGAAAAATATTTTCTTCTTCTTCTTTAGAATAAAAAAAAAGAGCAAATGAAAATTCAAAAAATATATCTTAGAAGTGTTTCTTTTAAAAAGAAAATCAATCAAAAAAAATGCTTCCTTTCTTCTTTTAAAGTAGTTCTTTTGCCCGAACTACGCGGGTTTAATTCTCACCGGATGTGAGATACGTAGGCAACCCACATCGGGTTCAACCCCACCTTTTGCTAAAAAGCCAAAAAAAATAAATAATAATAATAATAATAACAAAAATACATGTCAAATTTTAGTTTTGTCATAAAGAAGTCGGGTGACGCTCTTTTATCAAGACATAGCCGAATGTTCCCGAAAGGGACGCCGGAAGGCTGACTTTGCGTAAACAGCCACCTTTGGGTCATTTTGAGATATAGACCCACACAGCCTTAAAAATCTTCGTCCCCGAGGCGCTGAAGGGCCGTGTTTGCAACACTAAGTTTTCATTATAATTTGAAAAAAAAAACAAAGAGTCAGCGGTCAGGTGAATACCGTTTGAATTTTGTCATAATAAGCCGAGCTAGCTTCGGCCGCGTCTTAAACCGTTCTTGCCGAAATAGCCTTAGAGTATCTTTCAGTTGTCGGAAGGTTATTTTCGTAAAAGAATGGACAAGTTGGTAAATTGTCAAAATAATCTTCCCCGGCCTCAAAATTCATGTGAAATTCGGAAGGGGCCACATTTGCAAAAAATAACCATTTGGTTGCATTTGTCGAACAGGGAAAGGGAGTTAGCCTTTTGTTTTTGAGTTTATAAATCTCTTGATTGAAGTATATGGGTTATTTGATTTCGAGTTTGTAGGTCATCTTCAAAACTTTGAAACTCAGTTTGTTTTAATATGAAAATTGAAAAATGGTTTGTTATTGTTTATCTCTTATTGGTCCGAACTACGCAAGGTCTGATTCATGCAGGGACATGATACGTAGGCAATCTCCATAAGATTCGACCACCACTAAAATGAAAAAAAAAAAGAAAAAAAAGAAAATAAAATAAATATATAATAATAAATAAATAAAAGAGAGTGTGGAAGATTTTCAGGGGGCACAATTGCTTAACTGTTTGGGTACATTTTTGATATATGATTGTCTGTCCAATGCCCTAACACTAACGTGATGACTTCCCTTTGATGTGTCCATATATAGAGAGTGGTTGGTTGTGGTAACTCCTCCCTGCAAAGCAAAATCAAAGGACAATGGCTCAGAACCGCAGAACCGAGTGGGTCGGTACTGATGACCGACAACAATTGGTCGAACGGAACAACGGGTTGGTAGAAGAAGTGAAAATGCTGAGACAGCATGTGGCAGACATGTATCAGGCATGGATAACGGGAAAAGCACCACCCCCTCCACCGCCAAGTCTCTTGAGCTCGGTCATTTCCCAAGCACCCAGCACCATAATGGAAGGTCCCCCATACTCTCCATCCCAACCCACTTATGGCAGCCTTCCCAGCTACCCGAGTAGCTCCATCACTCCTCAATGCTTCTCCCTCCCCAACACCACTTCTTTCCCCGCCATACTTCACTTTCCAGGCACCCGGCTCCACAAAATGCCTACCCACCTACACAAGCCTACCAAAAGCCACCTGGATCAGGTTTCCGGCCCTGTCAACATGCAAGAATGAAGAGGTTGCTGAAACGAGGAAAGGCTCTCACCCCCATCGGGGTATCTTATGCCAGTCTGTTTGAAAGGCTAAGGCATGCTGGTTCGATTGAGCCACTCCCCGCATGTACTATAAATCCGCTTGCAAGGAGCTTTGATCCGGCAGCACGATGCGCCTACCACTCCAATGTCATAGGGCACAACATTGAGAGCTGTCATAGCTGGAGAAGGGAAGTAGAGAAAATGATCCGAGAAGGGCGGGTTGCGATTAATAACAGTGACATGGAGCACTCGAACCTCCTCGAGAATTTGCCGACGGAGGTTGATGAGGTTGAAGCTGGTAATGGTCTCGGCAGTATTGATGCAAAGCTCAGTGGCTAAAATGCCAATTTTGATAAAGTGGGAGGACGTTTTGTTCCTGGGTCAGCAAGAGAGAAGCTTGTGGTGGCTCATTTTGTTGTCATTTCTGTTGTTCGGATTATTAGGGTTATGAGTCGGATGTTGTCTTGTCCAGTTTGTTTTTAGGATTTTGTTCTGGATTGTTTTGTTTGTTTTGTTATTTAAACCATTTCACCGGTAGTCTAATACAAAGTCCGGTCTTTTATTATTTCCAGTCATCTTTTTGTTTAGTCCTTTTACCATTTCGTTCAATGCCGATTCTAGGGACATGACATGCGCACACACTTTGGGCCTAGTCTTTAAAGTTAATCATAAAACCCTGGAAAGGCGATCAGACCATTTAAAGAAAATAAGGACGGTTTGAGATTATTCAGAGCTCGAGTCATGTGGAACTGGGGCAAGTTAAGCACAAAGAAAACCGTTAAAAGCAAGATTCGCCAAATTGGCATGAGGGTCGGTCATGATAATGAGAGTGTCGCCCAACGGTGCTTTAGAAATGACAAAGGAAAAATAAAACGTTTAACATAATTGTCAAGTCCAGCACCATCAGAAGAGACTACAAATTTAAATTGTGTTGTTTGCTTTTGCCATGTGTTAAAGACTGGAATGACGAAGGCATTTTGTTCTGCTACCCAAACACTTTATCCTTCGTTACCCCTTTTGAGCCTTATTTATTTTCTTTCATACCCCTCGTTCGGAGTCAGTAGCAACGAAAAAAAAAAGGAGAAAGAAAGAAAACAACAAAAACGGAAAAAGAAAAGAAAAGAAAAGAAAAGAAGAATGAAAAAAAAAGTCAAATGAAAAAGAGGAATTGGGAACTACGTTTGACCTGATTCCTCAAAGAGGATACGTAGGCGCTTCACGGCTTGGTCATGGTTTTGAAAAATGAAAAAAAATCAATTAAAATATCCCCAAGCAAGAAACTGGGGCAAAAGTTGTGTTTGATGTAAATAAATCTAATTCCGAAGGTTGTAATTAATAACCCAAAATTAATGCATTTTTTGAGCCTTTAATACCCTTTCTTTCTAGCCCTATCCAAAACCCACATTACGGTCCAAAGAAAGACCTTCCGATCAGTCTTCAAAAGATGCCAAGTCAGACAAATGAAGAGTCTTACCGGCGAACATAACATTCTGTTCCACAGCAGAAAGGACTCTAATCTCCAGCAGAAAGAGTCATACCGGCGACACTCCAAATCCCCAGCTGGAAAGTGATACAAATGAGAGAGTCTTTGTCGGTGAAAACCTTCACAGGCACCATAAGGCGATGAAAGCTGAGAGAAAAGCCAAAAATGAGAGAGACTTGATAGTGAAAACCCTTCGGGCACTGCAAGTCGAATAAGATTAAGAATCAGATGGGGAATCACCAATTGAGGATCTTGAAAGATGATTGACGGTAAAGGATAGGCCCCATATGCATGTCATGGCCATTAGAGTCGGTATCTGCGTTTGATAGGGTTTTATTTATAGTTTCTTTTGTAAAAGAGTTATCGTTTCCTTTGTCTTTTATTTTGTTTCTATTATCTTTCTCCTTTCATAAAAAATTTCCCCAATAGAGTCTGTCCGGTCAGAACAAGTATGAAATGACTTCAAAATATGCCATCAACTTTCCAAGATGAGATCTGACTAGTATATCCAAATGGTATAGTCGGCGAGGAACAAGCGCGAGGCCAGTGTCAAAAAAGATATCCCCAGCAAAGGGAATTGACAAAAGGATTGACGAGCGTCAAGAGAGATATCATTGCCAAACCCAAACCTCAAAGGCCAAGGCCCATGAACAGAGCAAGGAGAGCAGTGAGCATAATTTGGCGAAATCCATACTAGACTAAAAGGTCGGGGAAATGCCAGTTTCCAAGCTATGCCACAAAAGAAGAGGGATATCCCCCAGCAGGAAGGGATTATCCCCAACACATAAGATCATCCCCAACAAGTTGTTGAACGCAGAGCAAGGAAGGAGAAAGGGAAAGCCATCCCAGTAGGAGTATCACAACCAACCACCATGTTTTAAACTAACAATTTTGTTTGATTTGAAACAGGTAAAGGAAATGGCATTGATGCCAGAACTGCGTGCCACAAGGGATATTATCAAACTGGGGCAGAAAATTTTCCTTCCATTTTGAAATTTTCTTGAAGTCAGGTACCCCCAGCTGATAACATTTTACCCCCCAACAGGTAAGTAAATCAAGGGAGGTAGTCTTTGAAGGAAGAAGCTATGCAAAAACAAAACAAAACTCAAATAGGATATGTTGGGTTCATCCGCCCTCAAATAGGATATGTTGGGTTCATCCGCCCTCAAATAGGATATGTTTGGGTTCATCCGCCCTCAAATAGGATATGTTTGGGTTCATCCGCCCTCAAATAGGATATGTTGGGTTCATCCGCCCTCAAATAGGATATGTTGGGTTCATCCGCCCTCAAATAGGATATGTCGGGTTCATCCGCCCTCAAATAGGATATGTCGGGTTCATCCGCCCTCAAATAGGATATGTCGGGTTCATCCGCCCTCAAATAGGATATGTTGGGTTCATCCGCCCTCAAATAGGATTTGTCGGGTTCATCCGCCCTCAAATAGGATATGTCGGGTTCATCCGCCCTCAAATAGGATATGTCGGGTTCATCCGCCCTCAAATAGGATTTGTCGGGTTCATCCGCCCTCAAATAGGATATGTCGGGTTCATCCGCCCTCAAATAGGATCTATCGGGTTCATCCGCCCTCAAATAGGATATGTCGGGTTCATCCGCCCTCAAATAGGATCTGTCGGGTTCATCCGCCCTAAAATAGGATATGTTGGGTTCATCCACCCTCAAATAGGATATGTTGGGTTCATCCGCCCTCAAATAGGATATGTTTGGGTTCATCCGCCCTCAAATAGGATATGTTGGGTTCATCCGCCCTCAAATAGGATATGTTGGGTTCATCCGCCCTCAAATAGGATATGTTTGGGTTCATCCGCCCTCAAATAGGATATGTTGGGTTCATCCGCCCTCAAATAGGATCTGTCGGGTTCATCCGCCCTCAAATAGGATATGTTGGGTTCATCCGCCCTCAAATAGGATATGTCGGGTTCATCCGCCCTCAAATAGGATATGTCGGGTTCATCCGCCCTCAAATAGGATATGTTGGGTTCATCCGCCCTCAAATAGGATCTGTCGGGTTCATCCACCCTCAAATAGGATATGTTGGGTTCATCCGCCCTCAAATAGGATTTGTCGGGTTCATCCGCCCTCAAATAGGATATGTCGGGTTCATCCGCCCTCAAATAGGATATGTTGGGTTCATCCGCCCTCAAATAGGATTTGTCGGGTTCATCCGCCCTCAAATAGGATATGTCGGGTTCATCCGCCCTCAAATAGGATCTGTCGGGTTCATCCGCCCTCAAATAGGATATGTCGGGTTCATCCGTCCTCAAATAGGATCTGTCGGGTTCATCCGCCCTCAAATAGGATCTGTTGGGTTCATCCGCCCTCAAATAGGATATGTTGGGTTCATCCGCCCTCAAATAGGATATGTCGGGTTCATCCGCCCTCAAATAGGATATGTTGGGTTCATCCGCCCTCAAATAGGATATGTCGGGTTCATCCGCCCTCAAATAGGATATGTCGGGTTCATCCGCCCTCAAATAGGATATGTCGGGTTCATCCGCCCTCAAATAGGATATGTCGGGTTCATCCGCCCTCAAATAGGATATGTTGGGTTCATCCGCCCTCAAATAGGATATGTTGGTTTCAGTTTTTACTTTTAGGTGTTGAAATTGGGAGCCCGCCCATAATAACAGAGGAATACATTTCAGTCTTTACTTTTCAAGTGTTGAAGTTGGGAGCCCGCCCAGATAACAGAGGCATACATTCAGTCTTTACTTTTAAGTGTTGAAGTTGGGAGCCCGCCCAGATAATAGAGGCATACATTCAGTCTTTTTATTTTAAGTGTTGAAGTTGGGAGCCCGCCCAGATAATAGAGGCATACATTCAGTCTTTTTATTTTAAGTATTGAAGTTGGGAGCCCGCCCAGATAACAGAGGCATACATTCCACGTCTTTACCCATAGGAGATGTATTTCCTCCTAAAGTTTATTTTTACCCTTAGGAGATGCATTTCCTCCTAAAGTTAAGTTTTACCAATAGGAGACGCACTTCCTAAGATAAGTTTTACCAATAGGAGACGCACTTCCTAAGATAAGTTTTACCAGTAGGAGACGCACTTCCTAAGGAGACGCACATCCTAAGTTAAATTTCACCAATAGGAGACGCACTTCCTAAGTTCAGTTCTACCGATAGGAGACGCACTTCCTAAGTTTAGTTTCACCAGTAGGAGACGCACTTCCTAAGTTTATTGCACCCAATAGGAGACGCACTTCCTAAGCAAGTTTTTACCAGTAGGAGACGCACTTCCTAAGAATAGTTGTACCAATAGGAGACGCACTTCCTAAAATTCAGTTTTACCATAGGAGACGCACTTCCTAAGTTCAGTTTTACCATAGGAGACGCACTTCCTAAGTTCAGTTTTACCATAGGAGACGCACTTCCTAAGGAGACGCACATCCTAAGCAAGTTTTACCCAGTAGGAGACGCACTTCCTAAGAATAGTTTCACCCAGTAGGAGACGCACTTCCTAAGAACAGTTTTTCCCCAATAGGAGACGCACTTCCTAAGTTCAGTTTTACCATAGGAGACACACTTCCTAAAGTTCAGTTTTACCATAGGAGACGCACTTCCTAAGTTCAGTTTTACCATAGGAAACGCACATCCTAAGAATAGTTCACCAATAGGAGACGCACTTCCTAAAGTTCAGTTTTACCATAGGAGACGCACTTCCTAAGTTCAGTTTTACCATAGGAGACGCACTTCCTAAAGTTCAGTTTTACCATAGGAGACGCACTTCCTAAGTTCAGTTTTACCATAGGAGACGCACTTCCTAAGTTCAGTTCTACCAATAGGAGACGCACTTCCTAAGTTTATTGTACCCAATAGGAGACGCACTTCCTAAGTTTATTGTACCCAATAGGAGACGCACTTCCTAGATCCATTGTACCAATAGGAGACGCACTTCCTAAGAATAGTTTCACCCAGTAGGAGACACACTTCCTAAGAACAATTATCCCCAATAGGAGACGCACTTCCTAAGTTTATTGTACCCATAGGAGACGCACTTCCTAAGTTTATTGTACCCACAGGAGACACACTTCCTCAAAGTTTAGTTTTGCCCATAGGAGACACACTTCCTAAGTTCACTTTTACCCCATAGGAGACGCACTTCCTAAAATATTTTCATTCATAGGAGACGCACTTCCTAGTTTAAAATCATTAAAGTTTCACCCATAGGAGACGCACTTCCTAAGACTATTTTATTTTAGGAGACACACTTCCTAGTCTGGTTCACTCAGGTTATACTTTTGCTTTAGGGGACGCACTCCCGAGTTTGGCTTTTTAGATTATATTTTATTTCAGGAGACGCACTTCCGGAATTGAGATTTCACCCCTAGGAGATGCACTTCCTAGTTTGATTCATTTTAAGTTCGACCATAGGAGACACAATTCCTAGTCCAGTTTTTTGAAGTTTACCCGTAGGAGACGCACTTCCTAATCGAGATTTTATTCATAGGAGACGCACTTCCTAGTTCTAGTCACTGAAGTTTTCACCCTTAGGAGACGCACTTCCTAGTTTAGCTCATTCCGATTCAACCATAGAAGACACACTTTCTAGTTTGAGTCATTGAGGTTTTTATTTTAGCAGACACATTTGCTAGCAAGAGTTTTGGTTTTACTCATAGGAGATGCACATCCTAGCCTAGTCTTTAGTTTACTCTCATCATTGCATCAGTAGTGTAAGTGAGTTACGATTTTGCTAACGACTCACAAATCTTCCCAGTACAAACTGGGTTAGGAAATTTTGTTTGTTTTGTTTGTTTTGATTGTCAGGGACCCGCCTGTAGAACGGAGGTTGTTGCGTGTCGAAGATAGAAGAAGTCAGGAGTCCGCCTGTAGAACGGGGAAACATTTTTCAAGATCAAGCAGTGACCCACTGGAAAGCAGAAGGTTACAACAAAAATCCCCAGCACTCAATCCAAGATAGAAGCAACAAGAAGCTCGCCCCAAGAATGCAAGTCAACAGTCTGGGATGATCAACAGAAGCTGGTCACCAAAAAAACAAAAAAAAACAAGAAGAAAAAAGAGAAAAAAAGAAAAAAAGAAAAAGAACCCAAATTACGGAAGTGGAGAACAAATGTGGTCTGCTCAAGAACTAGCACCTACAACTAGCAAGTATCAAGGTTCAGATCCAAAGTCTGTATGAAGCACCATTCAAGACTCAAGACCAAGTTTCAGAAGACTTAAGAGATAGGAATCCTTGTAACTAGTAGCTGATAGGCTTAGTTAGTCTTTTTCAGTTTTCATTTTTGTTGTAATGACAGGACCGCGGACCGGAACCTCAACGGAACGGCACCTCGATCGGCTCTCCACCTCGGTACACTTCACTATCTCTCTCATCCCGAACTACACGTGGCCTGATTCCTGTATAACCAAGGATATGTAGGCAGCTCAGATACCAGGGCTCGGTCACATTCCCTCCCTTTCCTTAAGTGTAGTCCGTCCAAGTAATGGTCGGGTCAAAAACACGTCTAGTCGTTCTTTGTCGGAAAACTCTTCGTGTTTCCAGTCAAAGAGGGGCAGCTGTAAGCACGTGATTTTTGACCCTCCCCGAGAATTTTCACATTTTTAGCATGAATATGTGAAATTGGGTCTAGTATAGCTATTTTAACTATTTTTACTTTATTTCGTTGCAAAAAGAAAATTTCAAAAAATATATATATAAATTTTAGTTTATGTATCTCTCATAAACTTGAAAAATACAAAAATTGTACTTTATTTTGGTACTTTATATAAATTCGAAAATTACAAAAAATATAGTTCTATTAATGTTTGATAGTCATTTTAACTTTGAAAAAATACAAAAATATTACGTCATATTTTTGTCTTTATTAAAGAACGAAAATTACAAAAAATAGTTTTATTAATATTCTATAGTAATTTTTAACTTGGAAAAAATACAAAAATATTACCTCATATTTTATCTTAATATTTAAAACGAAAATTACCAAAAAAATAGTTTTATTAATATTTTGTAGCTATTTTAAAATCTTGAAAAATATTTAAAAATATATAGTTTTGTTTAAATACTAGTCTTATTTTTGGTAGTTATTTTGCTTACATAGGACTAGTTAAGCAACGTGTTCCTATTTCTCGGGTCCGGGCAAAAGAATAATATTCGGGTTCAAACTACCCGGTTTTAGGCCTAATTTTCGGACCTAGCCCATAATAAACCGAGTCCAGGACACATGGGGAACCCCACCACGCGTGGGGGACATAAGTCTCGAACCCCACCACGCGTGGGGCTCATTTTTCTTGACAAACCCATTACAAAACACGGGAAAACATTTGGAAAAGGGGGATTTTTCGATTTTTTGAAAACAGGTATTGCAGACCTTCTTCTTCATAAAGAAGAAGAAGAAAACCTACTGTAAAAAAGGAGACGACCAGCCTCACGAGAACCAGCCAAAGCTTCCCCATCCTCACGTCCGGAACACCACCTCCATCGTCGACAACCACCCGACCAGCCCCCTCGCATCCCCGGACGTCGCCCCAGCTCCCATAATCGTCGTCCAAAACACCATGTCCGCAACCACTCCATCACCACCCAAACGCCACCTCCATCAGCTTCACTAGCCCCACGTCCAAACCCACCAGCAACCATCGACCCCATGCCATAACCCCTCGCACCCCAGCAGTACCCAAGCCAACCAGCCCAAAAACCCTCACCCCAAACCACCACCAAACGTCACCTTCCCGGTCGAAACCCCTACTCCATCGTCGACCACGTCCAAACAGCCCCTCGCACCCCCAGCAACACCCATCCACCACCTGTTAAGCAGCAGCCATCGCTGCTGCGTCGCCATAACCACCACCCCTCGGAAAAAAAACAGTCGTTAACCAGCCCCTTCACGTCCGTCGTCCACTCCCTCACGTCCGGTGACCACAGCCAGTCTCCCTCGCTGTTCCCTCGTCGCCCAGTCCTGGTCGATCAAACAGTCCCCCCTCGTCGTCCAACCACCCCCTTCGTCAACTGCCCAAACGACCCCTCCAACTGCAGCTTCACGTACCAGGTGTCGCGCAAGAAAAATACAGCAGCAACCAAACAATCCCTGGTCGTTGACAGTTGTGGGTCCGAGTTTTTTATTGTCCGTCTGAGGCCGTCGTCGGGTTGTGCTCGTGGCTTCCGGTCTGATATCGTTGAGTTTGACATCGAGGTTCCGTCATTGGAGAGGTTTCCGATAGTTGTCAGGACAGTTTGGTTGTTGTTCTTGCTTCAAACAGGTGCATATACATTTCCAAACTTGTTATATTTGCTTAAATGGAATGAAATGATATGGATTTCCTATGCACTGTTTGTGTATCAGATTTGTTGAATGTCTCTTCCTTTGTTTCATTATTTTAAGTAGCTATTCCGCATTTTGTTTCTTCATGCTAAGATTATTGTTATCTACATGCTTGTCTTAAGAGTTGTTTGTACGTATAGTAGTAATGTTAAAATCATAGGAGTAATTTTAATCCCACGGAAAAATATTCGTTTCATCAAATAAGTTTAATCTACAACTCATGACCTCGCAAAGTAGCAAAAAATGTAGTTATTTTAGCCTTGTCTCTTTTTCTAAAATAAATAAATAAATAAACAAAAACAAAACGAGACTAGCTTCGCCAAAAATAAAAATGTACAGATTGCGGAGTCCTCACAAAATATATGTATTAAACACTTAGATTCCGGGACGGGCCGTTTAGAAAATTTCACGGCCCCACCCAAAATAATAATGCGCTAGTTGCTTTAGGCGCGCCTTTAATAATGTTATCTCCCTAAACTCGGGTGCACATTTATGTGACCCAAATCCAAATCTCAACGAAATCGAAATGTGTCTCTAATCACGGGTACATTGACTGTGACGTGGTCTGAGATGCATTTCCATGACGTTGCGAATTCATTTTAAAATAATAAATGGGACGAGCCTCGACAAACAAAAAATGCAAATTGCGGGGCCCTCAGTAAATACTTGTTTTAAAGTTATTTAGAATTCAGGAGGGCCGCTTAGCGAATTTCGTGGCCTTCCCAAAATAATAACGCGATAGTCTCTTTAGGCGCGTGTTTAATAATTTACTTTCTTAAGCTCGGGTGTGCATTTCATGCGACCCAAATCCAAATCTCAAAACATCAAATAAAATGCGTTCCGGATTGTGGGTGCATTTCATGTGACGCAGTCCAAAGACGTGTTTTAAGCGATGTTCACATTCTTGTAAAAACAATAATAATAAAGCGGTTAAAAGTTAAAATTTGCACATAAGTTCATATTCGTATAAAATCAGATAATCAAGCCAAATATAACAGTTGAGCGACCGTGCTAGAACCACGGAACTCGGGAATGCCTAACACCTTCTCCCGGGTTAACAGAATTCCTTATCCGGATTTCTGGTACGCAGACTGTAATATGGAGTCATTCATTTCCTCGATTCGGGATTAAAATTGGTGACTTGGGACACCCTAAATCTCCCAAGTGGCGACTCTGAAATAATTAAACCAATCCCGTTTCGATTGTCCTTTAATTGGAAAAAACTCCCTTGCGCCCCCATCGGGTGTGGAAAAAGGAGGTGTGACAATAATCACCGTGTATGTTGATGATTTAAATATCATTGGAACTCCTGGGAGCTTCCAAAAACAGTAGACTGTTTGAAGAAAGAATTTGAAATGAAAGATCTTGGAAAGACAAAATTTTGTCATGGTCTACAAATTGAGTATATGAAAGATGAAATATTTGTCCATCAATCAACATACACCGAAAAGATTTTAAAGCGATTCTATATGGATAAAGCACATCCATTGAGTACCCCGATGGTTGTGAGATCACTTGATATAAAGAAAGATCCATTCCGACCTCATGAAAATGATGAAGAGCTTCTTTGTGTCGAAGTACCATATCTTAGTGCAATTGGAGGGCATTAATGTATCTTGCCAATAATTCCCGACCAGATATAGCTTTCTCAGTAAGCCTATTGGCAAGATTTAATTCTTTGCCAACACAAAGACACTCGAATGGTATTAAACATATATTCAGATACCTCCAAGGGACCATTGATATGAGTTTATTTTATTCAAATGAATCCAAGCCATCATTGATTGGTTATGCAGATGCAAGATATTTGTCTGATCTACACAAAGGTCGATCTCAGACAGGCTATTTATTTACAAGTGGAGGTACAGCCATATCATGGCGTTCGACAAAACAAACTATGGTTGCTTCTTCTTCAAATCATGCAGAGATAATAGCCATTCACGAAGCAAGTCGAGAATGCGTTTGGTTGAGATCGATAACTCAACACATTCAGCAAACATGTGGTCTTTCTTCGAAAGAGAATATTCCAACAATATTGTATGAAGACAATGTTGCATGCATAGCTCAATTGAAAGGAGGATATATCAAAGGAGATAGAACAAAACACATTTCACCGAAAATCTTTTTCACTCATGATCTTCCGAAGAATGGTGAAATAGATGTGCAACAAGTTCGTTCAAGTGATAATTTGGCTGATCTGTTCACTAAGACATTATCAACCTCAATATTTGAAAAGCTGATATATAAGATTGGAATGCGTCGTCTTCGAGACATTAAGTGATTTTTCATCAGGGGAGTAACTACACGCTGCACTCTTTTCCTTAACCAAGGTTTTGTCCTATTGGATTTTCATGATAAGGTTTTTAATGAGGCAGCAAGCAATGCATATTATAAATAACTATGTACATCCCAATATTTTTTTTTGTAAGTTCTTAATGAGATACATTATCTTACATGGACATCCAAGGAGGAGTGTTATAAAAAGTTTGTACATTGGATGCTCATGTTGTGAATAACATAGTTTGTACATTGGATGCTACATTGGATGCCCATGTTGTGAATAACATAGTTTGTACATTGGATGCTACATTGGATGCCCATATTGTGAATAGCTTAAAGATTAAATCTCCTAATTTATGTCCATCATCTTTACTTTTTATGCCTATAAAGGCTATGTAATTGCAATGGAAATACATACCAAAGTGAAAGAAGAAAAGACTCCTTCCTTCTTTCTATCTCTTCTTATTTATATTTTACTGCATTGCTTTTATTTTATAACAGAAAGTACTTTCTCCGTTTTATTTTGTTTGGCACTAGTCTTTTATTTGTTTATTTCAAAAAAAATTGACACATTTCTATATTTTTTTAATAAGAAGCATTTTATAGCTACGGAAGTAGATCAGCGGTGAAGCCAAAAATTTACTCAAGGGTGTTCAAAACTGAAAGAAGTGAAAAAAGTTCTCCGATAAAGAATGGTCAATATATGATATATACCTCTAAAATCTAATATTCTACCTAATACATAGTGTAATTTTCCGACTAAGGATGATCAGTTGACCCCCCTTCAAAACATATAGCTTCGCCCCTGAAGTAGATGACAGATTTATGACCAACGGCTTTAAAAGTTTTATAGCTATATAATATTACAACTCAGTTAAGACCACAAAATTTAAAAATCTTACTTTTTTAATTAAAATTTGTACCAAGTTGAACTACAGCAAATAAAACAAAACGGAGGAAATAGTTAGCACTAACACAAAATAATGTTTATAATAAAGCTAGGAATATGTAATTTTCATCCAGATGAAAGAACATCATGCAACATCACAATCGAGCTTTTTGTTTAGTGGTTAAGATTTATGTTCTGGATAAAAAGTACATTATCTTTTGTACAAAATAATTTATTCGTGTCCAAGACATGCATCAAATCAATAAGCATATGATATGTTTATTTAAATAGGCTTTAATTATACTAAAATATTTAAGTATTCTTATGTTCACCTAATCACAATTAGTTAACATTGTTTGATTTTTTTGGTTTCCAACTTGGTGTCCGGTACCCGTATTGGAGCCCGATTACATCCGGATTCGCGCCGCATAGGGCTTCATTCGGGGTTAAGCGCTCCCTACCAAGGATTTTTCCATACTTAGGGCTCGAACTCGAGACCTCTAGTTAAGGAAAGAGTAGTCTCATCCACTGCACCACATCCTTCCACATTGGATAGGTATTTTCTTTTCATATTACGACAGGGGTGAACACAACCCTTGTCATCAACTATAATATTTTCGGCACGAAATATAAATAATTATATAAATCAATTAAAAGTTCAAAAAATACTGAATTAAGAACCATAAACAGGAATACAAGAAAAAAAAATTCACTCTTATAAACATTCTTGAAAGATGAAAACATCTTGCACACTTTGAAGTAGGGGTGTATAAAGGAAACCGACATACCACACCAATCCGATAATCCGAGTCAAATCGAGAAAAAAAATCCGACTATGGTTTGATTTGATTTGGTTTGTGTTGGGAAAAAAACCCGACCATAATTGGTTTGGTTTGGTTTTAACTAAAGAAAGTCAAACCGAAACCAAACTAACCTGACATTACATATATAGAAATTTTAGATATATTTCATATATAAATATACTTATAGTGATATAATTTATAAATATTTCTTAAAAAATTTCATAAGTTTATCTTTTTAGGTATTATTTCAAGGTTGGACTTAGAACTTTTGAATGTTCCAATAAGCTTTGTAGCCATTAACATTAGTAAATTAAATAATGCTAACAAAAGCCCAAACCAAAATCAAATCAATACTAATGCTAACAAAAGACATTAAATTCAATACTACGAACGGGAATGTATTGAATATCTATTTTTTGTTTTGCAATAGTTTAGATAAAAATGCATAACCTATTTTTATTTTTTTCTTTAACGTTTAATCATGTAATTAATACTCCCTTATTAGTCTACTTATTTTAGCATGACTTAGTACTTTTAAATTATGTTTATTTTTATTATGGCTTTTTAATTAGCAATATTTATATTACATAATTTTATTGTCTTTATTGTTGAATATTTTAGGATAATGTCATGACACATCTCATATTTTGTATTATTTTCTTGGAGAATACTTTATATAGTTGTATCTTACTAGGATTGAAGAAATATTTTGAGCACAATTTATATATTTTGTTCTATGAATATTTTACCGGAAACCCCCCCCCCCCCGAAAAACCCGAAAACCCGAGAAAAACCGAGAGTGAAAAACCCGAGTTTTATTGGTTTGGTTTGGTCTTTAGATTTAATAACCCGACACAATTGGTTTGATTTGGTAATTATTGTAAGCACGTGATTTTTGCCCTATATGAGAATTACTCCCAAAAATTCAAAATAAAACAATTTTCCTTTGTGTGCAATTTTGAGGATTTTGTGGCATTTTTTGATAATTATTTATATTTGTCCATGCATGTTTATTTGTTAAATTAATAAAAAATACAAAAATATGTCGCATTTGCATTTAGTATTTAATTCTACAATTAGGAGCAATTAAGTTTGTTTTACAAGAACAAAAAAAATCATCATAAAAATAATGTACGTTGCATTTTTAGCATTTAATGTCCAAATTGTGTGAGTTTATCGTAATTGCTATTTAATTGTGTGTTAATTGTTATTGAGAGTTAATTTGCGCTTTTATAAATTAATTTAGTTCTATATGATAATTTAGGATTTTTAGAATTTAGTTTCAGTTTAAGAAAAATAAAAGAAGAAAAAAGAAGCAATAAAAGAGGAAGAAAATCGGATTGGGCCACCTTCTAATTTAAATCAACCATGGCCCAAACCAAATAACTCCACCGGGTCAACCCGACCTAGTCCGCCCCATAACCCAAACTAATCCCAACCCCCATTTTTCATTTTTTTCATTACCCTAAAAAACCCTAAAAAATATACCCGCCCCCCTCTTCTTCTCCTTCCAAACCCAGCTCCCATGGCTTCCCCCGCTGCTTCTGCCCTTCCCCTCATCCCAAGCTCCCATGGCTGACCCCAACCCAGCAAACCACCCCCTCGTCATCTCCATCCTCACGTCCAAACAGCCCCTCCGTTCAACCAGTCCATCGCCACCAACGACCCTCCCCGTCTGCCATTGAAACCCAACGTCCAAACAACCATAGCTGCCCTCTCGTCGACCACCCTTGCTACTTCTTCTTCTTCATCTCAGCTGCGTCGAGCTCCAGTCAGCCACCATGGCTGCTACTTCACCTCTCATGGCTGCCTGCGTCGTCCACCCAAACCACCATCGCTGCTGTTTCTTCTTCTTCGTCCCCATAAGTCCCAAACGATCATCTGCTAAACAGCCTCACGTCCAAACGAACCCCATCAGTTTCTGCAACTTTCAGCGAACCGCAGTCCAACCATCGTTGCTGCTGCTCGACGACCATAACTCAAGCCAGTCCAAACGACCTCCAGCCTCACGTCCAAACACATAGCCATTGCTGCTGCTTCATCTCCTCATCTCCTCATCCCAAACAGTGGTGTTTGTGGTCGTCTTCGTCGACCAGCTTCATCGCCTGAAATCAACCGGAAAACATACAAAAATTTCCAGGCAGATTCGAGTTATTTTGGTTTCAAAGTTTCCGGGCAGATTTGTTTCCGATCGAGTTCGTCGTTGTTCATTTCCGGTTAGTTGGTTTAAATTTCATTTCTGTCCGTATTTTGTTTGATATTCTCGGATTTGAAATCAGTATATGTTTGATTCTTTTCTTGTTCGTTGTTTATCATTTTTTTGATTATTTCTTCAGTTTATTTTATGTTCTTGTTTAGTTTAATATAGAAGTTGTTGGTTGTAATGTTGTTAGATTTAATTTGAAGTTCAATTGATTATTGAGTTTAGTGATTTGAATCTACTTGTTTGTTATGTTCAATTTGTTACTGTTATTGAATCTGAAAGTATGTTTGTTGTTAAAAATATTGTTCAGTCAAAAATATTGAGTTTCTAGCCTAAATTTGTTGATGAAATTTGATTAGGAATTGGTTATAGCTGCTGTATTTTGGTTAGAATTGATTAGGTGAATTGGTTATAGCTGATAGGGGTAGAATGATAAATTGCAGTATTTTCAAGGGTAAAATGGTAATTTCTGTAATTTCATAGGGGCATGTTTGGAATTGAAAATTTGAACAATTATTTAATCCGAGTGTTCTGTCCACTAAGCGCTAATATATTAAAATAATGCATAAAATAATATGTAGTGGGGGACAAGACATAATGGTGAGGAATTAATACATTGTTTAATATAGTGGGGGACAAAGCATGCGGTAGTGGGGCAATAAGTGAATTAAATAAGGGAAAGATATGTGTTAGTGAGAATTAATACATTGTTTAATATAGTGGGGAACAAAACATTAGGTAGTGGAATTCAAAAGGGGGATGGGTAGAAGATAGTGGAATTTAGTTTAAAGGCTTGAAGTTTGTAAATAAATATGGAGGAGCTGGACACAAATAGGGGGGAGGGATTAGCTGAATATTAGGAGAAGAATCGGAAATATTGAAAGATTTTTGGGGATTCGAATTTGAAGAGAGTTTAAAAGAAAGAATTTTCTGAACATTAAGAGAGAATTAAGGGTTAAACATTAACTGGTCTTTCAATCTAAAAAAGATTCACTTTGTTTCTGCCCGTTGATTGTTGTTGGTGTTTCTGGATTTTCATTTGATTTGTTTCCTTGAGTTTGGTTGGTTATTTGCTACTACTTCACTGGTTATTGCTGGCTTTTTGTTTGATTTAAAATCTGTCACTGGTTTCTCGTTGTTGGTTGTTACTGGTTACGGGGTATTGTTGTTGTTATATGCTACTGCATTTCTGCTGATCTTCCTCTTCTTTTACTTCCAATATCAGGGACACAACTGACACGCTGGTTACTGTAAGCTGAAACATGAAGCATGAATATTAAATGAAGAGTTGAAGTTCTGAATTTATCTTAGTTATATTCTGAATTTTAGTTGTGTATATACATTATTTAGTTTCCTCTAATCAGAATCATGTAGTTGTTTAATATATAATGGAACATCTGACAGTAGCTTAGTGGACGAACTGTCTATGTATTGCTAAAAAAAATGGTGTAGTAACTCTGTTCAGATAGTTCGTTATTGTTTGATGATTATCATGTCTCAAAAAAAGCATGTTAGCTGATTTAGACTATTCTTAAACATTCAACAGTTAGCTCATTAAACGAATAGACCGTTTCGAAACTTGTAAGAATATTGTTTAGCTAGATACTATTGGTTAATTTCAGCATGTAAATGGTTTAGGATTAAAATTAGATTGCCAAGTTTTTTTTTAATTTGACAAACTGTGAGCATGCCTAGTATAATGTAACTAGGTAGTAACATGTGAATGAGATGGCCCAGGTCCAATTTTGTGCCATACACGTTGGGCCTGGGTCCACGTTGGCCAACGGGCTGTCCATATTGTGCTTACATTCTGATTTAACAAATTGCGTTCGGAACCCGACTGTAACAACTCGTAAGCATGTAAATAAATTAGGATCTTTTCTCTCTCATTTTTTAGAGACAAATTTAATATAAAAATGTAGGCACTTTAGGATTATCCTTTTAAAATAAATGAGATGAGCCTCGCCCAATAAAACGCACAAGTTGCGGGGCTCTCAATAAATGGTTAATAATTGTATAGACTTCGGGATCGGTCGTTTAGCAAATTTCACGGTCTTACCCAAAATAATGATACGCTAGTCGCTTTAGGCGCGCCTTTAACAATTTACTTTCTTAAACTCGGGTGCACATTTATGTGACCCAAATCCAAATCTCAACAGAGTTGAAATGTGTCAATAACCACGGGTACATTGATGTGACGTGGTTCGAGATACGTTTTTCACAATATTGTAGTTCTCTGTTAAAATAATAATAATAATAATAATAAAAGCGGTAGAGAGTTTAAAGTTTGCACATAAGTTCATAATTGTATAAAATCAGATAATCAAGCCCAATATGACAGTTGAGCGACCGTGCTAGAACCACGGAACTCGGGAATGCCTAACACCTTCTCCCGGGTTAACAGAATTCCTTATCCGAATTTCTGGTGCGCAGACTGTTAAACAGAGTCATTCTTTTCCTCGATTCGGGATTCAACCGGTGACTTGGGACACCATAAATCTCCCAAGTGGCGACTCTGAAATAAATAAATAAATCCCGTTTCGATTGTCCTTTAATTGGAAAAAACTCCCTTCCGCGCCCCTTTGCGGGCGGCGCTGGCGAAAAAGGAGGTGTGACAATTATAAAATTCGAACCAACCCGGCCTATGTACACCCCTACTTTGAAGTTTAAATCTTAGTAAGCATTTGAACATAAATTTAATTGAATTGTAATAAAGAATTTTTGAAGTTATTTTAAAAACTAATTTTTGAAAATTAAAGTTTTGTTTTCATTTTACTTGAAAAATAATTGAAAATTTGTGAGGTGCCAAAGAATTTTCACCAAAAAACTGTCACAAACCAATTTTTTGGAACTTGAAAATTTTCTTCAATTTTTTTTCCAAAAACTGATTAAGTATATTTTATGAACAAATAATATTTCTAAATATTTTTTGAAAGAAATAAAAAAAAATGTCCATAACGAGAGCTTAAATTCGTATTTCCATTAACATATGGTAGATGTTTATTTTTGGAAAAATGATACTGTATAGCCGCTGTAAAAATAATAGCAAAAAAATGTATAAAATTTATATATTTTTTACATGTATATATATATATATTGTATGTTATTACAATAATTATACAAGTTTGATATACTTTTTCGGCTATCAATATTCAAATATAAATAGTTTTTGGCGCGAGATCTCCTTTATTTTTCTTCTAAATTTTCATTGTGCTAGACAGGTGTGACTCACTTACCGAGCTATTAAACTCTTTTATTGGATAGTGGAAAAAGAAAAACTTCTTAAAAAAAAAAAAGGCATAACAATCGGAGAAGAATAATTAGCCGCGGAGTCAAGACCGGTCCGCCGTCATAAATGGACGGAGTAGGAGCCAGACTAGGCCGGTCATCTAACAGGTACGCGCCGACGACAACTGTATTTACTGGGCCGGTTCGGAGGTGGAAGAAGAAATGGATCCATGGAACGCCGCCTAACTCCGGCAACAACAACCGCCCAACTGCTAACGGCGGCGTTAACGGCAGTAATGGCTCTCATCTCTTGCTTTTCAAGTGGACACCCATTACTTCAAGCCAAAACAGTAACGGCGCTAATAACAGTCCTGCTAAAGATGATGGCTTCATAGACGAGGAGCCACCTAAGCGCAAATTCAAGTACATTCCGGTACTAATCTGACTAATTACTTCTTTTAACCTACAAAATTTTGTATGTGTTATCGGAGATGAACTTTGTCTACTGTGTATTGTATATAGTACTAACATATAAGCACATTTAACAATGTTGAGCAATTTCAACGAGCTTTAATTTTTCTGTTTTATTTTATTTTGGTGGGATGTACTCTTTCTTATGCTCTGCTATCGGGAAAAGATCATATTTTTCAAAGTGGATGAGGTGGTGATGATGGTTTAGGGTTCTGGATTTTAAGCAAGTTGTGTGTGTGTGTGTGTATGTTATATAGGGTTCCTTGGTGGGCGGAGTTGCTACGTATTGGTATGTTGTTGGGAGGTAGCAGGTACCGGATGGAATAGTCGGGACGCCCATGCTGGCTGGTTCAGACACAATCTGTCCTAATTTTTTTTTTAAATATGTTGTGGGATTTGGAATAACTTGTAAGCTAAGGCGGATATAGTGTTCTCTTTGTGCGTAGAAGGCATAGAAATTCAGTTCATGAGACCATAGTTCACTGAGTGGACATGAAGTTTCTTATCTTAGCTAGATCTTGCTAGTGCCACATAATAGGAAGGTAAGGGGGTGGATGTGTGGCATTTGGAGTTGTCTTGCACGCGCACACATTGGTTTCACCTCGACCTGATAAGTTCACACCCATTGTCATGAGAGAGTAGTTAGGTATAGTGGTATTCTACAGTCAGCGACTTAAAATTCTTGATCTGCCTTACTATTGTTTAGATATTTGGGAAGAAGATGAAACTC
The DNA here is from genome assembly GCF_000393655.2 of Nicotiana sylvestris. Taxonomy (NCBI): domain Eukaryota; kingdom Viridiplantae; phylum Streptophyta; class Magnoliopsida; order Solanales; family Solanaceae; genus Nicotiana; species Nicotiana sylvestris. The sequence continues at coordinate 6,185,306 of NC_091060.1, forward strand.
CAGTTGAACTTTTGGGAAGTCAGGTTAAGGGATATGTCTAACCGCAGGACTTATATGTATAGTTTTGATTAAAGATGAAGCAAGTGTTTAGCTATTATGTCCTGAAATGTGGGAAATTCAGGGTTCTTTATGGATCTTTTAGTCGGTTGGGGAACAAACTGGGGCGCAAGAACCATATAACTACTCTTCTATGGTGCAAGTTGTTAATATGAGAATTGGTGGTGGCCTGAATCTCCGATTGACTTTTATATGCTTTGAAGTTGTAGTACCATCTTTATAGGCAATGAAGTGCTAGTTTTGATAGACAACCATCTTCTCTTTCCATCCCACCAAAAAGATTCTGTTTTATCCCCTTGAGAAGTATAATTCTCCCTTTTCACCTAATTTAGCTTGACTCATCTACGTATGACCGAATCGTTCGTTCTTTTCCATCTATTTGTTCCCCCTTTTCCATCGTGCAGATCCAAACATGACAGAAGGCTGAGTACTCTTAAGACCTCATACTTATTAAATAGAAGTATTCTTAGACTTCTTCTTTTTTTGACAAGGAAGAAGTACTCTTAGACTTCCTTATGTTATTCTCGTGTTGCTGATTTATTTGGTGTGTAATGAGGAGATTAGCAAGATAGCGGCGGAGCCAGTGATTTAAAAAAAAGTACTAGAATGTCATAGTTGGTTTTTGAATCTATGACCTAAAGCAACTTTGAACACCATTTACCACTACACTACAATATTCCCTTATTATTTAGGGCATTCAACAGTTTATATATGTAAAAAAGAATAATTTTCACCCTATTTGTGCGCTATTATTTTTGACTAATTTCCTTCCCCTACCTCTGCCTCTGTAGCAAGATCTGGAAACAGAGAAAAATGTCAATGACATAAGTTGTCATAAATTTTTGAAGCGTTAGGGAGTAAAACAGTTAGTGTGTGGGTGGAAGGGGGGGGGGAGTTTAATACCTTTGTTTTCAATTCTCTACTTATATTGTTAATCATCCTCATGTTTTCCGGTTGGATTTTTGAGCCCTGGAGAGCCGATCAATTAAAGGATGTCTTTTTAGATAGTAAGAAGTCCATATTATGCGATTTGCTAGGTTGCCACCTACTGCCTAGGGAAGGTTCTTTCGGTAACTTCTTGAAAACCTTCACAGACATGCTGAGATGTTTGGGAACTTGTGCCATTAAAAGGGGCAAAACTATTTGCATTTGATAACTTTGTTTATAATTATGAACATTCTCAGTATGTCTCGTGGATATAAAGATGCAATGCCAAATCTAATCTTCTCTAATTGTGTGTTATGCTATTTCTTATATTTCTTTCCTTCAATCAGATTGCTTTTGTATGTCAATAAAGATAATCATATTGGTTTGTGCTGTGTGTATACTTTTTCATTTCTTAAAATTGGTTGAGATAGATTAACGTGCTTGAAGAACAAAAGAATGACGCATCAGAACAAGCTGAAGATGATATTAAACCAATTGAGAGTGACACAAATAGTGAAGAGCCAACATCTCAGGCAGATGGTTATGATGAAAAACCTGACATCAACGACATGCCCATGGAAGAGATTCAGGTACTTTAATATCTTTACGACTGCTGTATGAAAATTGTGGGAAAAGAGAGTCAAAGGAAAAAAAAGATTAAAAAAAATTAGTATGGTTATTTGGTTGTTTGCATTTTCATTTACTGTACGAATGGCTTGGAGCTTTTTCAAATGAGAATTGGAAGGTATATGAGAGTTGTAGGTTCTATCTTTTTAAAGAAGTTGGATTCACACTATGACTTCATACAGCTAATATTTCATTCATTCGGTTCTATTTTTTTTTTGTTCTATTTGATCTTTGTTTTTATATAGTGCTTCCCGACCTGCCAGATTTTTAGATTTTTAACCTTTTCTCCTCTCTTTTTCTGTTTGATGCCTTTCTTTAGCTTCTCAGGAAGTGTTTTTGAGAAAATAGGTCATGATTTCTCTCCCCTCACTCGTTTTTCTTCTGTTTGAACTTTTATTTGGTTATACACTCCTGTTTTCTGACTCCAAATGCAATCCAGATTTCATGAGTCTAATGATGATCACATGAGATGATAACGTGCACGAGTGTCTGAATTGTGTTTTTATCTTTCAGGCTCCGCAGAAAAAACCTCCACAACGACAAGACTTAAACGAAAGGACTTTAGACTTGTCTTTGGGTTAGAAGTCTCAGGACGAAAACAATTCTGACTCAAACACAGATCAAGCAAAATATATTCAGTCAAACAAGTGAACTCCAGGAGCACTAGGTCATAATGGGTTCTCCATAAAATGTTGCCTTTGTAATAGTTGAGTGACTAAACTGCCTTTGTCTGCCATGACATTGGCTTATTGTATTCTGTAGCCATTGTTTACTCTGTAGAGGATTCGATTTTTCCGGGGGCTATATAGTGGAAACTTTATGTTGTTGTATCACATTGAAGTGCTAGAGCAGTCCATGACGTGTGTGCCGGATGCACGTCACAGACAGAGGCGGACCTAGGATTTTAACACGACCAGGGCACCACTATTCTGTTCAACTTTTGCCCCCAAAACTTTTAGTGTTCAGGGTGCTAAGTGATTTGGATTAACCATTTTTAATGTATGCACATACATACGCAAGTTTTATGTTGAAGTTTGCCGGGACAGGGACCCCTCAAGGTTATACACAGGTCCGCCTCTTGTCACATGTTTGAACCTTGTTGCAGACAAAAGCATGTATTTGAAATATATTATTGCATCATAAATATCTCTGCACATTCATATGAAATTGATTATGCCACGAAAAACAAACGAGAGGAACAATGAAACCCCTAATAGTTTGATTTGAGATTAGATGAAAGAGGAACAACAAAATACTATTCAATATAAGTATGCTGTTCGTTTCAAACTTTCAATATAACTTTTTCTTTTCTTTTTCTAACAAATTACGTTCATACAATAACAGTATAAAACTTCACATACTCTCAATATAATGGTCTGATCATAACATGATGCTTACCCATTTTTATAGATAAACTAATGTTTAATTAATTTTGTAAGTAATTTGATGGTATAAAACTTTTAATAGCACTATTTGGTGGAGAAGCTGAGATCTGTATTCATAAACTTTAGGTCTAAGATTGAGCTCTAAGGCCATCTATGGAATAATTTAAAAATAATTATATTCACTTTTTAATGTGAAATTTAGTTTTTATCCAGCATTTTTAATGCTAAACAAAAATAGCCACTACTCTATTAAAATAAATACGAAAAGACGGTTTTACCCTTTCTTCATGAGTGATGTGTAAATATTAAGGACATGGTGTCCTTAACTTCATGAGTGTTGTATAAATATTAAGGACATTGGATATTTTGTCCTTAATATTTACACAACACTCGTGAAGTTAAGGATACCGTGTCTTTAACATTTACACTGCACATATGAAGTTAAGGGCAGGATGTCCTAAATTTTAAAACAGAAGGTGCTAATTCAGGACACTTTGTCCTTAATATTTACACGACAATTATGAAGTTAAGGACATCATGTCTAGCACAAGGGTATTTTCGTCTGAATGGGTAAAAGTTTATTAAAACATTGACTTAAAAGTAAATACATTTTAAATAGTGACTTAAGATTAAATACAACTATAGTTAGTGGCTAACTGTGTATTTCCGCGTTACGATATGGAGTAACTAGAATAGGATATTACACGGGGCCCAACAATTTGATTTATAATGTGCTAGTATAAAATAGGAGTACAGCGTTATCAAATAAGGAAATCAAAATATAACCACAAAGGATACATCACAGTTTGTAATTCGGAGAAAATTGCAAATTTACATAGCTTTTAGCTAAAAATTGCAGATCATAGTATACACTAAATACATATGCTCCTATAGTTTTCGAGTGAGTTTCAAACATATGCAAATCATGTATATAATATAGATTAGACAGAATTACACTCTATGTCAGTCGACCCAATTTCAGAACAAAAAATAACCCATATTTTGAAACTTTACCCAACATAGCACATTTTGCAAATAATGCATAGCCCATTTTCATTGGTTAACCTAGCTTCCTTTATCTTTTTTGTCTTTCTTCAACTTTTCACCAAAACCTATATCCAAATGCTTCTTCCTCTTTTAGAAGCAACAGTCATTCTCTCATTCAACTTAACAGGAAAGCCTTTTCCATTACTGTAATAAACATCTCCTCAAGGAGACTAAATCGCTATTTCTATATTGTAATAACAACAGTCCTCTTTTTTTGTTTTTGTGCAATGTGAATTTTTAAGACAAAATGCGTTTATCCTCCATTAATAATTTTTTGTTTCTTCTCAAATTGCTGGAAAGAGGTTGAAGAGTTGCAGACATCCTCCATTTTTTCCCTTCAATTTTCAAGGTAAATAGGTCGACGATGAAGTCACCGAAGAATGAAAAAGAGGTCTTGTGTTGTATTCAGACATTTTTCAAGTTCTTCAGATGATGTTCCAGTTTTATCTTCTTTTATAAAACAATTCCATCTCCATCTTCTCTCCTCTTTAATTTTCAGATCTAACTTCCTCTGAAAAACTCTCTTTTGATATTTTGATACTGAAATAGAGGTGTAATATTGAATATTAGATGTGTTCTGGAAATATTGTATAACCACTATTTATACACACTTATACATTATTGTATAATTGTGTATAAATGTGTATAAATATATATAATTATATATAAATGTGTATATATGTTCATAACATCACTTATCTTCTTCTTCTCTTTCTCTTATTCTTTTGATATACATTATTATACATTCCATATACAGTTTATACATAGTTATACATCATTATACATGTACCGCATATGTATAATCAAATTAATTTTTTTTCATGTTTTCTTCCTTTTTTTGGAATAATTCATGTATAAATCTACTTTTCTTGTTGATTCTCAGCCAAATCACGAACTTGCAGCAATTGTTTCTAAATTTTACCATATAAGTAGAATCAACGAAAAATTGGGGGACAACTTGCAACAGTAAAGACAAATTGGGGGAGAAATTATACGACAGAAGAATTAGAAAATCTCGTGATTTCATCTAAATAAGATAATTATCCTGATTAAACTCCGTTGCCAAGTAAAAAATCTAAAAAATACTCTTTTTACAAATATTAGCCGACTATTTTTGGCTACAGATTTGTAAATTTATAACTGGGCTATTATGTTGCAAGTCATATGTGTGAGTTGTATTTATGTGAAATTATCCCTATAGATTAAGTTTTATTTGAAACCAATATTTTATGTTAGGTTATATGTTCCAATTCCTATTAAACCAACCATTTATCCTTAAAAAAAAAAAAAAGATTTCTAATATAATCTTGCAGTGATCAAAGAACTTGGCTGTTCTCTTGAATCAAAGCTAGGGCTAATCTCCATAACTCTTCTTCCCTAGGCCTCACAAACAAGGTAATGGTAATCAAATTCATAAGCTTTCTTGCTTTCTTTCTTTCTTGCTTGCTTGTCTGATGTTTCCAACTTCCCGCAGTTTTTAAATTGGTTAATGTAGTTGATGAGTGGGAAAATAACCTTATAATAACCGAGGTTTTGTAGTTTTCCAAGTCAGTTTTGAGATGCCCTTTACCTGTTTGGCAAAATGCCTGAATGAAATTGTACTCATTTTTTAGTTTCGTCGTTTCTAAAACTGTCCAATTGTAATAGTTGGCGCTTTGCACAACTTTTAACTTCATAAAATTACTTGTTTATTTTCCTTGCCAAATAGAAATTTATCAATGTCGCCTCATACTTGCTGGGTGGGTGGGAGTGGGAGCTATATGACTTGCTCTCAGAATTCTCTTTGGAAAAGCTCTTTTACTTTTTAAGTCTCTGGAGCAATCACCTACTGTCCATTCAATAAAGAAAGATAAGTTTTTTTTTTTCCCCAGAAACCCAATATATAAAGTTTTATTGTCCATTCATAAAGGATTTTTTTTTTTGGTTAATAAAGCTCGAAATAGGAGTAGTTTCAGTAGTATTGAAGAATACATGTGTTGTTAGTGTAATTGACGTAAAACTTGTAATAAGAAGTTCTTTTGTTGTTTTTGTTTTTGGTTTTGATGACGGAGAAATCCCCGAGGACTAGTAGCGCTCTTATTAGGAAAAGTTTTCTCTTCTATTTTTCCCATTGATTATGGAAGGTTCCCTTTGATCGTCCCTTAATTATTTTGACTGCAGAGAGCTATGAACCAAAATACCCTGTGAACTGCACTGAACCGGGTTTTCTAGATCCTGTTTCATTTCTCCACATCTAGCTCGATCTCTGTTTTAAATTCAGTCATCTTTATCACCTGTCTCGACAGATACACGCAGAATACCATGGATTTACAAAGCCAGAATACTTCGTTGCAGCGGCTGCAAAATGTTGAGAAGGTAAATGCTTTAGAGAATTATTGACTTAAAATGGGCTGGTTTCAGTAACTGTTACATTTGTATCTTTGTTTTCAAAATACTTTTGAGTTCTATTTTCAGTAACTGTTACATTATTGAAATATTTCGGCTGATTTTGTATCTTTCTCTGATGTTTGCAGAGGATAGTTAGAGTTCTGGAGCTAGCAGGAGGTGTAATGGATGAAATGGCAAATCCAAGTGGTCCGAGGAAGGAGCTTATTAACAACCATTGCAGTGAGTTTATGCAACTAATCAAGGTTTGAACATTCTTTACTAATTCACACCTAGAAGTTCTAGAACCTCTTTATCTGTTAACAAAACCATTTTATGTGTAATAAGAAGCCGTTAACCTTTCGTGCTGCTGCTCTTGGCATTTCATTGTATGACTCTGATGATACTCTTGCTCGGTTACTGATTGTGGTCCTTTTTACTTTATGTGCATTTATTTGCCATTTGGTATTGAATGCGAAATTTCTGTATACTTTTACACTGGGAACTAGTTTGCTGTTGTCATGGGCAATTTATCATTAGTTTTGTCTGAAATAACTGAGTCTATATAGAGTTCTGATTGAACTAAATCAGTTTGAGAACTAAATAGATGATATTGCACCAATTACAACAGGACATCCAGGTCACACTGCGAGAAGAAATCAAAAGCGCATGTGAATATCGTCCTTTTGAGAAGTGTGACTATGTACCAAGAATATCAAACGAGATCTGTTGCAAGAAACTAGAATATGTCATTTCTCAGTTTGATGATATGAAGCGAACAATTGATGGTTATCATGCTGCAGCGTTAGACCATATGACCCTAGATTAGTGAGTAATGTAGGAATATGTCCCTGTAATGCTGGATTTATATCTTATTCCATCAAAACTTAGGTTCATTATCTGCTGTTGAAATTATAGGCATGAAAAATTGGTGCTCACTTGTTTTTTGTTCATGTTGCAAAATTTGCACTATTTGTTTGAGTACGTTATCTACTGTATATCTTATTTGAACTTGAATTTATAGTTGGTGGGAGAATGGTTATTGGTTATGATTGAAATGCTGTGAAATTAAAAGAGCAGAGGATGAATATAATGAGTTGGTAAATACATTTGACTTTGGATCTCGGTATTAATTAGAGTTTAATTTCTCTGAAGTGTATAGTTCTGGGCAGAGAAATGACCATCTAATGCGTAGGGACAGAGGCGGAGCCAGGATTTCAAGCTTATGGGTTCGGGATTTTAATTGTTTTAAGTTACTAGGTTCTAAATTAATAATTTATATATATTCAATGAATTTTTTAAGACAAACACATGGTTCAAAACAAAGCTACTCGATTCGTCCGAACCCGCACTCGGCTCTCTAGCTCCGCCCCTGCGTAGTTGGGATATTTGGCCCTTGATGTATACCTTAACAGAATGTATCCAGAAAGTGGACACTTTTGGTCCTAAACATTAAAACTAATGATAGATGTTAAAGAGGTAACAACGAGAGAAAATTTTTATTTCCAATTTAACGAATAATAAAATTAAACAAATGTGATAATCTGATTTCCAGTTTAATATATATTTTTGTTTTGTTTCAAATTCAAAATTTACTAGCTCGGTTGATATTTCCTATCGAAGAAAATTTCATATGCAGAGCTGGAGCCAAAGATCTCTAATTAATGATAACGGACCCTTTACCATTTCAAAGAAATTGAGATTAGTCTTTAGATTCCAAAAAGTTGGGGTCCCATACTTCTAATCAGACTGTGTCTCTCTTGACTAAATTCAATCAGAATTCAGTAACACCAATCAAAAAATTTCAACTCATCTTTAAGACTAATTCCTCAAACTTTCTCAAAAACTACTACTCTCCTGGTCAACTTTAATTGATTTTTGCACTTTTTGTGGTCCACAGTATTTGATTTTTTCATATATCAAGAAGGAATTAAGTTTTTTTTTTTAAAGTTGCCCTTGAAATAAAAAGTCTAAGAGTATTTGTTATATTCCAAAAAGATAAATTAAGGTTAATATAGTCAATTTTATCGTTAATTAGTGCTAAAAAATGAATTCTTTAATATATATGAAAACATTCAAAAAAATAATTAAAGTAAACCGGAGAGAGTACATCCAAGTGACCACTCCCCAAAGCCCTTGGCTTTCATCATTTAGTACTCCATCCGGTTCACAATAAGTGACCAATTTGCTTTTAACACGTCCATTAAGAAAATATTAAATTCTATACAAAAATACCTACTATGACTAAACTACCCCTAATTAAACATTTAATGTGAGGAGTAAGAAAACGTTTTAGAGATATGTATATAGGGGTTATTTTGTAAAAATAAATTGAATTCTTTCTTGATTACATAACTGAACATTTATTTTGAACAAAAATGAAAAAGCAAATTGGTCAATAATTGTAAACCGGAGAGTATAAGCCCAATTGTCATCAACTTCTATGCACTTTCTCTCTTTCTCTTCTCAAATAACAAGAGTACAAGACCTCTTCAAACTTCAAAATCCTTCACAATATTTATTTTCTCTCCTCCTTCTTCCCTCATCCTCGAAACCACCAAAAAAACTCCTTATTTCTCTTACTAAGTTATTTTCATTTCTTTGAATTAAATATGAAGAAGCTTTATAGTAAAGGCACAGTTCATCCAATTACTCCTCCACCTTTGGTATTATCAGACCAACTTTCTTTGTTACCAGCTACAATCTTGACACTATTTTCAGCTTTACCTCAAGAAGATAGACAAGTCTTGGCTTATTTAATTGCTTGTAATAATTCCTCCACCAATTTTTCCAACAATCTTGGAAACTCTAGTACTCATAAGAATAACAACAATTGCTGTTACTGTTTCAACTGCTACATGAGTTACTGGATAAAATGGGATTCATCACCTAATCGTCAACTTATTCATGAGATTATAGATGCTTTTGAAGATATGGGGTTGCAGAAGAAAAAAGGAAAGAGCAAGAAACAAAGGAGAAATAAAAACAAAGGATCGTCATATGGTGGTTCATGTGAAGTGAAAAAGACTGAAATTTGTGAGTCTGATTCTTTGAAGGAGAATACCTGTAGCTATGATAATGGTTATAGAGAAGAGGAATTTGGAGTTGAAAAAGGGTCTGTGAGAACGTTTGTAAGTTTTCTTGGGGAAAGCTTGTGGAGTATTTGGAATATCTGAAAACAATAACAACAAACTCGGTGAAACCCCACGAATTAGGTCTCGGACGGGTAGTGTATACGTTACTCCTACCTTGTGAAGGTAAACAGACTGTTTTAAGGTGAAGCATAGTCAAGTCACTTTTTGAAGAAATACTTTTATAAGGTAATTTTGAGAATGTTTAGGTTGGTTTTGTTAATTTTTTACTTCTACTTATCCCATAGAAGTTTTGTTTAATTTTCTTGATTTTCTTTGTCACTATGTTTTATTGTTCTCATTTTTGGGGTTCTGTAAAATACACCCTTCATGACAATGTAAGATATATGGTCTTTTTTGAATGTTCACTTTCAACTTTATTTCCATATTTTGATATCAATCAATGCTTAGTTAGAACTTCCTTTTCCCTTTAAACATTCGGGAGTTGTTTATGAATAAACCAAGTCCAAAAAGAAGTGAGTTTGTTTCTTTTATATAAATATTTTGTAAAGGAGATACACTCTCTTTGGACTTTACTGTATGACAATAATAAACTCAGTGTAATCTCACAAGGGACTTTTACTCCTAATAATTGGAAAAAAAATGTTAAATCAATAGTTAAGTATAGGGTTTGCATACTTGGAAAAATGGAACTTTAGGGAATTTGTTTATTTATTACTAGTGAAGGGTGCCTTGGCGTACCCGGTAAAGTTGCTGTCATTTGATCAGGAGGTCACGAGTTCGAGTCGTGAAAACATCTTCTTGTAGAAATGCAGAGTAAGTCTGCGTACGATAGATCCTTATGGTCCGGCCTTTTTATGGACCTTGCTCATAGCGAGAGCTTAGTGCGATTTTTTTTTTTTTTTTGGTGACCAATGAAAGGGGAGGGAAATTCTTGGTCATCCATGGGCGGTTTGAAGACTTGATTAGAACAGGTTGGCCACTATTGTTTCTTTTCTTTTTTTCTTTTACTGGAAATTAAGAAAAGTGAATGGGAGCCTTGGAACAACGATAAAACTTCCTGTGTGTAGCGTATAAGTTACGAGTCCGAACCGTGAAAATAATGATTAATGCTTGTATTAGAATAACTTGTATATATCACATCGCTTGGAATGTGGCTCTTTCCTAGACCGTGAACGCAAAATAACTTGTGCACCAGACTGTGCCGCTTTATTGGGAATTGAGAAAAGTAGTACTCCATTGACCTTTTGTTGGATTGAGAAAATGACAGGGTCTAAAATTGTGTTCTACAAGTGATACGAAGTTTTTTGTGCATATTCAGAACTATATTAGTCCCTCAGACCCCCAAAAAAGTAAAAATAAAGAACTATTATTCCCTTTCTTTCTATCATTTGGCTGGAGAAAACTCAAAAGGGTACTTCTAGTTTTTGTCATGTTGACAGATATGGCTCAGACAATAGTGAGCTGGTTTATTTGTGTGTTTTCTCAACTATCTTTAATTCAAGATAAATGTCTAAGCTCAGACAAAAAATACCAAATATCAATATGTGGTAGGTAATAGTTAAATACAAACACGGCTGGGAATTTAGCTGTTATTGATGATATTGTGCTGGTGAGAGAAAGCAGGTCCCATAAGTTGAGGTACATAAACTTATAATGCACCACTACGGGTGGCAGAGCCAGAATTCTCACCAAGGGGTAGGGGTGTACATAGACCGGATTGATTTGATTTTGAAAAATCAAACCAAACCAACTATATCGGCTTGGATTGATTCGTTTTTGTCGGGTTTTTCAGGTTTTCGGATTTTTTGTTACTTAAATATTATTTCAATCTTACTTTATTAAATTTTTTATAAGTAAATATATGTTTAGTAAAAATTTAAAAAATTATAAATATATTATCTATTAAAATATTCTTAAGAAATATTTTTGTAATAACACATGATAGTTATTTTTTTAGTCGTCTCACAATAATTTTTCGTTGATGTAATCTTTCAAGGTTAACGGAATTTAGTAATTAAAAATAAATATCAATATGATACCTAAATAATAATAACCACTTCAAATTCAAAAAAGATATAAGAATTTAATATATTTCAGTAACACTTTATAGGAAAGTGATCATACAATCTATTTATTAAGGTTAATAAATATGGAGCACTTCATATTCTATTAAATATTATATCCCATAGGAGAATCCCAAATATTTTTAGATATTTTTTAAAGAAATTCTATATAAAATCTTAAAAGTATATATAAAAATTATATATTTATATGTCAGCTTGATTCGGGCTCTTTTACTCAATACCAAACCAAACCTAGACGGGTTTTTTGATCGGTTTGGTTTGACTTTTTGGTTCGGTATGTTTTCCGGTTCGGTTTGTACACCCCTACCAAGGGGTATCAAAATATAAAAAATTAGATACACCGAAAAGTCAAGGGGAATCAACATATAGTAATATACATAAAACCAAAAAAAAAAAAAAATCTAACAATACAGTGTAATTTTTATCGACACCCCTTGATTGAATATGGCTCCGCCACATGTCACTACTATCAAAAAAATACTAACACTACCGGCAACACTATTGAGGTACTCGATCAGTTGCAACTTATGTGGCATATTTTCCTAATTTGTTCCAAAATCAATGATAATTTTTTATATTTAGAAATAATTTAACTTTAAAACTTTATTTTTATTTTTAATGAGATGATTTATAGTCACACAATTATAAAAAACCAGTTATAATGGCTTCTTAATTTCTTTTTTATCTTTGTTTCCCATTTGGTATCTGACACTCGTTTAGGTACCTCGTCTAATCTTATTTCGACACGTAAGACTAATTAAAGGGGAGTCTATTTTTTTCATTATTTAACATCCTGCTTTCCCGGGGTAGGGATAAGATCTGCGTACACACTATCCTCCTAAACCCCACACGTAAAATTATACTGGGTTGTTGTTGTAATACCCTGCTTCCCATTTACGGCAACTCATAAACAGATTGAGTATATTAAACTCTAGTTATAATTTGGACAGTTATCCCCTCTCTCCCTACCAGCAAACTAAACTCCCTGCATCAGCAATATTTTGATTTTAATTATTTCTGTTAAAATAAATAAGTTTATCATTAATAAAAAACGATCAATAATTGTTACTTAATTAAAGCCTCTTTTTTTGGGTTTGGTGAAGAATGTTGGTCTCAACTCCTATTCCCTCCATCATCAAATAATGACCTGTTGAATATAAAATTATTCAAATCCAGTTTTTATTTATATTAAATTCCTTATGATATGTCTTTTTCTTTTTTTGGTAAAGGAATTTGGTCTCAACTCTATTCCCCCATCATCAAATTATTAGATATTGAATAAAAATAATCAGATCCCAATCTTTAATTTATCGGTATTTTATTCCCTTGCCACATGTCATTTTTTTAAAAAAAATTGATAAGGACAATGATCTCAACTCCTATTCCCTCAATATCATCAAATTATTCGATGTTGAATAAAAATAATCAAAACCAATCTTCAATTTAATGCTAATATAATTCCTTTACAATATATCGTGGATTCCATTATCATTATTCTTTATAATTACTTTCTTTAGTTCGTTTAGCATAATTTGATTGAAGTCCACTTTGGAGGTTAGGACCGTTAAACACTTGAGTTTTTATAATATCAAATACGACCAAGTTCACACGCCTTAGTTAATTATAGGGGTGTACATGGACCGGGTTGGTTCGGTTTTTATCAAAATCAAACCAAACCAATTATATCAGTTTGGATTAGTTCGGTTTTGTCGGGTTTTTTGGGTTTTCGGGTTTTTTTGTTACATGAATATTATTTCAATCTTACTTTATTAAAATTATAGATAAAACTTTGATAAGTGAATATATGTTTAGTAAATATGGAAAAAAATTGACGAACATATGATCTATTAAAATATTCTAATGAGAGATTTTAGTAACACATGATAGTTTTTTTTCTGTTAATTTATGCTTTCAAGGTTAATACATAAGAGGATCCCAAATATTTCTACATTTTCTAAAAATATAAATAAAATTTATATATTTATATGTCGGTTTGATTCGGGTTTTTTATTCAATATCAAACCAAGTCAAACCAAACCTAGTCGGGTTTTTTAATCGATTTGGTTTGGTTTTTCGATTTAGTGTGGTTTTTCAGTTCAGTTTGAACACCCCTAGTTAATTACTTAATAGCATCTGGGATATAAATCTTTTCAATAATCTTTTTAAGAAAAAAAACATTCGATATATGTGTCACATCAAATTTTAAGTGGACTCTTTCAGCCAACTCCTAGTGAACACTGAATACTAAATTAATTACTATTTGCCTATAATTTGTTTGCAACTTAGTTTTGGAATTCTTTTCAAAATTATAATTCTAATTTTTTTCTAAAAAGTAGAATTATAATTTTGAAAAGAATTCCAAGTGCTTCTATTGGAAATGTTACCGGAACTCCGACGACTCTATTTCAGTCGGAAAAGCAGCGATTTTCTGGTAATGTGCATTCATTGCTTTCGACTCAACTTCTCTCTCTATATATATGGCAATATTTTAAAGATAAGTCCAAGTGGCAAACTTGATTAGCAACTTTCTTGTCATCCACTACAAATTTACATGCAATTTCAAGTATAAATAACCATCATTTGGCTGCACAATAATCATCCGATCAGAAGTGATTTTTTAATTATAGCTCGTTTGGCCAAGCAGCAAAAATCAGCTTATTTTGAGAAGTGCTTTTTTCAAAAGTGTTTTTCTCAAAAGTACTTTTGGTGAGAAGCAGTTTGTGTTTGGCTAATTAGTTTGAAAAACACTTCTGAGCAGCAATTAGTGTTTGGCCAAGCTTTAAAAAACTACTTCTAAGTGTATTTTTCTCAAAAGTGCTTCTCAAAAAAGTGATTTTGGAGAGAAGCTACTTTTTTCTGCTTCTCCTCAAAAACACTTTTTTTCCTTCCAGAAGTTTGGCCAAACACCTCAATTTTTGGCCAAAAGTGCTTTTGGAGAAAAAAAAACAACACTTTTGACCAAAAATAAGTTTGGCCAAACAGGCTATTAGCCTTCTTCTCTTTTTCTCTTAGCTTCTCTTATTTCCATTTTCTTTGTCCTATTCTCTTTTCAATCTTGTTGGATTATTGTAATATAAATATTTTGTTGATTCCTGTATCCTATAAATAAATTAGAGATGAGCTTGTTTAATCCTGGGAAAATATTTTACATTGCTGAAATAGCTTTTTAGGACAGTGTCTGGCACGACTCAAGTCAATCCGTGTATCCTCTTACAAATAATATTGAAGCAGTATTACTATTGTTATTTTTCGGTGTCATTTCCTTACAATCTAAGAAACTATGGCAAGTAAGACTACTGCCAAAATTGTTGATGGTGCTACCAATTTTGGTGTTGTCTTCGCTGCTACTGGTCCGGCTGTCCTGCCAGATATCCATGGTATTGCAAATACGTTATTGCATCAACAACCTTAGCAGACACTAATGTCCAAACACAGGTATGTGAATAGACATGGTTACATATCCAATGATAATATTAAAACCTTCAAGAAAAATGCACCTCAATGCAAGAGAAGAATTGGGATAAATATAATCTCGTTAAGTCAAAATTAAAGTTGGCTAAAGCGGATAATATAATTATTACGGTCATTTCCCAAATAAATAATGTGGCTAATATGAGAAATTGAGTGATAGACTCTGGTGCTACTAGGCACATTTGTGCAGACAAAAATAAATTTTTGTCTTAATCCCAAATTGAGGAAGGAGAAGAAACTATTTATCTTGGTGACTCAAGAATAACTTGCGTTCTTGGGAAAGGAAAAATTCTTCTCAAACTCACATCTGGTAAAACTCTAGCATTGAGTGATGTATTACATGTTCCTAATATCCAAACCAATTTGGTTTCCTTGGGATTATTAGGAAAAGTTGGAGTGAAGGTTTCTTTCGAGAATAATGAGGTCGTATTGACCAAAAATGATATTTTTGTGGGAAATGGATATTGTAACCATGGTTTATTTGTACTTAATACTTCTGATACTAGCAATAAAAATGCATCTTCTTCTGCTTATATGGTTGAGTCAATTTCTTTGTGGCATGCTAGACTAGGACATGTTAATGTCGCGTATATAAAGAAAATGTAGTCGCTAGGATTAATATTTGGTTTAAACTCAAGCAATATTAACAAGTGTGAAATATGTACTGAAGCTAAATGTACTAGAAAGACTTGTTTTTCCGTAAATAGAGAAACTGAATTGTTATCTTTAATTCACATTGATTTAGGCGATTTAAAGGAGACTATGACTAGAGGTGGTAAAAGATATTATGTGACTTTTATTGATGATTTTTCTAGATATACTAAGTTGTATTTGCTTACAAATAAAGATGATGCATTTAATCTTTTATTTCTTATAAAACTGAGGTTGAAAATCAACTTAGTAGAAAAATCAAGAGAATTAGATCAGATAAAAGTGGGAAATATTTATCTTTAAATGAATTTTGTGAAAATAATGGAATTATTCATGAAGTAACTCCGCCTTATTTACCTGAGTCAAATGGAGTAGCTGAAAGAAAAAATATAACATTGAAAGAGATGATGAAGTCTATGCTAGTTAGTTCTAATGCTCCTGATAATTTGTGGGGTGAAGTTATTTTATCTTCATGTCACCTATAAAATAGAATACCACATAGAAGAACATGCAAAACTCATTATGAATTGTGGAAGGGTTATAAACCTAATTTTAAATATTTAAAAGTGTGAGGTGCCTTGCTAAAGTTCTTTTGCCTGAACCTAAAAAGAGAAAAATAGGTTCTAAAACTGTTGATTGCATGCTTATTGGATACGCTGAACATAGTGCTGCATATAAATTCCTTGTTTTGAAAAGTGACGTGTTTGATTGCAATACTATAATTGAAACAAAGAATGTTGAGTTCTTTGAATATATTTATCCATTGTCTGATAAAATTTCTCATACACATGTTGAAACAAATAGAGAAATTACCTCTAATGAGGAACTGAGAAGGAGTAAAAGGCCTAAGAAAGAATATTTTTCTTATGGAAATGATTTTCAGACTTTTCTTGTCGATAATGAACCATCAAATTATTTTGAAGTTATATCTTCATCAGATGCTAAATATTGGAAAGAAGCAATAAAAATTGAAATTGATTCTATTAAGAAAAATAATACATGGATTTTAACTTATTTACCTCTTGGTGCAAAACCTATTGGTTGTAAATGGATTTTCAAAAAAAAAAACTAATCTTGATGGATCCTTAGATAAATATAAAGTTCGGTTAGTAGCAAAAGGTTTTTTCTCAAAAACAAAATATAAATTATTTTGATACATTTGCACCAGTGACTAGAATTTCTTCTATTCGAGTTTTAATTGCCTTAGCTTCAATCCATAAGCTTTTTATCCACCAAATGAATGTGAAAACTGCTTTTCTAAATGGTGATTTAGAAGAAGAGATTTATATGATTCAACCTGAAGGCTGTGTCATTCCTGGACAAGAAAATAAAATTTGTAAATTAATTAAATCTCTTTATGGCCTTAAACAAGTTCCTAAGCAGTGGTATGAGAAATTTGAGCAAGTCATACTGAGAGACGATTTTTCTTCAGTTGAGGTGGATAAATGTGTTTATACTAAAATGGTAGACAATGATTATGTGATAATATGTCTGTATGTTGATGACATGCTTATATTTGGTACAAGTTTAAATTTTGTGCAAAGTACTAAATTATTTATGTCTGCTAATTTTGATATGGGTGAAGTAAATATGATATTGGGAGTTAAAGTTATAAGGAGTGAACATGACATAATGTTGTCACAAGAACAATATGTTGAGAGACTTCTTAAGAAGTTTGAATATTTTAATGTCACATCTGTGAGCACTCATTTTGATGCTAACTCTAAGTTGAAAAAGAATAATGGTGATTCAGTTGCTCAGTCTAAATATGCTCAGATTATTGGGAGTTTGATGCATTTAATGAATTTTACAAGGCCTCATATAGCCTATGCCATGTGTAGACTGAGTAGATATACCCATAATCCCAATAGAGAACATTGGTCTACATTAGATAGACAAATGAAATATTTGAGAGAAATCATGAATTATGGTATCCTATATAGTGGATTTTCTTCTACTTTAGAAGGGTACAGTGATGCAAACTGGATTTCTGATTCAGATGAGACAAAATCCACTAGTGGATATGTATTCACCCTTGTGTTGGTGCAATATCTTGGAAATCAGCTAAATAGACGATCATTGCTAGATCGACTATGGAGTCAGAGTGTAGCTCTGGAGTTAGCTGGTTCTGAGGCTGAGTGGCTAAGAAACTTGTTAGCTAATATCCCTTTAATAAAGGACGTATTGCCTCATGTCTCTATGCATTGTGATTGTCAAGCGGCAATATCTATTGTAAAGAATAAATCTTATAATTGTAAAAGTAGACACATAAAACTGAGACATGATGTCATAAAATAGCTGTTGAGAGATGGAATAATTTCCATTGACTATGTGAAGTCAGAGATAAATTTGGTTGATCCTCTGACTAAACCTGTGGGAAGAAAATTAATTCTTCAAACCTCAAAAGAGATGGGGTTAAGGCCGACATATTGTCAATAGAGATGGTAATCCAACCTATGTGATTGGAGATCCCATGAAGTAGGTTCATATGAGTAACAACAAGTCGATATTGGCACTGATGCACTAAAAGAGAGTGCTTGACTGCTATTAATTGAGAGGTTGAGTAATAACTCTTAATGAAATTCATAGTCCTTATGGATGGTGTATTTAAAAGCAGTATACACTTGATGAATTCACCTATATGAGAGTGGAGTGGGCCGCTCCTATGAGATTTTGGCCTAGTCTCTAGAACTCTCATGAATAACCAGGTACGCGCATGGCCTATTGGGCGCAAAACCGCGTTGAACAATAAAATTACCGAGGGTCAAAATGTGATTGATAAAATCTCTGACTTACAATAAGAATTATTGGTTCGTAGAAATATTATATTTCACCAGTAATTCTGTGAGTTAAATTTTATTGATCTAAGTTTGTTTTATAGTCCATAAGACATCAAACCTATTACATTTGGACCATACAAATTCAACAAGTTTATTTTTGGGTCTTTAAAATATTGGGGGACTGTAGCAATATTTAGCCTTCTAGAAGACTATACCAAGTGGCAAACTTGATTAGCCACTTTCTTGCCATGCACTACAAATTTACATGCAATTTCAAGTATAAATAGTCATCATTTGGGTGCACAATAATCATCCCATCAGAAGTGCTTTTCTACTTAGCCTTCTTCTCTTTCTCTCTTAGCTTCCCTTATTTCCATTTTCTTTGTCCTATTCTCTTTTCAATCTTGTTGGATTATTATAATATACATATTTTGTTGATTTCTGTATCCTCTAAATAAATTAGAGATGAGCTTGTTTAATTTGGGGAAATATTTCACATTGCTGAAATAGTTTCTCAGGACAGTGCCCAACACGACTCAAATCAATCCGTGTATCCTCTTACAAATAATATTGAAACAGTATTATTATTGTTATTTTTCGGTATCATTTCCTTATAATAAACACAAATACAAATTAACTATTTTAAAATTTTGAATCTTCATCACCAAGCGTTTGGTTCCATTACGAGGTAATTGGATAAGAGAGTGCAGTCATTAGTCAAAGTCTATGACTGACTACAAAATAATCAAATATACATAATTATCATAGACAATTCTTTTCTTTCCTTGACTTTACGAGTAGATTGTGACATGTTTGAGTGGTTATACGATGTATACCAATTCCAAATTAAATCTAAGGGGTTGTTGGTTAGGAAAATAAGTTATTTCATGATTAATTATTTCGAGATTAGTTATTTCAGGATTGTTATCCCATTTTTCTATAGGGATTAGAAAAACACTACAATTTCAGAATAACTAATTTCGGGATTAGTTATACCACGATTTTATCCCAACTAAATATGAAATAAACTCATCTCAACTTTAATTTCAAGATTAATTATTCCTTATCCCTCGTACTAAACGAGACCTAAGAATAGTAGCTACGTGGAGCATTTTCCTGGAAGAACAGTCAACTGGCTGTTGAATGAGTCTTACTACGTCCGAAACAAGTCAAGAAAAATGTTGAAAATGTCTACTTTCTATAATTGTAAGGTCCAATAAACATAAAAAACAAGAAATTAAACATAGTTCAAGAAATTTCAATCAAGAATTAAACAAAAAAACAAGGCAAAGAAAGAAGTAGAGAGAGTATAATAGAGCGTTTCTTTTTTTAAAATTAGTATTAGTATACGTGCGTTGCACGTGTGTATAGTGTCTATTAATTAAAAATATATACATTGACGTTAATATAAAATGTGATACTTGTTTAAATAATGAAAATAATTAGATGTTGTATTCTAAATCTTTTGAATATGCATAGATTATTCAAACCTAAACATAACATATTTAAATAGACATAACCACCATAAAGACATATGCTAGTCTCTGGTGTTATGTGGTTATCCTCGGGCCATAACCACATAGTCCTCTATAAATAAACAGAGTTGATAGGTATTTAATTATTTTTAATTCAAATTAAAAAAAGAGTAACTAATTAATAACTAACCTAACTAATTTTATCCTAAAATAGACATTTGTTGAATTTTTGTTGTTACACTTGGCATCACAACATTAATTTGCTTCTCTTATTCTATATAGATAGATTTTCCAAAAATATATAGATATTTAATTATTTTTAATTAAAATTAAAAAAAGTAACTAATTAATAACTAACCTAACTATTTTTCTCATAAAATAGTCACTTGTTGAATTTTTGTTGTTACACTTGGCATCATAACTAATTTATTATTTATGTTTTTATCTTTAGTTTATTATAATATATTTAGTTACATGACCTTATTCATATAACATGATCATATGAATTATTATTCAAAAACTATCTCATCTCAGAAAACAAATTAGTTTTATGATTTTATATATCTATACTTTGTTATTAATTTATATATATTTTTCTCTTTTTTTAATAATTTTCAAAAATATATAGATATCCAATTATTTTTAATTCAAATTGAAAAAGAGTAACTAATTAATAACTAACCTAACTAATTTTATCCTAAAATAGACACTGAAAATGATAAAGTCTTTAAATTCTATTTATGCTATAATGAAATAGAATTTCATTTGCAGAAGTTGCAGTAAATAAACATTTTTAGCCTATAATGTCTTAGTGGAGCCAAAATTATTTAAAAATAATTAATACATACACATGAATAAAAGTGATTATTGATCTATTGTAATATGTTAAAATATGCAACTTGAAGTGAATTTTGCCAGGAAACTGCTACAGGCTAATAGTAATTTTACCTAAATTATTTTTTTCATATATACTATTGTTTCTATGATTTGATTTTGACCCATATAAAGCATTTTATTTGCTAAATCTCTGAATGGCATAAGAAATTTTGCCTTGATCTATACATATAAAAAGAAATAATTTTTTTAAAAATTAATGCCGCAATTAACAAAATTATAAAGAACATAATTTGTTAATTATGTTCATCAATTTCAATTGCAGCAATTTTTTTAACTTCCTGGGTTTCCTTCGCAATAAATCGTCTTCCATCTCGATCGCCGCCATTTTTGGAATCAATTTTGACAAGAAAGGTAAACTCTTTTCCCCGACTCAACACCAATTTGCGATAAAATTTGGATTCTTCTTTCTGTACAAAAAAGAGTAAATTAGTTAAGATTGGATAAGGTATTCAAACCACATAAATGTCATTAATTTGTATATTTTGTGATGGTGAAATCAAGAGATAATCTGGCTTTTTGAGATATTGATTGTATATACGTTGTAACATCACAACCAAGCAAGTATCTTGTAGATTCAAACAATGTAACATAACAACGTTCTTTCTTATCAAACACCTCAAGCTTTAGAATATACCTACAAATTCATACATAATCAATCAATTAGCTCATTTATTGATATGTGAAAATTTAGAGAAAGAATTGAATTTTTTTTTATGTGTTTTACCTTTCCTGGTAATCAACATTTTCGACGCCACAACGATGACATTTTGCAATATTATTTATAACGTCCACTTTCTTGTAACATTTCTTGCAAGAAGAATACCATGGTTCGTCTTTATTCATTATATCTTTTATTCTTGCATTAAATTTAAAATATGTATCCTGCAAATAAATATATAAAAAATAGGTTATATAGGACACTTTTAAAAAGTATAAATATTAAGTAGTTGGAAGAATTTACTTCTTTATTGTCAAACGAATCATCTTTGATGTCCTCAATCTTTACTTCCCAAGCATTTTTCAGTTGTATACTTGGCAATAAACTGTTATCTATGTTTTTTGCCTTCTTGTAGTCATGCATGCATATTGTGTAATTAGTAGTAAATAATAATAACTATATTTTACTAAGATTGCTTAAACTTAAAAAAAACCTAAGCAAATATTACCAGTTTTGGAGAGCTACCGCCTCTTCAAACTTTGGATTTATCATTATACTACTAACGTATGTAGTAGATATTGAAAAATTTCCTTCACATATAAAAAAGAGGTTAAATACAATAAAAAAATTCTGCAATTTACAAAAAATACCAAAGTTCTTGATATATTACCTCTATATGATGTTTTCCTAACATCACATGCTGCAACAACAGGTTTTTCATCAATCAATTTTTGTAGTACTTGACCGTCTATCTCTGAAAAATCATTTCATAAGGTTACAGCCTTTCTATCAACCTTGAAATTTACAATTAAATATATTAAACCATTAACATCTTAATTACGAAGAAACATTTAACATATTGAACTAAAACTACTAACTTACATCTCGTTGATAAGCACTATCTCCCTTCGTTTCTTTGAACCTTCTCCCGTAGAGGGTTTAACATCCACTAAAATTTCAACTATATCTAGAAATTAAGAATATCAAAACAATTATATGTATATTACCCAAAAATTAATAAGGAGAATAGAAATAAAATATTGTTTGTATATTTAGTGAAAGATTACGGGATGAAATCTAAACAACTTACCAAAAATTGTTCCATTGGTGCACTTTGATGCCTCATCGAATGAAATAAAATTATTTGAAAAACCAATGGTCGAAAAGTGACTATTGCTTTCTTCAACTAACGTATTTTTCTTAAATCCAATCTCAAGCTCGTTGTGCACTGATTGAAAATTAGGATTAGCACTATTGATGCGTCCGTTTATGATATAACAGATCTTGTTTTGTTGTAAATAATTTTTCTACAACTCAATATAACCATTGAAAAGTGTAGCATTAATTTTTTTTTCCCTGTCAAAAATTTCACTGTAGTTAATGTGATGGTTAAAACTATAATATGAAAAGACATGAAATAAAATATTAATATAAAATAACAATTACCTCTTCGTAAACTAATGTCACAATTTTCCGGGTGCCTTGATTTGTTTTATTGTTGAACTCTTTTACTATTCCACTCCCAAACACTAACACTAGTATTACCCAACATGAATCAGATACTCTTAGACTATTAATTGGGACACATTGGTCTAACAATTCCTTTTCACTGGCCATTGCAAGTGTACCAAAAATAAAGCATGCATAAGAATTTTATAAGTTATCAAAGTGACTAATTCAATAATTGATTATTTTTATGATATAAGGAAGATTGTTTAATTAAACGGATGTAATTGTTGAGATCTGTGTGATTTAAGTGTGGAAATTGCAATAACGCAAATTATGTAGTATTAATATAACACAGAACTAAAGCAGATAATCTAATTTTTAATTATTTTTAAAACAAGCAACTTGAGCTGGCATAACAATTATAAGTATTATTAATTATACAACAAAGGAAATAAATAATACTAATATTTAAGTGATAAGACTCGTCTAACCAATTTTCTATAATGAATTGCAATTCTTCAATAACCTATAATAAATTCGTAAATTACGTGAGATGTGAAATTAGCCAAGTCAAAAATATGAAACAAAAACTATATAATAAAAAATTGTTGATGCAATACTAAAAACTGGTGCATGCAAATGTGCTTGCAAAATACGAAGTAGCAAAAGATGTTGATATTAGTAAAAGAAACAACACCTGAAATTGCGATGTTGGAATAGGGCGAACTTAAATGATTAAATTATGATATTATATAGCTCCTTTTATAGAAGTATTATGATACACAATTTGACACATGAAAGGAATTATATAAAGTAAATTTGTGTGTAGGTCAAAGAGACAAGAAAAATTTACCAAATAATAAAAACTTCTACCAAAATATTTTCTTGTGTCGTCCAGCAAGTCAAATTCTTTAAACACTTTCCTTGTGCAACGGAACCACAATAATAATGGTTCAATTTTACCCGTGCATTAAACTAAACTTTTCTTGTGCAACAGTAAAAAAATTTTATTACCAAATAATTAAGGCAACATAATAACTCATTTAATATTTCAAAGAGTAAAAGGAATCTGTTATTTAATGAGAGTGAAAGTTTAGGAAATTTTTTTTGTTAAGTTTCCTTGGGTAAGAAACGTGACAAAATTTAATGAGAGTGAAAGTTTAGAAATTTTTTTTTGTTAAGTTTCCTTGGGTAAGAAACGTGACAAAATTCAACCAATTAATTAAGGCAAAGTTTAATAACAAATAATTGAAGAAAAATTTACCAAAAAATCCGAAAACTAAATTAATTAAGTGAATGTTTTTAAATATTTATGAAATACTTAAATTACCATATTGTCCTATTGGAACTCTATATTTTAAAAGGTAAAAAAGGCAAACGACATTTTGATAAATGTCTTCGTGCTTTTAATATAACTAGTCTCTATGAACGTGCGTTGCACAATAATAATAACACGTACATAAATATTCAAAATAGATTGCAAAATATGGTACTATGAAATATACTGGGTTTGATAGGGTAATTACTGTTCTTAAGAAATTTAAGTATTTCAATTATATTGTTGCAGGAATGGTAGCAAAAAATTTCCAGGATTTTACAAAGCCAATGAAAGTCGAATTTCAACAATTAACTAAATTTTCTCCCAAATTTTTTTATGAGTTGTAAAAAATAGTAGTGAGAAGAAGAAGGAATTCAAAACGATTATTGTATTTGATTTGGAACGGCACCAAATATTTATAATGCCTTTAGGTGTCTGTTAAAAATGAATGAGTTTTAGAACTAATTAAGACAACATTTGGGAAGAGGCACTTTGCAACAACCACTTCTTTAGAAATTAAAAGTCACCCTTTTGGATTTAAAATCTGTTAAAAATGTTTTGTATAAATAAAATAAATTTTTTTAATTAAATAAACTAATGTGATGGGAATTAAAAGATATAATTAATTTAATGCTATTTAAATTTTCACTCAATTCCCATAGAATATTCAGACTGCATGTGTTCATCTATTTGCCGTTAGATTCTTGCTCATCAAACCCGAGAAAGACTTGAAAAATATTAGTAATAAAATATTTATATTTGGGAGTGATGTAGCAGTAGAGACACTCATTAAAACCAAGAAGGAGTAGAGACACTCTTTAACTTGTATCATAAACTTGAAATCTTTAGAAGGAAAGAATTAAGATTCTATCTTGTACAAGGAAAATTGACGTTGAGGTGTTGATATCCTCTATAGCAAGCATGTTGGAAGTGATGATGTAGAGTCCTAAAAGAATTATACTCAATACTACAATTTTATCCAATATCATATTGCTTCTTTAAAGAAATAATTTAAGGCATAAAAGTCAATCAATATGTCAATAATATTTTGTCATTAACATTTAGTGTTAGAATATTTGTGCTTTTATAATAATATAAATATAGATTATTCTCTATGTTCTTGCGACACACGAATATATTTAGTGACGGAGAAAGGTTAAAGAATAGGGACTCAAGTAAATCTTCTTCATTTGAAAATTATATTTACAAATAGAGCAAAACTAAATTTCTTTAATTATGTATAAGTTGTTAAAATCCCTTGACATAAAAGAAAATTCAAGTAAAGAGGTAAAGTGGTTTAGAATATCTTGTGTGAAATACTACGAAGTACGTATCAAAAATTATAAAATTTCAGTTGAATAGATATTCTGAATTGTTATTCATATGTACAAAATTTAATAACAATTTAAAACAAAGGGTAGCAGCAGCAGTCTTGAATATTCGTGAGCAGAATATTCTCAAAGTGTCACAATAATGAATTCTCAATTTATGTTCGATTTTTCTTTTTCTTCCATAATTGTGCTTCATATCCACATTGAAACACTTATTAATTAATTAAGTAATATATTTAGTTGCAAATTCCAAGTTAGTTTGACCCAAAATCAACTTTGTAGGCTTGTCAAGTGTAGTTTAAATGGGAAAAGAATTCCAGCCTTAGGTGATGTACAATTGTATCCTCAAGTTATATAAATATTTAAGGCTATAAAAGTCGATCAATATTTCGAGGATATTTTAGTCGTCCAACATTTAACATAAATTATTCGTGCTTTTATAATAATATAGATATAGATAAGTTTTGTTTAAGAGGATAAAAAAACTAAGAGATTTTCTAATTGAACTTGTAATGTACAAATTTGTACATTATAATTTTTTTTTTCAAACATTATACGTAAATACTTATTTGCTACTGGTGTTTACGTCAAACCAAATAATTTGCATGTAGTACTTTATGATATAGATTACAGGCTGAGGCGGACCTATGTTTAGAGGAGAAGGGTCACCGGACCCGTTAACTTCATAGAAATTCTGGACCATTAAGATCAAAAGTCGATGGGAGCAGTGATTGAGCAATCAGCTCATATGACTCCGCCACTTTCAAATCCTGAATCCGCTTATGGTTATACAATATGCCTAAGCATAGTCTATTTGTAGCATCTACGAAAGGAGTCAATTCAATCACTATAACCCTTAGGAATTAATGATTAAAGATTTTAAGTTCCATGTATTCATCGTGTATAGTTTTTTTTACACCAACAGATTAAGTTGTCGACAAGTACATCTCGTAGCAAACCTGATATGATAACCTGAAAAATAAAGTAGTAACATCTGCTTTAACCAATGTAAAAATTATTTACTCCACTATATGATCAGATCATTGATAAAGGTACTTGATATGCCACTTTTGAAGTCCATTCACAATAATGTTAGAATTTGTTCAACACATGTTACATCCAGATCATAAACAAGAACACACTGAATATATACAACTAGCAATTTACCAATTACCTGTTGAATTATAGAATGTTAATGACTATGATTTATTATTGATATCAAGATTCAGACATGTACAGGTATAGATGAAGATCTCATGGATACACAGCCTTTCAAGCGTTCAATAATGGCGTTTCGACTAACTAGCCCTGAATGAAGTGTCAATGGAAGTCCTTCTTTGACACATTCATCATATTTTTCTAGAGCAGATACAATGTGTGTGAAATCTGGCCTTTTTGAAGGGTTAGCTGCCCAGCAGCGCTTTATCAGATGTGCTAGTGCGGGTTGACAACTCGCTGGCAAGGGTGGTCGTTCGTTCTGTAAAATAACGAACGTTAATCAGTCAATCAATCAATCAATCAACTATAGCTTAATCTCAAACTAGTTGGAACCGATGCTAAATATTTTTGAGAAATAGGTAATTGTGACGCTGAAAGGGAGCCTTGGCGTAATTGGTAAAGTTGATGTCATGTGACCAGAGGCCTCGGGTTCGAGCCGTGGAAACAGCCTCGTGCAGAAATGCAGGGTAAAATGGCATACAATAGACCTTGTCGTCTGGCCCTTCCTCGGACCCCGCGCATAGCGGGAGCTTAGTGCCCTGCCTTTTTAGGTAATTGTTACACTATCATGCCTTTTCAGGTCTAACTGTATTGTGATGCCCATGGCGGAGGGCAGGTCGATAAGACTGACAGGCTTCTAGGCTGGCAATCTTCTGAAGAAGGGGTGCACATGTCACCTTAGGCAAATCCCACATCGTAATGAGATAGTAAAATGAAGAGCTTTATAAGGCATGACACAAGTTTGCATAGCATGCGGGTTCAAAGTGGCATAGCCCAAAAGACAAATCCCTATGAGCCTAAGCTCAGAATAGACAATAAGTGTTGAACTGTGACATGTATATTGCTTGAACACAATAAGAAAACTGCAAATTTGATTATTCAGTACTACCAAAAAAATGAGTGTTAAATTAGGCAAACCTTTTCAGCAACAGCAAAAGCAGCCTGAACTGGTGTCATTCCTTGAAATGGCAACAATGCTGTAGTAAGTTCCCACAGCACAATCCCAAAACTGTAAACATCAACTTTCCGAGTATAAGGTTTCTCTTTGATCATCTCCGGTGCCATCCATCGATACGTTCCCATATTACCTTTAGCCTCTCTGCACTGTGTTTCAAGACACGACGTGCCAAAATCAGCCACCTTAACGCGCATCGCATCATTTAGAAGTAAATTACTCGATTTCAGGTCTCTATGGATAACCCCTTGTGAATGAAGATACTCCATTCCTCTTGATATATCAAGTGCTAACCTTAGAACAGTTTCTGTTGAAAGTGAATATGGTTCTTTCTTGTTTAGGTACATCCTCAGAGTTCCTTGTGACATGTATTCTGTAATGATACAGTATACAGGAGGTTTTTTACAAGCCGCGATGAACTGTAGATAAACAAGAAATGTTTTTGTAAGAAAACTTGACTCATAGGATATGTATTAATTTGTTGAAACTGCAGCAAATTGATTATACATTGATTATATCCAGTTATACATATATTATACATCCGTCGGCTATTTTTAATTTAAGTGGGCGGCTATTTGGATTAGTTCTTCAAAATATAAAAGGAAAATCATGCTTCTTAACACTAAGAAACCAAAAATATACTAGATGTGAATGTACCGGTGCTACAAAGAAACTTTAAATTACAAAAACAATGTCTCAACTCAGATTCTTTCTTATGTAATCACCTAAAAATCCTTTACCTGTGAATTTATATGTTCTGAATTATGCTTTTAACTAGAGGAACAGAAGTAAATATTATTCTCATGGTTTCATTTTATGCGACATTATTTCCTTATTACTTTGAAGGGGAGTCTTGACATAACTAGTAAAGTTGTTGCCATGTGACCAGAAGGTCACGGGTTCAAACCGTGAAAACAGCCTCTTGCACGAATGCAGGGTAAGACTGCGTATAATAGACCCTTGTGATTCGGCCCTTCCCCGGACCCTGTGCATAGCGGGAGCTTAGTGCACCGGACTGCCTTTTTTTATTTTCTTATTACTTTGTTAAAAAAAAGAATGAAATATTTCTATATCCGGAAACAATTTAAATCTAGATTTTCCATTTTATCCTTGATGAGAAGTTTTTATAACCACATAAATGAGATAATACATGCGGACCGCCTCAAAACTATTTTTTCAACTATATGAACTAGTTCAAAACAATATTATCACAGCTTTCTAAGATCATAAGTTTCAAAAAATTTTACGGCCACATACAAGCTATGACATGTTTCAAATTACAAGTTTCAAACTTCTTTCTTTCTTTCTTAAACTCCAAATAGAGCATCAAAAAAGGGGCAGTCCGGTGCACTAAGCTCCCGCTATGTGCGAGGTCCGGGGAAAGACCGGACCACAAGGGTCTATTGTACGCAGTCTTACTCTGTATTTCTGCAAGAGGCTGTTTCCACGGCTTGAACCCGTGACCACCTGGTCACATGGCAACAACTTTACCAGTTACGCCAAGGCTCCCTCAAATAGAGCATCATTTATCATTTTTTAATGAAGGGAGATTTTGACCTGGACTATGTTGGGATGATAGAGGCGAGAAAGCAGAGCAACTTCAGACTTGAATTGTTGTTCAAGTTTAGCTCTAGTCTCCTCCTTGTGAGTTGGAATCCTCACCATTTTCACAGCAACTGCTCTTTGCTTGTAAATTCCTCTATAAATCCTACTATGTGCACCTGAGGCAAATTTATTACCAATAAAAAGCTGAGATAAATCAGCTGTCCATTCTTCTTTTTGATCTTCCTTTGATGTTTCCCAAGTTTCAACATTATCAGATTCTAATATCATTGACCATGACTCTACACTATCAAATCTCTTCTTTTCCATTGTTGTCATATCTGCTGAATTCCACTGTGTTCTTGATGATGATGGTACTGATAATGGTTTGCTTTTCGATCGTCGTAGCCTAAACGGATTGAAACAAGAACTAGCCATTCTTTTTTTAAATCTTTTTTCAGCTTAAAATGGTGTTGAAAAGTGTAAGATGTAGACACTTTTAAAGGGTGTTTTTGATCTTCTGAATATGTGCATGGATTTCAAGAAATGCATGGATTGCAAAAGGCCAAGTGAAAATGGCCATATTTGCAAACTTATAAAAGGTTACAAGAAACAATAGGATTGATGAAGACAAGATAGTTGAAGTTTCATGTAGAAAAAAAATGGAGAAAAGGGAAGAAAAAGAAGACTCATGAAAATGCAATGTTTGTAGAAAGAAAAAGAGTTGTTATTTGTGTAACTCATTGCCATAACTTTTTTTTGGTCTAGAAATTAAAAAGCAGATTAGATGAATTTTAAAGCAGTGGTTTTTTCAGGGATATCTCGTGAAGTTTTTTAAGAGAGGAAAAGAAAGCTCTTTTGTGGTAAATCCTAACTCTTCTCTTGTTTTACTTTGCATTAATAAATGAATGCTAAAAGTGTGCAAGTGGTCACATTGTCATAGGATAAATACATTTACCTTTTTTCATTTTTTTCTGGATTCCTATAAGTGAGGTGTTCGAGCTGTGAAAGTAGCTACTAATGCTTGCAGTAGAGTAGGTTGTATATATCACACCCTTGAGGTGCGGCCCTTCCTTGAACCCTTTGTGAGCACGAGATGCTTGGTGCATCGTAGTGTCCTTTTTCTAGACTTTCAATTGCCATATAAGTAATATACTCCCTCCGGTCCACAATAAGTGACCTTTTGGCTTTTTTATTATGTAAAATAAGTGTTTTTTACATAATCAAGAAGGAATTAATTTTATTTTTAAAAAATTTGCTCTTATTTACATATCCTAATGTATCAAGGTAACAATATGCAAATTTTAATTAAGAATAATTTAATCAATATATCTTTTTTTCTTTAGAAGTTAGTATTTTCTTAAAAGATGTGCGACCGGAGAATATCTTTAAATTAAAAAATACTGGTAATAATATTTCATGTTACAACTTCTGAAAAAGTAGGTCTCCTCCATTTATGAGGCCAACATTTTTTTATATCCATTATTTGCCATCCAGTAATTATTGGTTCGAGTAATTTGGATTTACGTTTCGTAGGGCTTTATTAAAAGGGAAAGTGGTGAATATTTCTTAGTAATACATTATAATAAAAACTAGAAAAATGCCTCACGCTCTTTGGAGTTATTTTTTTCTTACTTGAAATTATCCAATAAGAAATACTTTGCATTACAATTTCTATATTAGCATAATTTATCTTTACATTTTTCCACGGCTGTTCTTTTTTTAATTTTAGTTTTGATACATCATACTTATTTTGAATTTTTCATACAATGTTAGCATCCAATCCGTGGAAACAGCCTCTTACAGAAATGCAGGGTAAGACGGCGTACAATAGACCTTTGTGTTCCGGTCCTTCCTCGGACCCTGCACATAACGGGAACTTAGTGCACCGGGTAACTTTTTTTTAATATACAATGTTAGCATCTAATTCTTTTCTTTCCTTCATGTCTATATTCCATCTCAAAATTATTGGGATTATAATACACTACTGTTAATTAATGACTACGGTTGGAATAATTTCAAGAAACTATTTCCAAATGGAAGAAGCATTATCATTTCAAAACCTTTTATTTTAATTTTCTCTAGGCTAAAATAATTTAAACAAAGATATAGGACATTCTTTAGCCAAGGGAATCAAAATATAGACTCATGTTACTCTGCTTGTAAGACAAGTCTATTATTCCAAAGTATATATAATTCCTATAATCTTGGAATTGTTTCAAGTTGGATACCCTCCTATTCATAATGAGAAAATATTCCTAAATTCTTTAGCAAATTGGTTCTTTACAAGTATAGCCACAAAATGAAGTTGTTGGGACCAAAATGAAAGCTGCATACTCTTTGTGTTTGTTTAGTAAATGTCAAAGGTTTCATGTCATGTTATCTTTATAATGTCTAAAGTTTCATAGCCAGGTGGCAAGCAACACATTACCATTTATGAATTTTTATTTTATTAAATTTTACAGAATAAATCAACTAAAACTAAACTGAACTAAATGAATTTATTAAATTAGATTGTTTTAGATTTCAGCGTTGTAAGAATACCAAAAGATGGTTCTTTGATGTCCTCTGCAAATGTAGAAAGGACAGTCATTCTAACGGAATGCTATTTAGGAATTAGTCAATGTATCCTGATTTTTATATATCCAGTTCAATTTTTCTCGACACAAATATCCTGAATTGTCCTGAAAAAAACAAGTACTGGCTGATTCCTAAATAGCAACCCTATAAATGGTTGTTTGTGCACTTTCCCCTCTGCAAATGTGGATAGTCCACGTTGATGGATCTAGAAGTGACTTCAGGCCCAACTGGAGATGAGGTCCAAATCAACCTCATTTGCCCATTTAATATTGGAATTTTTAACTCCTATAGCAAAAGTTGATACCTTATTTATTTTAAATAAATACCCTTTTAAAAAATTATATTTCGTAGCTACCTTTTGATTTTTATAGCCAAATATCTATGTATGGTCACCTCCTACTCTTAAGCCATAAAATACGCTTGTATTATTTTTCTCTCTCATTCTTTCATATTTTTCTCCACACACTCTCTCTCTCAACTCCAATCTTTCTCCATAAAATTTGTCTTGTTTTAACGAATCAGCCTACTTCGGATACCAGCTTCATATCTCATGCTCGGCGTTGATAAATTAGTCTCACCGACGTATTTATGGTCTAGTACCCATGTTAATTGGAAGATTCTAGCAGCACAGGCCGCTGGCATCCAGATTCTCCGACCACGGCCTTCAACTTTGTGTGCCGGTCTTTTGAGGATATTTTGTGAATCAAATTAGAGACGCTTATATCACATGGAGGGCATAGACCATTTTACTCAAAGATTTTTCAAGTTCCAAGAATTTTCTGGCGTAACTTTTGTGTGCCCATCCTTCAAATCGTTTTTCTACGGCTCTTCCTTTAACAAACTGTTACAACCCATATCCACATGTGTTAGTTCATGCCATATATTAGTTAACATAAATCCAAGAAGGAATTATCTTTGAGATGATAAGAAGTCAATCCTATTGGTCTTAAGTGATACAAGAGTGTATAAGGGTGATTAACCAGTATTAGAAGTTAAACGAATCAAGGATGTTGTAACTCGTATTTTCAGGTAATCTAGCGGTGCTTAATACACTCAAGAGGTCATTTATTAAGGTATTTTAATCATATAATATCCGTATCATAAGTCTTGAAGTCAAACGAGTTATGAAACAAAAGTCGACAAAAGTTGTCGCAACTTAGGTTCATAATTTTACTTAAACATTAGGTCAAATGTTTCTAATCTTTTCTCATAATTTACAAGGAATTACGGGGTGATCTACCCACCAAAATTAAAGATCTATGAGTCTAGTTTCCAACGCATTAAACCGTTCATCGATACGATCTCGGAGTAGAGAGATATTCGCGTTTTCGCGAGACTGCGCCAAGCACCTCTCTATGGGGCCCACTAAGTCGGTTTAAGATATTTGGACCTATATAGGATGACTACAACCCGTTTTAAGTCATTTATTTTCACTATTTTCAGACCTTAGAACCCTAGGAACATCCTCTCAAGGTTCTCTCAAGATTCAAGACCCAAACAAAGGGCAAACAACACAAATCAAGTGTCGGGAATTCCGTGGCGCTAGTAAGTCTCTTGTTCTTCTTGTTGTTGCTCATTTTTGTGTCGTTCCAGCCCGTGTGGGAGGTTGTTTTAAAGGGTTTATGTTCTGTAAATACTCCCTCATGTTCTTAATATCAATCCTAGGTGATTTCAAGCCTTCTAAAGTGATTCTAGTGCCGAAAAACACTAATTGATCGCTAGTTTCGCTCTTTTGTTGTTGTGGCAGCATTGGAGGGATATTTCATGGAAATTTAAGGTCAAATTGGAGTTGTTCTTTCTGTATAAAGGTAAGGAACCTCTTACTCTATATGTATTTAAGATTATCCAAGTTGCGGCTAAGCCATTGAAGCTAGAACTTGTGAGATATATATCGAAAGGTTTGGTAGTAGTGTTATTGTTTTGTGGACTGTTTTGCGTTGTTGTTGGGCTGCGTATTTTACTACTATCTTGTGGAGTTTTGGAGGAGGAAGGGTGTGTAGAAACACCATATATATGTAGGGTTATGGGCTGATAGTTATTCGTAACATTTCCAGGTTGTTTGACACGACTACGGTGGTCGTCGTATGTATGGAGTGATTAGGCTGTGTGTGGACTATTTTGGGAGGCTCAATATGTTTATTATTGATGTTGTTTGGGCTGTTTGGTGACTGTTTTGAATAGTGTGAGGTCATATATATAGGGGAGGTGCTGTCCGTTTCATCGTAAAATAGGTTGTGGTCGATACATAATAGTTATGACGCTTAAATGATAACGATAGTATCGTTTCTCTTATTGTAGACTAAGGAGTTTTGACAATTGCATAGCTTGAGATTGGGGAAGTATATACAAGGTATGTGAGGCTATCCCTTTCCTTCTTTTGCACGACTCCGATTGCACATAATGTAATGAACGATCTTCCAAGATACTCTACTCTTAGAAGCTAGCAGTACTTACATTGTTTTCCCTCTTATGGAACGATTGATGTTAATGTTGCTTCTCTTAGTCTTATGTTATCAATGTTGTTGGTACTTCCTGATTCTTATAAGGTTCATAGTGAAGAGTTAGTCCTAATAACGTGTACAGAGGATACCGACCTTACGTCACTCCGAAAGGTTTAGAATGTGATTCCATGAGTCGAGCATGCATTATATATATGTATCTATTTTACTCTACCGAGCCACGCTATAGTTGGCCGGGTACGGCACCTATTGTGCAACCACTGATCAGTTGGGTTTTACCGAGCTCCACGTGGCCGGGTACGATTCTACCGAGCCTATTATGGCCGGGTACGATATGATGATGATGATGCCCACAGAGGCGAATGCTTTAAAGGTTTATGTATTTATACATATGTATCATGCATTTCATGTAAGTAGCCCTCAGAGGTACTAAGATGTTACAGGTGGTATATTCTTTATCCTTGCTTACATTACTGATCGTATTTATGGTTCCTTGCCTTACATACTCAGTACTTTATTCGTACTGACGTCCTTTTATTTGTGGACGCTGCATGTCGTGCTGCAGGTCCTGATAGACAGACAGGTGCAGCTCCCCCACCACAGTAGACTGTCCAGTTCAGCGGTGATTGGCGAGATCCCTTCTCCGGACTTGCCTTGGTCTTGGTATGCAATTTTTGTTATAGACATTATGGGTATGTCGGGGCCCTGTTCCGGCTATGTTGCAACACTTATGTTCTTTTAGAGGCTCATAGACAGGTGTCGGCTCATGTATAGTTTGGTATGCCTTGTCGGCTAGTTTTTGTTGTATAGTCTTTCATAGTAGCGTGGTAGCTCATACCTTATATGTAGTTTCTTGATTGTCTGGTCATCCCCTGCTATGTATATTCATGCCATCATATTTTATTGCTGGTTGTCCATGATCTAGGTCTACCATTTATATTGATCTCGTCAGCCTTAAAAGATAATACTGAAGGTTAGATGAAATGTACGTTGGTGCTCGGCAAGTGTGGTCGGGTGCTAGTCATGGCCCCTTCAGTTTGGGTCGTGACAAACTTGGTATCAGAGCAAGTCTGTCCTAGGGGTTGTCTATGAGCCGTGTCTAGTAGAGTCTTGATTATGGATGTATAGCGCGCCACATTTATAATCAGGAGGCTACTATGACATCTAGGGTTGTTACCTTCTTCCTGAATCTAGATCGTGCGTAGAGTTGAGTCGTAAGTGTTCGTCTCTAATATTCACCTTTTTTCAGTGATGCCTTCGACTAGGAAGCAAACAATTAGTAGACGGCTTGATACAGCAGCGGGAGAGGGTACCAGTCAGGTGCCCCAAGTCAGAGCAGGACAAAGTGAGGCTCAAAGTGAGATGCCCTCTCATACCTCATCTACTCCATCTCCTCCAGAGGATATTAGAAGGCACCCAGCGCCTCCAGTTCCTCCGTCTGACACTCCAGACCAGGATATGCGGAGTGCTTTGCAGTTATTGACTAGCTTGGTAGCTGCTCAGGCTCAGAGGCAGAATACAGGTGCTGCTGAGAAACCAGTTAGTACAAGAGTTCGTGATTTTATTAATTTAGACCCTCCAGTGTTTACCGGATCAGACCCCAAGGAGGACCCACAGACTTTTATTGACCAGGTTCATCGTACACTTCGGGTTATGCATGTTAGTGATACAGAGGCAGTAGAGTTGGCTTCTTATCGGTTACGGGATTTAGCGGTTCTCTGGTATGATAGTTGGGAGAGATCCAGGGGTCCGAACCCTCCTCCAGCTGTGTGGAAGGAATTTTCTGAGGCCTTTCTTCGTCACTACTTGCCAGTTGAGATACGACGAGCTAGAGCTGATAAGTTCTTGAACCTTAGACAAGGTAATATGAGTGTGCGAGAGTACAGTATGCAGTTTGATTCTTTGGCAAGGTATGCTCCCCATATGGTGGCCGAGATGAGTGATAGGGTGCATATGTTCGTGAATGGGTTGGGACCACATCTGATAAATGAGTGTACGACAGCCTCCTTGGTGGAGGGCATGGATATTTCCCGTATTCAAGCTTATGCCCAGACCCTAGAGGATCGTAAGCGCCAGCAGAGGGCAGTTAGGGAGCAGGATAGAGGCCAGCATAAGAGGGCGAGATTTGCAGGGTATTCTGATGACTTCAGAGGCCGCATCAGGCCACAGTTTTCGAGGAGTTCGGCGCCACCTGTAGCTAGTGCTCCTCCACAGTTTCAGAGGCCTCGATATGATCGATCCTATTCTGGTCCAGGTCAGAGTTCGCGGGCATCTGGCTCGCAACATCACCAGGGATACTAGTCAGATGAGACCCCCAACACCACATTGTGATCAGTGCGGCAAGGCCCACTTTGGACTGTGTCGTCGAGGTTCTGATGCATGCTATTCGTGCGGGCAGCCTGGCCATATGATGCGGGATTGTCCTAATAGAGGAGGTGATGGTATGGCTCAGCCGACTGGATCTGTGTCTGGTTCTTCCTCATCAGTTCGACCTCCAGCACGGGGTTTTCAGCAGTCGACAGGTCGTGGTAGGGGTAGAGGTGCAGTGCCGAGTTCGAGTGGTGCTCAAAATCGAACCTATGCTCTAGTAGGTCGACAGGATCTCGAGTCGTCTCCAGATGTTGTTACAGGTATTATATCTGTGTTTTCTTATGATGTATATGCGCTGATTGATCCGGGATCTACATTATCATATGTTACACCCTTTGTGGCTAATAAGTTTGGCATTGAACCTGAATTGATAAGTAAACCCCTCGCGGTATCTACTCCGATAGGAGATTCTGTGATTGCTAGAAGGGTATATAGAGGTTGCACTGTGATGATTTGTAGTCGTCAAACCTCGGCAAATTTATTTGAGTTAGAAATGGTTGATTTTGATGTGATAATGGGAATGGACTGGTTGGCCTCATGCTATGCAAATGTTGACTGTCGTACGAAGATGGTTAGGTTCCAATTTCCGGGTGAACCCGTCATTGAATGGAAAGGGAACATTGCTACACCGAAAGGTAGGTTTATTTCCTATCTTAAGGCAAGGAAAATGATCTCAAAAGGTTACATTTATCATCTCGTTCGTGTTAGGGATGCGGAGGCGAAACCGCCTACTTTACAATCAATCCCTGTGGTCAACGAATTCCCAGATGTTTTCCCAGATGAACTCCCAGGCCTTCCTCCTGAAAGGGAGATTGAGTTTAGCATTGATGTGTTGCCTGACACTCAACCGATCTCTATTCCTCCATACAGAATGGCCCCGGCAGAGTTGCGAGAGTTGAAGGTGCAGTTGAAGGACTTGCTGGATAAGGGCTTTATTAGGCCTAGCACTTCACCTTGGGGTGCACCAGTCCTATTCGTGCGGAAGAAAGACGGGTCGTTACGGATGTGTATCGACTATCGACAGTTGAATAAGTCTACTATAAAGAACAAGTATCCACTTCCAAGAATTGATGACCTGTTTGACCAACTCCAGGGTGCCAAGTATTTCTCTAAGATTGATTTACGTTCAGGGTATCATCAAGTGAGGGTTAGGGAGAAGGATATTCCAAAGACGGCCTTCCGGACAAGATATGGGCACTTTGAGTTCTTGGTGATGTCGTTCGGGCTAACAAATGCCCCAGCAGCTTTTATGGATCTCATGAATACTATATTCAGGCCCTATCTTGATGTGTTCGTGATTGTATTCATTGATGACATTCTAGTGTATTCTCGTTCGGAGGTGGAACATGCGGGCCACTTGCGGATAGTATTACAGACGCTTCAGGATCGTAAGTTATATGCTAAGCTCTCCAAATGTGAATTCTGGCTGAACTCAGTAGCATTCCTTGGCCATGTGATATCTGATGAGGGTATTAGTGTCGACACTCAGAAGATCGATGCAGTAAAGAATTGGCCGAGACCTACAACACCATCAGAAGTCCGCAGCTTCCTAGGACTAGCAGGATATTATAGGCGGTTTGTAGAAGGATTTTCCTCTATATCATCACCATTGACTAAGTTAACACAAAAAGCTACCAAATTCCAGTGGTCTGACACTTGTGAACGTAGTTTTCAGGAGCTGAAGAATCGATTGACATCTGCACCAGTGCTCACTCTTCCTGAAGGAACAGAAGATTATGTGGTATATTGTGATGCCTCAGGTATAGGTTTGGGGTGCGTATTGATGCAGCGTGGGAATGTGATTGCTTATGCATCAAGACAATTGAAGAAGCATGAAAAGAATTATCCAACCCATGATTTGGAATTGGCTGCAGTAATATATGCTTTGAAGATATGGCGGCACTACTTATACGGCGTCCATGTTGACATCTACACAGATCACAAGAGTTTACAATACATCTTCAAGCAGAAAGAGTTGAATTTGAGGCAGCGTAGGTGGCTTGAATTATTGAAAGACTACGACGTCGAGATATTGTATCATCCCGGTAAAGCCAATGTTGTGGCAGACGCTCTCAGCCGTAAATCAATGGGAAGCTTAGTACATATTGAGGCAGGTAGATGGGGGTTGATTAAAGAGATTCATCAGCTAGCCAATATGAGAATCAGATTGTTAGACTCTGATGACGGAGGTGTTACTGTACAGAATACATCAGAATCATCTTTGGTAGCCGAGGTAAAAGCACGACAATATGAAGATCCTATCTTAGTACGATTAAGAGAAAGCATTCAACAGTGTAAAAGTATGGCTTTTAGGATCGGAAAAGATGGGGCACTGAGATACCAGAGCCGATTGTGTGTGCCTAATGTGGCAGGGTTGCGAGAGAAGATTATGAATGAGATTCATCAATCCCGATATTCCATCCATCCCGGCTCGACAAAGATGTATCATGATGTCAAGGAGCAGTATTGGTGGGATAATATGAAGAAGTCTATTGCTGAATTTGTAGCCCAGTGTCCCAATTGTCAACAAGTAAAGATAGAACATCAGAAACCCGGTGGATTGCTTCAAAATATAGAGATTCCGACCTGGAAGTGGGAGGTGATTAATATGGACTTCATTATTGGATTACCTCGCTCTTATCATAAGTTTGACTCCATCTGGGTGATAATTGATCGACTTACAAAATGTGCCCATTTTCTGCCAGTGAAGACAACTTACGCGGCTGAAGATTATGCAAAGTTGTATATCAAGGAGATTGTTAGGCTTCATGGTGTGCCCATATCTATTATATCAGACCGAGGAGCTCAATTTACGGCTAACTTTTGGAGGTCTTTCCAGAAGGGTTTAGGCACACAGGTAAATCTCAGCACTGCATTTCATCCGCAGACTGACGGACAGGCTGAACGTACCATTCAGACACTGGAAGATATGCTACGAGCATGTGTTCTAGATTTTAAGGGGAATTGGGATGATCATCTTCCACTCATAGAATTCGCCTATAACAATAGCTACCATTCCAGTATTAAAATGGCCCCATACGAGGCACTATACGGGAGGAGATGTAGATCACCAGTTGGATGGTTCGAAGTCGGTGAAACAGAATTATATGGGCCAGATTTGATTCACCAAGCTATTGAGAAGGTGAAAGTGATACAGGAGCGATTGAGGACGGCACAAAGCAGGCAAAAATCTTATTCTGATGTCCGACGTCGTGATCTAGAGTTTGAGGTTGGTGATTGGGTTTTCCTGAGGATCTCACCAATGAAGGGTATTATGCGTTTTGGGAAGAAAGGTAAGCTGAGTCCAAGGTATATCGGGCCGTATAAAATTCTTCGACGGATTGGACAGGTTGCTTATGAGTTAGAATTGCCATCCGAATTGGAATTTGTCCACCCGGTATTCCATGTATCTATGTTGAGAAAATGTATTGGAGACCCTTCTCGAGTCGTCCCTATCAAAGATGTACAAGTTACAGAGGACCTATCATATGAAGAAGTGCCAGTGGCGATATTAGATCGGCAAGTCCGCAAGCTGAGAACAAAAGATGTAGCTTCCGTCAAAGTATTGTGGAGGAACAAAAATATGGAAGAAATGACATGGGAAGCAGAAAAGGAGATGAAGTCAAAATACCCTTACTTATTCCAGAATGAAGATAACAAGGATGCTGGTGGAAGACAGGATACATTGGAAGAAGAAACGGCTCTATGAGGTAAGCAATAATTTGAGAATACTCCTCCTTAATACAAAATGGTGATATGTAGATAATGTAAATACGCATAATGCTTTGTGTAGACTTGTGAAACCATATGTTGGGCTTAATTACTTGCAAGTTTTGCTAGTGACCATTTTATAGGGGAAAATTGATCGGAAATTTCCATTGGAATCCACGATGATTTAAACTCCCCATAAACCCTTACATTCGAGGACGAATGTTCCTAAGGGGGGAGGGTGTTACAACCCATATCCACATGTGTTAGTTCATGCCATATATTAGTTAACATAAATCCAAGAAGGAATTATCTTTGAGATGATAAGAAGTCAATCCTATTGGTCTTAAGTGATACAAGAGTGTATAAGGGTGATTAACCAGTATTAGAAGTTAAACGAATCAAGGATGTTGTAACTCGTATTTTCAGGTAATCTAGCGGTGCTTAATACACTCAAGAGGTCATTTATTAAGGTATTTTAATCATATAATATCCATATCATAAGTCTTGAAGTCAAACGAGTTATGAAACAAAAGTCGACAAAAGTTGTCGCAACTTAGGTTCATAATTTTACTTAAACATTAGGTCAAATGTTTCTAATCTTTTCTCATAATTTACAAGGAATTACGGGGTGATCTACCCACCAAATTAAAGATCTATGAGTCTAGTTTCCAACGCATTAAACCGTTCATCGATACGATCTCGGAGTAGAGAGATATTCGCGTTTTCGCGAGACTGCGCCAAGCACCTCTCTATGGGGCCCACTAAGTCGGTTTAAGATATTTGGACCTATATAGGATGACTACAACCCGTTTTAAGTCATTTCTTTTCACTATTTTCAGACCTTAGAACCCTAGGAACATCCTCTCAAGGTTCTCTCAAGATTCAAGACCCAAACAAAGGGCAAACAACACAAATCAAGTGTCGGGAATTCCGTGGCGCTAGTAAGTCTCTTGTTCTTCTTGTTGTTGCTCATTTTTGTGTCGTTCCAGCCCGTGTGGGAGGTTGTTTTAAAGGGTTTATGTTCTGTAAATACTCCCTCATGTTCTTAATATCAATCCTAGGTGATTTCAAGCCTTCTAAAGTGATTCTAGTGCCGAAAAACACTAATTGATCGCTAGTTTCGCTCTTTTGTTGTTGTGGCAGCATTGGAGGGATATTTCATGGAAATTTAAGGTCAAATTGGAGTTGTTCTTTCTGTATAAAGGTAAGGAACCTCTTACTCTATATGTATTTAAGATTATCCAAGTTGCGGCTAAGCCATTGAAGCTAGAACTTGTGAGATATATATCGAAAGGTTTGGTAGTAGTGTTATTGTTTTGTGGACTGTTTTGCGTTGTTGTTGGGCTGCGTATTTTACTACTATCTTGTGGAGTTTTGGAGGAGGAAGGGTGTGTAGAAACACCATATATATGTAGGGTTATGGGCTGATAGTTATTCGTAACATTTCCAGGTTGTTTGACACGACTACGGTGGTCGTCGTATGTATGGAGTGATTAGGCTGTGTGTGGACTATTTTGGGAGGCTCAATATGTTTATTATTGATGTTGTTTGGGCTGTTTGGTGACTGTTTTGAATAGTGTGAGGTCATATATATAGGGGAGGTGCTGTCCGTTTCATCGTAAAATAGGTTGTGGTCGATACATAATAGTTATGACGCTTAAATGATAACGATAGTATCGTTTCTCTTATTGTAGACTAAGGAGTTTTGACAATTGCATAGCTTGAGATTGGGGAAGTATATACAAGGTATGTGAGGCTATCCCTTTCCTTCTTTTGCACGACTCCGATTGCACATAATGTAATGAACGATCTTCCAAGATACTCTACTCTTAGAAGCTAGCAGTACTTACATTGTTTTCCCTCTTATGGAACGATTGATGTTAATGTTGCTTCTCTTAGTCTTATGTTATCAATGTTGTTGGTACTTCCTGATTCTTATAAGGTTCATAGTGAAGAGTTAGTCCTAATAACGTGTACAGAGGATACCGACCTTACGTCACTCCGAAAGGTTTAGAATGTGATTCCATGAGTCGAGCATGCATTATATATATGTATCTATTTTACTCTACCGAGCCACGCTATAGTTGGCCGGGTACGGCACCTATTGTGCAACCACTGATCAGTTGGGTTTTACCGAGCTCCACGTGGCCGGGTACGATTCTACCGAGCCTATTATGGCCGGGTACGATATGATGATGATGATGCCCACAGAGGCGAATGCTTTAAAGGTTTATGTATTTATACATATGTATCATGCATTTCATGTAAGTAGCCCTCAGAGGTACTAAGATGTTACAGGTGGTATATTCTTTATCCTTGCTTACATTACTGATCGTATTTATGGTTCCTTGCCTTACATACTCAGTACTTTATTCGTACTGACGTCCTTTTATTTGTGGACGCTGCATGTCGTGCTGCAGGTCCTGATAGACAGACAGGTGCAGCTCCCCCACCACAGTAGACTGTCCAGTTCAGCGGTGATTGGCGAGATCCCTTCTCCGGACTTGCCTTGGTCTTGGTATGCAATTTTTGTTATAGACATTATGGGTATGTCGGGGCCCTGTTCCGGCTATGTTGCAACACTTATGTTCTTTTAGAGGCTCATAGACAGGTGTCGGCTCATGTATAGTTTGGTATGCCTTGTCGGCTAGTTTTTGTTGTATAGTCTTTCATAGTAGCGTGGTAGCTCATACCTTATATGTAGTTTCTTGATTGTCTGGTCATCCCCTGCTATGTATATTCATGCCATCATATTTTATTGCTGGTTGTCCATGATCTAGGTCTACCATTTATATTGATCTCGTCAGCCTTAAAAGATAATACTGAAGGTTAGATGAAATGTACGTTGGTGCTCGGCAAGTGTGGTCGGGTGCTAGTCATGGACCTTCAGTTTGGGTCGTGACACAAACGCACAATTTCTGTTGACGGCGGTCATGGCTTCCTATTGTTGTTAGAAGGGAAACGAGCCATGGCTTCTTGTTGTTGTTGTTGTTGCTTCTGACGTTATTGTTGCATCTGCTGCAATAAGAGTAGCTGGAAATTAGGGTTTGTTCTTGAACAAATACGACGGATTTTGGGGCTGAGCAACTTGATTTTCTGTTAATATATTTCAATGTATTTTCAATGTATCACGCTGTATTTTCATGTATTTCATTGTATTCGTTATCTTTTTTTCATTGTGATTCAATATATCTCGTTGTATTCCATGTATTTCATTGTATTCACTAGGTTTTTTTTCTTTCATTGTATTTTAATGTATCCCGTTGTATTCTATGTATTTCATTGTATTCACTGTCTCGCTATATGTCATGAATGTATTCATATATATTTTTTAATTAATATAATTTATGTATTCAGATGTATTATATAATTTCTCTAAAGATTACTATGTTTTTTGGATATTTTTGGTTGAAAATCTTATTTATAACTGAAAATACAAAATTTGTGTGTTATAATTGAGTTTGTTGAGTTATATTAGGAGTCTATTATGTTAATTGATTCACTTTCTGTTTTAAAAATAGTGTATTCCCCTATTTCACGCCGTGAATACAGTCAAATACAATAATCTGTCCAGCTGTAATCCCATGTTTCACTCCATGAATACAGTTGAATACACTC
The DNA here is from genome assembly GCF_000393655.2 of Nicotiana sylvestris. Taxonomy (NCBI): domain Eukaryota; kingdom Viridiplantae; phylum Streptophyta; class Magnoliopsida; order Solanales; family Solanaceae; genus Nicotiana; species Nicotiana sylvestris. The sequence goes on from NC_091060.1 coordinate 6,229,375, forward strand.
GAATACAACAACTGATTAGCTGGACTTCACTGATTCACGCCTATTTTTGCTACTATATTCATGAATACAATAGCTTAAATACATCAAATACATCTTATAACCACAAAAAAGGTATCTATAATCCGTAATTTAGCAAATGGTATCTATAGATGGCTAATTACTACTAAAAGATATTGCTTTATGAAAATTTCTCTTTAATTTTATAAAATATTTTCAAATGGAGCAACACAATTTACAAAATCTAATTGGAAATACCAAATTTATTTTCTCCTAAATGGATGAGAACCCTCCCCCAAGTCCGGAATCAAAATGTTGTCTTTTTGGACAAAAGTAACATTAATAAGTGTAAAAAAAAGTTATCATTCTATACATAGCGCAGTATAAAACCACGCTATACTTTAATGGTGTTTTAGCCGTTAAAGTATAGCGCGGTTTAAAACTGCGTTGTATGCGTGCAACGCATGAATTAACTGTGTTATATATATAACATATTAAATCACCACATTATACACAAAATTACTTGGTGGCCCAATGGTTGAACGATAGCTATAAAGATGGTTTTGTCGGTACAAGGTTCGAATCCCTACACCTACATTTCTGTATTTTCCTGTTTCTTTTTCATTTTTTGTTTCTTTTCATTATTTGGTTTAAGTGTTTAGATATAAATACTTTAATAAAGAAGCCTTTTATTATTTCTTTAAATACTTTTAATAGTTGTTATTTCCTGTTATATGTAAAACAAAATTATTTTTTTTCCTTTTATTTTCAAATTAGAATTATAACTTTAATTTTATAGTTAAAATTTCCATAAGAGAATAGTATATATATATATATAATCTATTGGTTGAATTATTTTATTTTATGATATCTTTCTTTCTAAATTTAGTTAGCAAATATATATTATTCAATAGATAAGAAAAGAATACAATCCGAAAAATAGAAAAATATCTGGACAACTATATTATATTAAAAGGAGAATAGTGAAGCATGCGGTTAAATCAAGTGGCAAGCTAAAAAGAAGTCACTTGGTTAATTTTAAGACAACAATAGAAATTTGAATTACAAATATAAACATAATTAATAGAAATAGTTTAATAAATCTTATGCTCAATTTAAATAAATCTTAGACAAATCTAATCTATATATCTACATTTAAATTTATATTTATATGTATATTTGTAGCTATATCTATATATGAAATAGAATATTCATATAATATTATTCCTTTTATAGAAATAATTAGGTATTTACAATTTAAATATTATCATATAAGGGGTAATATTATATGCCAAGCAATATTCTTGATTTTTATCATATTGATATATAAAAATTCTTAACTAAAAAATAAATTTTATATTTTGAATCTAGAGTTAATCATACTTATTGGTAATTATCATTTAGTAGGCCTTTAAATATTAGCAATACCTTAATTATAGGTCAAGATAAAATTAGACTATTTGATTAGTCAAATCAAGTGGCAAGATAAAAAATTTATTTAATTATTCAAAATATTTTAGACTATTCAAAAAAAAAAAAATACAAATCTTTTTAGTTTGTCACTTGACTTAACCACATGCTTCACTATTTTTTGGATTGTATTCTTTTCTTATATATTGAATAATATATATTTGCTAACTAAATTTAGAAAGAAAGATATCAAAAAATAAAATAATTCAACCAACAGATTAAGCTCTCTCTCTCTCTCTCTCTCTCTCTCTCTATATATATATATATATATATATATATATATATATATATATATATATATATATATATATTATTTCTCTTATGGAAATTTTAACTATAAAATAAAACTTATAATTCTAATTTGAAAATAAAAGGAAAAAATTATTTTTGTTTTACCTATAACAGAGAATAACAACTATTAAAAGTATTGGTTAATTTTTTAAAGAAATAATAAAAGGCTTCTTTATTAAAGTATTTATATCTAAACACTTAAACCAAATAATGAAAAGAAACAAAAAATGAAAAATAAATAGGAAAATACAAAAATGTTGGTGTAGGGATTCGAACCTTGTACCTCAAGGACAAAACTATCTTTATAGCTACCCTTCAACCATTGGGCTGCCTAGTAGTTTTGTGTATGACATGGTGATTTAATGCATTATATATATAACTCAGGAAGTGCACGGTTAGCCACTAATAACATATGTATTTACTTTTAAGCCATTATTTAAAATGTCTTTAGTTTTTAGCCACTACTTTAATAAATTTTAACTGCCCGGACGAAAATACCCTTCTGCTCATGTCCTTAACTTTTGAACTTAAGTTCAGGACTTTAGGACTACATGTCCTTAATTTTTGAACATGTCCTTAACTTTTGAACTTGGAACTCTAAGTTCAGGACTACATGTCCTTAACTTTTGAACATGCCCTTAACTTTTGAACTTGGAACTCTAAGTTTAGGACTTCACGACTACATGTCTTTAACTTTGGACTTGGAACTCTAAGTTCAGGACTTCAAGACTACATGTCCTTAACTTTTGAACTTAACTTCAGGACTTCAGGATTACATGTCATTAACTTTTGAACTTGTAACTGTAAGTTCAGGACCAAGTATACTTACCTTTTGATCTTGTTAGTCTAAGTTCAGGACTTATTATCCTTAACTTTTGGGCTTCTTAGCCTAAGTTCAGGACCTATTGTCCTTAACTTTTGAGCTTGTTAGTCTAAGTTCAGAACTTCAGAACCTATTGTCCTTAACTTTTGAATTTGTAACTGTAAGTTCAGGACCTATTGTCCTTAACTTTTGAGCTTGTTAGTCTAAGTTCAGGACCAAGTGTCCTTAACTTTTGAAATTCCGATAACCTCCCTACTTCGACGACCCTCCTCCATTTTTTCAGACAACTTGCAGCTCCCACTCTCTCTTCTTCACACTCACCTTTTTAAGCTACATACCTATTTTTCCTCAATCTTTATCCTAACAAGAAAAGTCCTAAAGATCAAATATAACAGTAACAACGTTTTCTTCTTGAGAAAGTAAAACAGTATCAACGTTTTCTTCGGAGGAATCTCATTTGGAGGACAAATTTATTTTACGCGAATCACAGCTATGACAATGAAGAAGATAGCAAGCCCAAAAGTAAGGAAAATCCCGCAGATCATAAAAACTTAGAAAGGGTAACACTGTCTTTTCATATTAATTTTAATAGACTAGTGGCTACTATTGCTAATCATTAAAAATGCTGGATAAAAAGTAAATATCACTTTAAAAAGTGTCTACCCCACACAATTTTTACGTTAATTCATGCGCAACTGCACTATACTTTAACGACTAAAACACCATTAAAGTATAACGTGGTTTTATACTGCGCTATATATAGAATGGTAACTTTTTTTTTACATATTAATGTTACTTTTTGAAAGACAACATTTTGGTTCCGGACTCCTCCCCCCCCCCCCCACAAAAGCTAATCACTTTTGGCTCAGTTTTGGCTTTGGGAAAGCAGCCAAAATAACCTAACTATATTCGGGGGCGGATTTACGCTGTTTTTATGGTGCACGTGAAACCATAGTCTTTCCATCAACCTAGATATTTGATGTATATCCGAAGTATTTAATAAAATTGATCTAATATTGTTTGTTGGCCTCTCATACTCCAAAAATATTAAACGGTGCACTTAATTGAATGTTGAAGTTATCTATCCAAAAGAACATAGATCGATTCCCACTTAGTACTTCTTTTTCTCATTTTTTCGGTGGCGTGCCTATATTCTAGAAATCTTAGATTTGCCTTTGTATATATTTGAATCATTTTGATTTTCTTCCTTAATCCCTCAAAGCATTCATGCCAAAACTTTTTTCTACACTCAAGTTTGATTTTTAGTTGTCTTTATCGCTAATGAGTACGTGTGCTAATAAACCAGAGAAATAGAGAATTTATGCATTTAAATGCATCATTATTAATGTAATACCCCATATAAAATATAGGCATTTCAGTCATTACCCAAAAAATATAGGCAAAAACAAACAAAAAGAAAAGAAAAAAAATGGATAGACACAAATTAATGGGCCGAAACCACCAGGTTATGACCTACAGGGAATAGAATGAAGCTTTAGAGCCCTTGAAAAAACGAGGAAGGAAGCTTAGCTTCGGTGCAGTACTGAGATAATGAAAATAAAACTATTTTTCCAACGAAACAAAAAGGGTAGAAACTGAGGAACAACAAAGTTGTTGGTAGCAAGTTCACAACTATAAAGAGGAAAACAAGAAGTTTTTTGTAGTGGCTAGCGATCTGGTGCCGCAAAAGAGCCACTTTCAACCAATATTAATTCGAGTTTTAAGGTATTTTTGTTCCTCTAACATGGGTATATCCAAATTCGTGGCCAAATGGTGATATTGGTAACTTTGTTAGGGTGAGTTTTGATTGAATTGTATACGAGAATATCTACAAATGAGATTAGATTTTTAATATTCTAAATTGATAAGTATTGAATATATTAGTTATGTTACTCTAATGGAGAGGTTCTAAGTGCTGCAAAGCAGTAGACAAAATATAGCAAAGGTATTGAGTTCCCAAGCAATTCAAAGTATCTGTATTAGCAATCTAAATATGACATGCACAAAAGCAAGAATCAGTTTCCTTTCCAGTTAAGTACTATTCAATTAATTAATAGAGAATAGATGGTCATATCTGGAGGAGTGAAAACAGAAAAATGGATTAAAATTGACAAGATTTGGAATCGATAATATTGGTAGTTCAAGAAGCTAATTCTTGGATTGATTTTGTAACCGTATAGGTCACGAAGAAAGTCACACGAAGTGCTCGCAAGTAACATGTTTGATATTTCGGCACGAGTACTGTGAGTAGTAATCTTACCACAATTTGTGTTTTCATAACCTGCACGGTTTATATATGATTTTGAAAATAAATGTGTTACCGATGCTTTGAAATTGCATGTGGGACAAGTCCTTTACTTGATATGGTACCGAACAGTTTACTTGAGATGTTTGCCAGTTAATCTAAATGTTTTTACCGTTACTAGATATGTTTTACCGTTACTTAAGATGTTACAGTTATTTGAATTATTCTCACTATTACTAGACATATTTACTGTTACTTGAGACATGATTACTGTTACCGAAATAAAATTACAAGATTTGATAAGAAACGATATGCCCTTTATTATTTTGAAATGCTTTTGTACGAGTATTTACTATTTACAAGAAAGAGTATAAATGGGAGGAGACTTTGAAGGATCCCGTAGCTAACGACAGGTTCATTAGACCTGATGCACTTTGTATTTACAGATTACCAATTATAGTTATAGCCCTCGCTAGTGGGAAGGTAGAACTAGCATACAATTACATTTTTCCCTTGAGTAGGAACCTACAATTATATTTGACTCCTTTTACGAAGGGTTCACACAATGATACAAATTACATGATTCTTTCTTGGAAACCTCCCAAACATAAAGATTTGCTATGATACAATATTTACCGAGTTTATTGCCAATTTATTAAATTGATTTCTCTTACAGGAAACACATGAATATACTGATCATATTTATCGTTTTTGAAAGGGCACTCTTATGATATTTTTTGTTGATATACTAGCATATTTTCTGACTTGTCCTCAATTAAAACGGTTGTGATTAAGTGTTATTACTCACTAAGCTAGCAACTCACTCCCCGCTATTTGTTTTTATAGAGACAGCAGTTGACACTAGCGAGAATTTTGTTAATTAGAGTATACGGGTTGACAGTTCCTGGTGAGCCACACACTTGTTCGCGTGGGTGAAGAGTTTATTCGCTTGTTATGATCTTTTCTTTAAAAATCTTATGTCACACCTCCTTTTTCCGCCCCCGCGAGGGGTGAAGGAGTTTTTTCAATTAAAGGACAATAGAAACGAGATTTGTTTATTTATTTCAGAGTCGCCACTTGAGAGATTTAGGGTGTCCCAAGTCACCAATTTAATCCTGAATCGAGGAAAAGAATAACTCTGTATTACAGTTCGCGAACCAGAAATCCGGATAAGGAATTCTGTTAACCCGGGAGAAGGTGTTAGGCATTCCCGAGTTCCGTAGTTCTAGCACGGTCGCTCAACTGTCATATTCGGCTTGTTTATCTGATTTTATACAATTATGAGCTCATGTGCAAATTTTAACTCTTTACCATTTTTATTATATTTTTAAAGGAAGGTCAACATCGTTTAAAAAAACATGTCTTTGGATTGCATCACATGAAATGCACCCGCGATCCGGAACATATTTTTATTCAATGTTTTGGGATTTGGATTTGGGTCGCATGAAATGCACACCCGAGTTTAAGAAGGTAAGATTAATTAAATCGCGCCTAAAGAGTCAAACGCGTTATTATCATTTCTGGGTAAGGCCGTGGAATTTTGCTAAACGGCCTATCCCGAGTTCTAAGGAATCAACACATACATTTTGTGAGGGCCCCGCAATCTATACGTTTTATTTGGCGAGGCTCGTCTCATTTTATTTAAAAGGTCGTCCTATAGTCGCTATGTTTTCTATTCAGTTTGTCTCTAATAATGAAAGAAGAAGAACAATCCAACTTTATTTACATGCTTACAAGTTAGTTATAGTCGGGTTCCGAATATGATTTGCAAAATCCGAAACATGAACGCGTATATGAGCAGTTGTTTAGATATTACGGGCCCAGGCCCAATGTGCATAACGTGAAACTCGACCTGGGCCATCCTTATTCCAATTGGGCTTATTTAACTTATTTGGTATATGTTTGACATTTATAAAGGGGGTGGGCTGAAATGTAATGTACTGCTTGTCTAATCAAGCCATATTCCTACAAACTAAAAAAAACAAGCCATTTGTTTAAGGAAGTAACTATTGGGTACCTAACATGCTTCTTGACAAACAGTAATGAACTAATAGAACATGGCTACTACAACATTAGTCCCTTTTAATTATAAGCAACACATAGAGTTTTCCAACTAAATGATATGTATAAAGGTTCAGTTACATCACAGCTAACTACATAGTTCTATTAGAGAAAGCGAACTATCATACATACAACTAATGTTCAGTATATTTCTAAAGTGAATCCAAAATAACTTCAACTCTTCATTTCTTTGTATTCATGCTTCAAATTTCAGCCTACATTGATCAGTGTATCAGTGGTGTACCTGGTATTTGGGAAAGCAAAAGAAAAAGAGGAATGATCAGTGCAGCAGTAGCACACACAACAACAGCAGCAACAAGAAAAGCAGCACTCAACAGCAAACAACCCAGCAGTCAGATTTTTGAAACCCAAACAAACCCAGCAGGAAAACCCAATAATAACCAGTAGGAGGAACCAACGACAGGTTTAAACCCAATAGTCACGAGTGAGGGCAGGGTAATGACTGGTGTGAATCTGGGGTGGGTTGGTGTAGATCAGGGTTTGGCTCGAATCTTCAGAAGAAGATTCGAGATAGTGTAGGTTGATTCGAACCCACGGTTTGCAGATCCGTGTCCAGGGGGTCGAGGTGCACTAGGGGTGTTAATTTGGTGGTCACCGACATCGTTGCCGTCGGGTTTATGGTGAGGGGATGGAAGGGCGGCTCTAGGGTTTGGCAAGGTGTTAGGTTAGTCTCTTGAGAGAGACGATGGAAAAGGGGGGGTTCGGATAGGGGCGCGGGGTATGATGAGGGGTTTATATATGGGACGTGGCAATTAACTTGAGCCGTTAGATATATTAATCTCAACGGCTTGGATTAATTGGTGAGGTACAGGACAGGGTCGTTTGGTGTAGAAACGGGATCGTTTGGTTTTAATGAGGGGCTGGGTCGACCCGGGTAAGCAGGTCGGGTTACGGGCGCGATCGTGGACCGTTAGATGAGTATGGATGAATGGCTCAGATCAAACGCCCTATGCGGCGTCATTTGGGGGCATCCCTGGAAGGCCTGGTTTTGGACTGGGTCATTGTATTGGTTTGGGCCTGATTTCAGTTGAATTTTTAGCCCAAATCCGATATTTTCCTTCTTATAATTAAACAAAAATTCCTAAAAACCAAAATTAAACTACACAAATATTAATTAACACCTAACAACAGTTATCACACGAATTAAAACATTTAATAAAATTACCATGACAACAAAATAGAATAAAATGCCTATTTTTGTGATTTTCGCTTTTAAAAACCAACTTATGGTTAATTAATTCCTAAATGTACCATTAATTCCTAGATGCCTGCAACATGTTTTTTTTTTTTGTATTTTTAACTAATTTAAAAATAAACATGCGCAGACAAAAATGCGAACAATACACGAAAAATAACACAAAACTCACAACAATTGCAAACAAACAAAAATTGTTTTATATTTTTTTTTGGAATTTTGGGAGTAATTCTTATATAGGGCAAAAATCACGTGCTTACATCTTAGAGTCGCTCCATAGTCATTTCTAGTGTCATGAGTATTCCTTTATTATTTTAGAACTATGACTAGTATTAGATTTCCTTATCATATTTTGGAGATAACTTTAGTATTATTGTGTTACAATTGATGGCTTAATAGTGGTGGATAGTTGTTTGATTAGTTGATGAGGATTATGAGATACTTTGATTGACATAGGTTGATTTTGTTGTCGATTTTTTAGACAGTGTAAATTTTTGGATAGTCCTAAAACAAGAAAAGCTATGTTCGATTTTTTTGTAAATTCCGTTAGAACTTTCTTTTGGATCCTACCCCAGAGTGCCGGTCATGGCCCTAAATTCGGTCGTGAAAATTAATTGATTAATAAAGTTAGAGACCAAAAAATTAATGAATATGATGAAATGACCAATCAATCATTGATAGGCCTTTCTTTAATCAAGTCACAAAACCCCCAATTTAGTCAAAAACACAAATTGCTTTGAAAATTTTGACAGCCAGAGAAATAAAAGGTGATCTTACAAAGGTAAAAAAATGCATTATGTAATAAAACAATAAAGAAGAATATTGCAAAGAAAGCGAGAATTTTTATTGCTTTGAGATGAATTATAATGGAATAAGACCCCTTTATTTATAGGAAAAGAGTGATTTAGCCACCAAGTAAAATCTCTAAAATCTTTCTAAAATATAGACATTTACCTTAAATAAAACTCTATTTATAACACTCCTCCTTGAATGTCTATTTAATAAATAATGTGTCTCATTAAAACCTTAACTAAAATAAAACCCATTGGGAAAAAATTCTAGAGAAGGAAAAAGAGTACACATGTTTAGAAATACGTCTTATGGTTGCCTCATTAAAAACCTTGCAAGAAAAACCCAGTGGGACAAAACCTTATAAGAGAAAAAGAGTACAACGCGTATTAACTCCCCTTGATAAGAGCATCAATTCATATCCTTGAGCCTTCGCATCCCGATCTTGTTCACTAGCTTCTTGAAGGTTGATGTCGGTAGAGATTTGATGAACAAATTAGCTATATTATCACTTGAACGAATCTGTTTCACATTGAAATCACCATCCTTTTGAAGATCATTGTGTGAAAAATAACTTTGGTGAAATGTGTTTTGTCCTATCTCTTTTTATGAATCCTCCCTTCAATTGGACTATGCATGCTGCATTGTCTTCATATAAAATCGTGGGTAATTTGTCACACTTCAAACCACATTTGTCTTGAATAAGGTGTATTATAGACCTCAACCACACACATTCTCGACTTGCTTCATGAATAGCAATTATCTCAGCATGATTAGATGAAGCAGTCACGATTGATCGCTTAGTCGATCGCCAAGATATGACAGTGCCTCCAGATATAAACACATAGCTTATTTGAAATCGAGCCTTGTGTGGGTCAGATAAATACCCAACGACGGCATAACCAACAAGATCAGGACTGCAACTATTGCCATAAAATAAGCCCATATTGGCAATCCCTTTTAGATACCGCAATATGCGTTTGATTCCATTTCAATGTCTCCTTGTAGGAGTAGAGCTATATCTTGCGAAGACATTAACTGAAAAAGTATGTCAAGACTTGTAGTGTTAGCAAGATACATTAGTGCACCAATTGTACTAAGATATGGTACTTCAAGACCAAGTAGCTCTTCATTATTTTCTTGAGGTCGGAATGGATCCTTATTCACATCAAGTGATCGAACAACCATTGGAGTACTTAATGGATGTGCTCCATCCATGTAAAACCGTTTCAATACCTTCTCTATGTAGGTAGATTGATGAACGGAAATTTCGTTTGCCAAATTCTCGATTTGCAAACCGAGATATAATTTTGTCTTTCTGAAATCTTTCATCTCGAATTCCTTCTTTAAATAATCAATTGTCTTTTGGAGTTCTATAGGAGTTCCAATAAGGTTTATGTCATCAACATATACAACAAGTACAACAAATTTCGATGCTGTTTTCTTTATAAAAACACATGGGCAAATGGCATCATTTATATAACCGTCCTTTAATAAATACTCACTAAGACGATTATACCATATTCGTCCTGATTACTTTAGACCATACAAAAATATTTGCAATTTGATTGAAAATATTTTCCGGGACTTTGAATTATGTGCGTCAGGCGTTTTAAATCCCTCGAAAACTTTCATGTATATCTCATTATCAAATGAGTCATAAAGGTAGGCGATAACCACATCCATTAAATGCATATCAAGCTTTTCATGGACAGTAAAACTAATGAGATAATGGAATGTTATAGCATCCATAGCGAGCGAATATGCCTTTTCATAATCGACACAAGGCCTTTGTGAAAATCCTTGTACAACAAGGCGTGCCTTATATCTTTGTACCTCATTTTTCTCATTTCTCTTGCGTACTAAGACCAATTTATAGTGTAACAACTCGTAAATTTGAATTAGTTATGGATGAATTAAATGAGTATTAATGTGATAGTCATAAATTGGTTATGATAATAAGTGTACGAGGCATTCATAAGTGATTTGGGGTCCAAGGAAAGACCTAAGTCTAAGCCAAGTTGGAAAATTGCATGATAGACTAAAATTCTAAATGAGCACGCACAAGACTATATTTTGGATGAGAATATCTACATTTATATAAGGTGTTATATGATGAACAACCTATCAAATGAAATATCTTCGAGTCTAGTTTCTAACGCTTAAAACCGTTCATCATTTGAACGCTCCTACCATAAGTTATGACCAAACTACCAAAAGCAGCGCAGAATTTTACACTACCGCGCCGCCCCATACGGCGCGGCTGTGTAAATTAACAGAGCACCTCAAAATTTCATTTTTAAATACATTTTTCATTACCACGCCACCCCATGCATCGTCCTATGCGCCGCGGCTGTGCAAGTCTTCATTTTTTGGTCAACCCGGCCCGATTTTGATATAAAACCTTCGGGAGTTATTTTCCCCACTTTATTTGGACAAACTTTAGGGTTTTCCTCCTCCCTCTAAAGACCTCCAACCCCTCCCATCTTCAAGGTAAGAAATCCCCATTATCTTGGTGTGAATTCCATCATTTATACACTAGTATTGATAAAATCTACACATAAAATACTTAGATCTTCAAGGGATTTCTTCAAGAACTCAAAGGAGGGTTTTGCAAGACTTCTTCTAAAAAGGTAATCCTACACCATTAGACTTACATGTATGTGTTTATTAAGGGAATAAGAGTATGAATAAGTATTGGAACTCTTGGTGTGGTGATTGGAAACCATAAGTTCCCAATTTAATTACACAACTATTATAGAGATTGAAAGATGTTTATTTAATAGAACTTAGTTGGTTGGGTGTGGATTGATTGTCATATATGTGATTTTGGAAGTTATAAGTTGGTCAATCAAGATGGTAGGATAAATTGTTGATGAATGGTGGTAGATAGATGAACTAATTATATGGTGATGAGATGTAAATATTTATGTCTACAAGGTGTTTGATAATATGCCTAAATGGCTTAAGTTATGGAAATTGTTACTAATATTGGGTTCCATTGAATGTTGCTATTGTAGATTGAAGGTTCTTAGTATTATGGATCATTGTAGTATCACTAAAGGGCGAAATTGAGGTATGTGAGGCTAACTCTCTATGTTTGGGAATGTTAATGATTCTCCCTACACTGCGTTTCTTTTATGATGTTACTAATTGCCTCAGAAATATAGTTAAGCCTAGTTTCTTGAATAATTGTAGAACTTCTATTCTCTACCTTTATAACTCGCTCATGACTTTCATTATGAACGTTGTGAGCTCAATGCATATTCAATATAGACTTAGCTTTGATGCTCCGGAGTCTTAGTATAGATTACTCAGTATGCCATATACAAGTGAAATTTCAGTATTCATAATCAGTTCAAGAATTCATGTCTCAGTCTAGTCCCATTCAATATGTCAGTATTATGTAACCCAGTATAATCCAGTATTCCAGTATCATGTAACTCAATGTGATTCAGTATTTCACTATCATGTATTGCAGTATGATTCTCAGTTTCTGATTTTAAATTCCTGAATGTTGAACACTTGTACTTGGGCTTGAGGTCGTAGTTTATGTGCTTTATGCACCTGAGGCCATAGTTTATATGTTTTATGCATACTTGGGCCTGAGGCCGTAGTTTATGATTTATGCATGTTTGGGCCTGAGGCCATAGTTTATTCTTTATGCATTTTTGGGCATGAGGTCGTAGTTATGTATACGTATACTTGGGCCTGAGACCGTAGCTTGTGCACATATATATTGGACCTGATGCCGTAGATTCTTCAGATAAACAGGTTGTTCACTATTCAGAAGAGGGAGTATACATATCCTTACTTCCTTTGTTCAGTTTCAGTTATCAGTTATCATTTCAGTTACCAACTATCATTTCAGTTGTCAGTTATTAGTTATTAGTTATTAGTTATTATTTCAGTTTTAGTTTCAATAGTTATCATTTCAGTTATCAATTATCAATTCTCAATTATCAGCTCAGTTTCAGCATTTATAATTCTTTCTTTCAGTTGCTTCACATACCAGTGCAATTCAAATGTACTGACGTCCCTTTTGCCTAGGGCTTGTATTTCACGATGCAGGTAATGATTTACAGGTTGATGATTCAGAGTACTAGGATTCTCGTACCAGCTATTTGGTGATCCCCAGTTCTTTCAAGGCATTATCATTACTTTACAGTCTTTCAGTGTTTACAAATAGACAGTGTTTTCAGTACTTCAATAGAGGCTTCATAGACTAGAGTAACAGCTAGACAGAGTCCCAGGCTTTTCAGATTAAGCTGTGTCGACTACAAATATGTTTCAAAATTGTATTAGTATTTCCGCACTTTGATTGTTTTATCATTCAGACTTTCAGTATATCAGCATGTATTAGTTTATCTTCCGCATTTAGTGTGTTATGATATCACATGTTGATTCAGCCAGCCAGTTGGCTCGCTCAGTCACATGTATCAGGCGCCGAGTGCCGTGTTACGTCCAGGCCCAGGTTCGGGGCGTGACATATAGCCAATAGGCTTAACACCATTAGGTGTTTGTACTACATGCCCAAAAACTTTACGTTTTGCAAGTGAATTCAACTCTGATTGGATTGCTTCTTGCCATTTTGGTCAATCACATCTTTGTCGACATTCTCGAACAGATTGAGGTTCAAGATCCTCACTATCTTACATAATGCTAGATGCAATATTGTATGCAAAGACATAGTCCACCACTATATCCAATCAATTTAAATCTGTCTCAATTTTGATTGGATTTATTGATAGTTCCTTATTTTCTAGAGTCTTAGACTCAGTGATTTCCTCATGAATCTCAGAATTGGTTAAATCGTGGATTTCTTTGTGAGACCCTTTCGTAGTGTCATCTTGATCATTTGCTTTTCTTTATCTAGGATTTCGATCCTTAGAAACCAATGGTCTGCCACGTTTTAGGCGTGCTTTTGACTCATTAGCTATGGCACTAGAAGATTGTCCAATAGAGACATCAATACGGATTGGAACATTCTCTGCAGGGATATATAATTTTGTTATCCTTTCCAGATCCGTAAATACGTCTGACATTTGATTTGCTATTTTTTACAAATGAATAATCTTTTGCGCCTCTTTTTCATAAATAGAGGCATGTGGATCAAGATGAGACAATGATGGATTTTTTCACAAAATTTCCCATTTGGTTTCACCAATTTATCCCCCTAATTTTGGGAAAAGTGTCTCATCGAATCGACAATCTGCAAATCGAGTAATGAACAAATCCCCCATTAATGTTTCGAGGTAGTGAATAATAGAGGGCGATTCAAACCCAACATATATTCCTAACCTTCTTTGGGGACCCATTTTGGTACGATATGGCGGTGCTATAGGCATGTATACTGCGCATCCAAAAAATTGTAAATGGGATATATTAGATTCATGACCCAAAACTACTTGCAACGGGGAATATTTATGATAATATGTCGGTCTAAGATGAACTAGCATTGCTACATGTAAAATGGCATGACCACAAACAGAAGTGGGTAACCTCTCATGAGTAATGATCTTGCTATCAATTGCAAACGTTTAATCAAAGACTCTGCAAGACCATTTTGAGTGTGAACATGAGCTACATGATGTTCCACTTTTATTCCAATTGGTAAGCAATAATCATTAAATGCTTGGGATGAAAACTCAGCAACATTATCAAGTCGAATAGACTTAATTGGATTATCAGGAAACTGTGCCCGTAATCGAATTATTTGTACCATTAATTTTGCAAACGCGAGGTTGCGAGATGATAATGGGTACACATGAGATCATCTAGAAGATGCATCTATTAAGACCATAAAATATCTAAACGACCTATTAGGTGGGTGAATAGGTCCGTAAATGTCCCCTTGTATACGTTCCAAAATGCAGGAGACTCAAACCCAACCTTTGTTGGTGATGGTCTAATAATTAACTTGCCTTGATAACAAGAAGTGCAAGAAATATCATTATTTAAAAGAATTTTTAAATTCTTTAATGGATGCCCATTTGAGTTTTATAATTCGTCTCATCATAATTGATCCAAAATGTCCCAATCGATCATGCCAAAGTATAAAAGTATTGGAATCAGTAACCTTTTAGTTTACGATAGAATGTGCCTCAATTACACTAATTCTTGTCCAATACAAGCCACAAGATAAAGATAAGAACTTCTCAATAACTCTCTTCTAGCCAGAGGCATTCTTGGTAACGATGAGATATTCAAGATTATTCTCATCTATTGTCTCAATATGATATCCATTTCGACGGATATCTTTAAAACTCAACAAGTTCCTCTTAGACTTGGAGGAGAACATTACATTATCTATGATAACTATTGTTCCCCTAGGCAGAGTTATAGTAGCTCTTTCAGAGCTTTCAATTAGATTACTACTACCAGAAATTGTAGTAACATTTGCCTTACATACTTAAATGATAAAAATATTTCTTCTCTTTAAATATTGTATGTGTCGTACATGAATCAATTAAACAAATGTTTTTACAATTAAACTTTGTTCCAAGTTTACTTTGTGAGATATCCATATTTGTTTATTCTTCTCAAAGAGCTTCTTGAGACGGTAGAGTCTCGTGCTGATAACGTATAATAAAATAATAAAGAAGAATATTGCAAAGAAAGAGATAGAGAATTCTTATTGCTTTGAGATGAATTACAATGGAATAAGACCCCTCTATTTATAGGGAAAGAGTGAGCCACCAAATAAAATCCCTAAAATCTCTCTAAAATATAAACATTCATCTTAAATAAAACTCTATTTATAACACATTACTAGTTTTTAACTAGAAAATTAACGATTAACAATTGATAGAAGCTAACGACAGTAGTTACTCCTTCTATCCCAATTAGTTCGGATATCGAGCGCCAAAATTTTGTTTTCTTTGATTGTAATTTTTTATATAACTTTATATATTTTAAATTATTAATTATTTTGACTTATAGTATTTTTTATGTAATTTTTAAATATATAAATTTTATTTTTAAAAACTTTAAAAAAATTATTTAAACTTTACAGTAAAAATTAAGAAATTTGACTCTCGAAATTCGAGTCCCGCCACATGGAGACAGAGGAAATAATTAGTGCTAATAAGTAGTATCAATTATCAATAATAATGAGTACCGAACATAGCGTACAAAAGTAGCTTTATTAAACCTAAAGTTAGGTGTTTGTTTTATTCATGTAGCTCAAGTTTCTTATAAGTTGGTGTTTTAGTAACATTATTATATCGTTTGAAGCATATGATTAGCTCAAAGTTATTTAATAGAATGATTCGGTTGGTATGAATTTAAAATTTATAAAATGGAACTCTTGCCCAAGTTTAGTCAACAACAGCATTAATTTTATCTACGTCGGATAACAACCTTGCTATTTTAAGAAAGACTAAATAAATTAAATAACAAGTTATGAATGATTGTCCCGCAGAAAAAATTACAAACTACAATAGTAATTAGGGCTGTGCATGGATCGCATCGGATTTAGCACATTTCGCATTGAAATTTCGGATTTCGGATTTCACAAATCATAATAGAACAAAATTAACATAAACAACAGTTCAATTCAACATAGTTCTAATTCTTGTGAACATCAGTCCTAATCCACATAGTTCTTGGTCATCTCTATAGTTCTAATTCTTGTGAACAAAGTTCTCGAACATCAGTCCTAATTGACATACACATAGTTAAAAATTATAATTCAACAAGAAAAGGAAAGCTGCAAATCCTAATTCTTGTGATAGAATCCATTACATAAACAAAACACAATCTTCATAACAAAACAAAATATACTGAAATCTCAAATATATGTTAATGAACTGAAATCCTCAACCAGAATTCCTTAATAGACTACACAAATGAGTTCCAAGTTCCAACTTCTATTGGTGAGATCTTGGAGCTTGGGGCGATTCAGTGCCAGTGACACTGCCTTCTCTTCATACTCTTTCATACTGTAAAATGTAAAGCAAATAAACATGAACAAGCCCAAAAAGGTAGACACACAGATAAGAAAATAAGTCATCCTTCTCTAAGAAAGGGGGAGAAAGAGAGAGAGAACGAGAGAGAAGGAGTGAGTCTTAGTGTCTTACCAGTGCGGTCGTCGGAACACTGAGAAGAGATAGAGGAAGCGACGAGCAGGAGCAGCTTGAGCCTTGAGGCATGAAGTGAGCAGCAGCCAGCAGTCTCTGCCTCTCTGGGTGTGAGGCGTGAAGTGAGGGAGCAGCAGAATAAAATAAGACCTAACCGGCTAACCCTAACAATAAAATTAGTTTTTATACTTCCCTTAATAAATTTGGATTTCGGATCGGATCGGCTTCAAACTATATAAATCCGAATCCAATCCGAAAATCCGAAATTTTAATAAATCAAATCCGAATCCGATCTAAATATCCGAAATTCGAAATCCGAAATCCGAAATTGAGCGGATCGGATCGGATTTTGGATATCCGATCCAAATGCACAGCCCTAATAGTAATAGATATACAAACTATTGAGTTTGAGTATTTTTGTTTTCTTAATTAAAGATGAATGGCTTCATGTATGTGTCACGAGAAATAATTTTATCTGATTTACTCCCACCGTCTCAAATTATCTGTCGCGTTTCTCCTTTACATGACCCTTAAAAATTTCAATTAGAAGGGTTTTTTCTTTATTTTATTCTTATTTACTAGTATCCGTATCCGCGCATTCCAAGGAGAATAATAATATAATTCTTGTTAAGAAAATATATCTTGGAAAAGATGGTAGATACAAAAAAGCATGAAAATGCTATTATTTTTTGGAACATATTAATGTAATGGATGTTCGTATAATAAAGTAGTAAGGAAACTCAATAGAGAAACATACAGTTATTTCTTGAAGTCCAATAATGTTCTTTATAGCCTTAATAAAGCAAGTCAAGTATACCCAGAGGTGGATCCAGGATTTAAACCTATGAGTTCAACTTTTAAATTTTTTAGTATTGAACTCATTATATTTTTAAAAGTTAAGGATTTATATTTACTATTTTTGCAATTTTAATAAATTTTTACTCTACGTCGAAAGTTATGGGTTCAATTGAACCCATCGAGTATGCCCTACATACGCTCCTATGTATACCAGCTAGATTGCCACAAACAAATGTCTCTCATGCCTTGAAAAATCAGAAATACGACAAAGCCATAGTATTTTAAGATAAAAAAATCAGACCTCATAACATACCGTTACGGAAAAACAATTACTCTCATTTGCATAACCTTGACATCCATAATGTATGCGAACTCTGACAACAACTTCAATTCTACTAATACTCATCTTAATGCTTATTTTGCAAAGTTATGGCCGTTTATTTAATGATTTAAAAGCTAAGACCAAAGGCAAAATGTTTCAGTATTGTCACGATCCTAACCCCAAACCCGATCGTGATGACGCCTCTCGTGAAGACAAGGCCAGCCAATTAAACCCAATTTACTTTTAAACAGTTAAATAACATAAAAGCAGTCTGAAACATGATATAGCAATACTAAGTAGCGAATAATGCCAATAAAGTGCGGAAGTACAACCCAACACAACCCTAACCGGGATGTCACAAGTCACAAACATCTCTAAACCATAATACTAGTCTGCTAAAGTCATAAACTACTACAAGTGTTTGAAAGGAAACAGAAATGATAGAGAAGTAGAGACACGGGGCTGCGGACGTCAACAACTACCTCGTAGTCTCCGAAAAACTGCCTGGAACTGGAGGAATCAGCACTCAGGAGCGATACTAACTACGCCTAAATCTGCACACAGGGTGCAGGAGTAAAGTGAGTACTCCAACTCAGTGAGTAAAAAATATAAATAATGACTAAAGGTAAGAAATCACATAAGGCACAAAGCATTCTATAATGAAGCAGTAAAATCACTTAAAACAGTAAAACAGTGAAAATTCAAGTGAAAATCCCTTTCTCAACAAGTAAAACAAGTAATTGACCGGTAAATATGAAAGATAAACATATAAAGGTCCGCCCCTCGGGCACAATGTCAACAACTCCGCCCCTCGGGCAATATCTCAAAACAATAACAACCCCTTGGGTAATCACATAGAACGGTACAAGCCCCTCGGGCAAACCACATAGAACAATACCAGCCCCTTGGGCTATCACATAGAACAATATCAGCCCCTCGGGCTATATCTCACATCACAATAGGTACCCGCGCTCACTGGGGGGTGTACAGACTCCGGAAGGGGCCCCTTACGGCCCAAGCGCAATATCAATCCATCTCGTGGCATCAAATCTAGGCCCTTGGCCTCATATCAGTCAAGCCACCTCGTGGCGTATATATCTCAGGACCTCGGCCTCATAAACAGTATCAACAAGCCACCTCGTGGCGTACATATCTCAGGCCCTCGGCCTTACTCAGTCAAAAATACTCACAAGCCCCTTGGGCAATAGTAAAACAGTATTTCTCAGCCCAAAACATCATTTAAAAATCATTTAAGGCTCAAAATTGAGTAAAATTGGCTGAGTAGTAAAACAGTGGAAAATAATGGGACTGAATTCAAGTAATAAGTCAAACAGTAAGGAAATGGTAATAAAAAACCCCGAAGGATTCAAATAGTTGGCACGAAGCCCAAATATGGAAATCAGCCCAAAGCATGATGAAATCAAACAAGTTTCAGTCAAATACGTGGTAAAATCATCAATTAGGACGGTCCAAGTCACAATCTCCAATAGTGCACGACTCTACGCTCGTCATCAAGCGTGTGCCTCACCTCAATATAGTACTACGATGTGCAATCCAAGGTTTCAAACCCTCAGAGCATCATTTACAATCATTACTCACCTCGAACCGACTAATTCTCTAGCTTACGACGCCTTTTCCCCTCGAATTGGCCTCCACGCGCGTCGAATCTATCCAAAATCAGAACGAATACGTCACAATATGCTAAGGGAACAAAGCCCAAGCGAGAACAATCAACAAAGGGCACGATTCCTGAAATTACCAAAACCCGAACCCCGAGCCCACGTCTCGAAATTGGTAAAATTTACATTTTCAGAATCCTCATAACCTCACGAGTCTAACCATACCAAAATTATCCAATTTCGGTACCATTTGGTCCTTCAAATCATCATTTTATATTTTTGGAAGATTCCACAACTTTTCTTCCCAAATTCCATCCCAAATCACGAATTAAATGATGAATTCAATGATAGATTCATGTATTCTAGCCAAATCTGAGTTAAAATCACTTACCCCGATGAATTTTTTGAAAACCCTTCAAAATATCGCCAAAATCCGAGCTCTCTAGATCAAGATATTAAATAAAACCCAAAACCTCGTATTTATAGAGTACCCCACAGATTTCCACCTCCGCGGGTCACACAAAATCGACCGCGGTCCGCACAAAAACGACCGCGGCCACACAGGCTTTCCTCTACAGTGATGGGCTTTAGTATTTTATACATACCTTTCGCTACATTTGTCCAAATTGCTATATCGTTACCTTTCTAGAAACTAGACACGAAGGGCTACAACTTTTGTTTTTGAATAATCTCCAAATTCTTTGTATATCAAAAGATATGATCTTCCGAATTAGGACCAGTGAAATGTTCCCCACCGCGGCCGCACTTCATTATGTGCGGTCCGCACAGCACCTACCGCGGCCGCACTTCATTTTGTGCGGACTACGCGGGTGGGTTCCGAGGCCTGCAACCCTTCTGGACCTGCTACAACTATGATTTTCGGCCTAAAATATCCTGGAACCTACCCGGGACTTCAAACCAATTGTACCAACACATCCCATGACATCGTTCAAACTTGTTCAAAACTTCGGAACGCTCACAACAACACCAAAATCACCAATTTAACATAGGATTCAAGCCTAAGAACTCCAAGAACTCTTAAATTATACTTTCGATCAAGAAGTCTATCAAATCTCACCCGAATGACCTGAAATTTTGCACACACATCCCAAATGACACAACTAAGCTACTGCAACTCTTGGAATTCCTTTCCGACCCCTATATTAAAATCTCGCCTATCTACCGGAAATCGCCAAAATATCAACTTCGCCAATTTAAGCTTAAATCTTCTCTTCAACTCCAAAACTCATTCCGATCGCGCTCCTAAGTCACAAATCACCTAACGGAGCTAACCAAACCATAAAAACTTTAATCAGAGATTATATACAAACAAGTCAAATATTGGTCAACCCTTTCAAATCTCAAACTTCAAACTAGGAACTGTTCTTTCAAGTTTATTCTGATTATCCTGAAAACTAAAACCAACGATCTACATAAGTCATATTACATCACACGGGCAAGTCATGCCCGAGAACTGGCGAGCGAAATGCAAAAGCTCAAAACGACCGGTCAGGTCGTTACATCCTCCCCCACTTAAACACATGTTCGTCCTCGAACGTGCCCAGAGTTGTTCCAGAAGCCAACCAATTGCTGAATAACTTTACCATGCATATACCCGGGGGTGATCCCACATCATCCTATCTCATATAGGTTCGATAACACAATATAACTGAAATTTCACAATCCATCCTAGTCCATAAACCATAGAACCACATTTCCACTTCTAAAATCATTAACACGATCAGAATCTCACATTTATACTGTGAATAAGTCCGAACAAGCTGTAACAAACCATATATGCTATCTCCGGTGCAGTCACATGATATACCACATAACTCAACACTTGTAGTGATAAATTCTAACTACATCAGCCGCACACAACATCTGCATACCGATAGCAAAAATCTTATCAACTAAAGTCTCACCCTAACACTTTCATATACTTCCAATGATCACTAAAACATGCGGTAAGCCATAACCATTTCCCAAATCAACCATTCAAGAAGCCACTTCTCCTTGGGCAAATACCACAACAAATTTCTGAGCCGAAGCTCGATATTATCCCTCGGATATGCTAAAATCGAACCCGTTCGTATTCATTAATGATCCCAACGGTCTCCTCTAATCCAACACACTACTTTGATGACATGACACATCAATACAGGCCTAAGCCACAGCTTGCACAATACATGCACCAATAACCAACAATCCGAATGTACTCAAATCATGAAAATGACCCAAATGAAAGAGTTGTACCTCAAGCTCACCAGTACCACCACAACACAAGGCTGAGAACCCTTCTCGCATCATGGGAACAGAACACACGAATCTAACCCGCCAGGTCATACCTCCACATAACTTTACTGCAATGCGCGATCCTATCCAACACTGCTCCACATGAACCACCTCAAGTCACTATGCTCGAAATCGACAACTACGCACAATTTGATGTCTGGAATCAAAGCAATTCATCATACCCATGGTAGATCAAATAACCTACACCATACAAGCCCGAAAGGACATAACCCATACATCATTCACCGAGTAACACCCAATTTCTCTTCCCGCTCGACTTCCACTATGAAACCTCAATAGAACCACACCCTAGGTGCCTATAATTGACAAATCACAACACCTCTCTCAGCAATACAATTCAGAGCCACCCAAGCCGACTCAAGTTAGAACATGCATCCACATTGGCCTGCCAATGAACTCCTTATCAAGGAAATCTTGAGGTTGTTCCTTCAACCCCTCTAACTCTATCGGTGCCATACGATACGGTGCCCGACATCAAATCAATACCGAAATCAACCACCCTGCCCGGCGACATGCTCGGCTACAAGAAACACATCTGAAAAGTCCATCACTACCGGAACTGAATCAATGGTAGGAGCCTCTACACTGACATTTATCATGAAAGCCCACATAAGAAAAACAATCTTCCCAACCGTCCGCTGGATCTTCAAAATATAAAACCACTTAAATAAGACATAATCTGTCGAACCTCGCCACTCAATCCATGGCATTTTTGGCATAGCCAACAGCATCGCCTTAGTGCAATAGTCCAAAATGACACAACATGGAGACAACCAGTCTGAACCCAATATCATATCCAAAATCTAATATACCAAGCAATGAAAGATCCGCTCGGGTTACCAAACCCCCAATAATTACTAAACAGTGCCGATACACACGACTCACAATTACAATATAGCCTAAATGTGAGAACTTCCCTGACTCTAAGTCCATATGGCACATGACTCAACACACCTGATCCCAATTCCGTCGTTCGATTGCATACCGCACCTCGAATACCCAATCATTCCATGAAAGATACTCTAAAATTCCCCTGTGTCACCAAGCAAACTCGAATATCAGCAGTCGATCTAACAAGAAAGTGCCGCAATACTACTGAAGTATCATCAACTTAATCACATTGCCTTTCCTAAAACATATACCCTCGTAAAGTCACTCCAACTAGAAATACCATTTCCTTAATCATCTGAAGATCATCCCCCTAATCATCTGAAGCTCATTTCTCTAATCATCTGAAACTGCTTGTGCTGCCTAAGAATTTTATGACTTTCCGTTCAAAACTGAACCGCAACCTTACACACGTGATTCTCAATCCTTCACAATATACCGCATAACCCGTACTATCCTAGGATAACCATGAGAACTTCATATCTCTTCCGAACCACAAGCAACTATAAATTCCACTAGCCAAGAACTTCCCATTGATCTCATCTAGAAGAGAACCACTATACATCCCATGATCCTCACGCCAATAGGAAAAATATACCTCTCTAACTGTGGTGGAAACCATCTAGAACTCCCCGAATTCCTTTTGCACAACACTAACTCATCAGGACTGAATCCTCTAACTCAACCGAGCTACGCATGTCACTAAAACCCAAAAGAATTGCCGCGAAACACCTGCAGAGACTCGTTACCTCGAAAACACCCAAGGAACTAATCATATCCTTACCATACCGATCTGGACTACTACCACGCTATCCCATCTATTTGAGTTTCCCTCTGATCTACCGTTAGCTTGACACTTCTTCTTGCTACAACACCACAATTCCTCAACCCAGACTCACCACGCGAGACCCAAGCACAAAACCACACCGTCCAAGACTCATAAGCCGCTAAATACTCTCTCAAATATTCTCAAAAGTACAACATTCAAAATGCTTTACTCCGAGAAACCTTCCTACGAATCTAAATTCGTTACCTTTACCTTCCTGATACTGATACATAGAATCCCATAATTAATATAGAAAATACCACAAGTCTTGACATCTTCCAATGAAAACTCAGCTTCTAACCACATATACAACCTTAAAATTTCTCATTTTACATGTAGAATCTTGAACGTATTAG
Source organism: Nicotiana sylvestris (assembly GCF_000393655.2). Lineage (NCBI taxonomy): Eukaryota > Viridiplantae > Streptophyta > Magnoliopsida > Solanales > Solanaceae > Nicotiana > Nicotiana sylvestris. Next base: position 6,253,473 of record NC_091060.1, read on the forward strand.
AACTATTCTTGAGAGTCATTCACTCTATTCAAACTGCAATTAGTCTGATCAAACGAACCGATCAACCTGTGCATCATTAGCACTCCGACACCACAGAATGTGACATCATTCCATTACAACCAATCAACTTCCTGCTCTATGCACCGAGCATTCTTGCCAATAACAACTCAAGACATCCTGTGATTTTCACACACCTATGAAGCATAATATAATCTTCGTCGAAATTTTCCTTTACCGGAGCCATCCTCGGTCTCAACCTCCGTAGGCCATAACTGATTCACCCGAACGTCTCAAATCGAAACCAACATAGCACATAACCATGCAATCAACTAATCAACAGTAGACTCCCCCACTTGGCTCGAAGCCATAGATCAAAACACACTCAATAACTCATAACGCATATACTCCATTGCTGCCATAGAACCTTAGTGAGATCAAACTCAAATCCCTTGTAAGCTTGTGAAAACACGGATCATCTAGAATTTAACTTTTCTGCAAATCTCGCATTCATCCTCGCAACAGTCAAGCCCACTCTCTTAAGTGACCCAATTTAAATTACAACACATATCTTTCACTTGCAAATGAGATCTTCTAACAGACACATAAGGATCACACAACCTCAGAACACTTCGCAAGAGATAACCCACCTACTTTGCCTCAAATTAACATTTTTGTATACCTTCCACCGTCATAAACTATACACAATCACTTAGTCTTCCTGAGTCTGAACTCATACCGCAATATGAAATTTACTTCACTTACAACTAGGAAACATGAAAAGATCCTTCACACGCCCGTAACTCGGGGCTATACCTCGAATCAAGATGGAATTCAAGCACCTAATAGTACTTCTATCCTCTAGCAGACCCTTCTCGTCGCCTCCAAATCATATGGATACATCTCGCAGTACTAGCATACTCATCACATAGTTATCCAACCGTCACTCCCATTAGTAGGGACACTACCGAACATATGAGTTCAAAAACACTTGTTCACACAATCAACACCTCGGTGCTCAAGTTATAGGCAAAGATCCGGCCTCAAGTCCTCCAGACTATCCCAACATCAACTTACAGAGATCATAAATCGCCCCTCGATCAGGGAATCACAAGCCACCGAGGCACATCTGATACTGAGCGCTCATGCGCGCATACGAATGCGTGGAAGGAATTCAAAAGTTACTTTTCAAGCTGAATCAAGGACGCACAATTAGAATACAAGAATGTGAAGTTTTCCTAAAGGTCCTGCAGCCTCTCGAGGATAAATACAGACGTCTCTGTACCGATCCGCGAGACTCTACTAAGCCTGCTCATGACTCGTGAGACCTATGTAACCTAGGCTTTGATACCAACTTGTCACGACCCTAACCCCGAACCCGATCGTGATGGCACCTCTCGTGAAGACAAGGCCAGCCAATTAAACCCAATTCACTTTTTAATTAGTTAAATAACATAAAAGCAGTCTGAAACATGATACAACAATACTAAGTAGCGAATAATGCCCATAAAGTGCGGAAGTACAACCCAACACAGCCCTAACCAGGGTGTCACAAGTCACGAGCATCTCTAAACCACAATACTAGTCTGCTAAAGTCATAAACTACTACAAGTGTTTGAAAGGAAATAGAAATGATAGAGAAGTAGAGACACAGGGCTGCAAACGTCAACAGTTACCTCGTAGTCTCCGAAAAACTGCTTGGAACTGGAGGAATCAACACTCAGGAGCGACACCAGCTACGCCTGAATCTGCACACTGGGTGCAGGGATGAAAGTGAGTACTCTAACTCAGTGAGTAACAAATATAAATAATGACTGAAGGTAAGAAATCACATAAGGCACAAAGCATTCTATAATGAAGCAGTAAAATCACTTAAAACAGTAAAACAGTGAAAAGTCAAGTAAAAATCCCTTTCTCAACAAGTAAAACAAGTAATTGAGAGGTAAATATGAAAGATAAACATATAAAGGTTCGCCCCTCGGACACAATGTCAACAACTCCGCCCCTCGGGCAATATCTCAGAACAATAACAGCCCCTCGGACAATCACATAAAATGGTACTAGCCCCTCGGGCAAATCACATAGAACAATACCAGCCCCTCGGGCTATCACATAGAACAATATCATCCCCTCGGGCTATATCTCACATCACAATGGGTACCCGCGCTCACTGGGGGTGTACAGACTCCGGGAGGGGCCCCTTACGGCCCAGCGCAATATCAAGCCATCTCGTGGCACCAAATCAAGGCCCTCGGCCTCATATCAGTCAAGCCACCTCGTGTCGTATATATCTCAGGCCCTCGGCCTCATAAACAATATCAACAAGCCACCTCTTGGCGTACATATCTCAGGCCCTCGGCCTCAATCAGTATCAGTATTTCCTCACAACTAGGCCCTCGGCCTTACTCAGTCAAAAATACTCACAAGCCCCTCGGGCAAAAGTAAAACAGTATTTCTCAGCCCAAAACATCATTTAAAATATCATTTAAGTCTCAAATTTGAGTAAAATTGGCTGAGTAGTAAAACAGTGGAAAATAACGGGACTGAGTTCAAGTAATAAGTCAAACAGTGAGGAAATGGTAATAAAAATCCCCGAAGGGTACAAATAGTTGGCACGAAGCCCAAATATGACAATCAGCCCAAAACATGATGAAAACAAACAAGTTTCAATCAAATACGCGGTAAAATCATCAATTGGGACGGACCAAGTCACAATCCCCAATAGTGCACGACCCCACGCTCATCATCAAGCGTGTGCCTCACCTAAATATAGCACTACGATGTGCAATCCGGGGTTTCAAACCCTTAGAGCATCATTTACAATCATTACTCACCTCGAACCGGCTAATTCTCTAGCTCGCGATGCCTTTGCCCCTTGAATTGGCCTCCACGCACGTCGAATCTATCCAAAATCAGAACGAATACGTCACAATATGCTAAGGGAACAAAGCCCAAGCGAGAATAATCAACAAAGGGCACGATTTCAGAAATTACCAAAACCCGAGCCCCGGGCCCACGTCTCGAAATCAGGTAAAATTTATATTTTCAGAATTCTCATACCCTCACGAGTCTAACCATACCAAAATTATCCAATTCCGATACCATTTGGTCCTTCAAATCATCATTTTTATATTTTTGGAAGATTTCACAACTTTTCTTCTCAAATTCCATCCCAAATCACGAATTAAATGATAGATTCATGTATTCTAGCCAAATTTGAGTTAGAATCACTTACCCCGATGAATTTTTTGAAAAACCTTTGAAAAATCGCCAAAATCTGAGCTCTCTAGGTCAAAATATTAAATAAAACCCAAAACCTCGTATTTATAGAGTATCACACAGATTTCCACCTCCGCGGGCTGCACAAAATCGACCGCGGTCCGCACAAAACCAGTGCGGCCCGCACAAAAACGACCGCGGTCGCACAGGCTTTCCTCTTCAGTGACAGGCTTTAGTGTTTTGGCCATAACTTTCGCTACAAATGTTCAAATTGCGATATCTTTACCTTTCTGGAAACGAGACACGAAGGAATATAACTTTCGTTTTTGAATCATCTCCAAATTCTTTGTAGAACAAAAGATATGAGCTTCCGAAATAGGACAAGTGAAATGTTCCCCACCGCGGCCGCACTGCATTTTGTGCAGTCCGCACAGCACCTACCGCGGCCGCACTTCATTTTGTGCGGACCGCGCAGGTGGGTTCCGAGGCCTGCAACCCATGACATCGTTCAAACTTGTTCAAAACTTTGGAACGCTCACAACAACACCAAAATAACCAATTTAACATAGGATTCAAGCCTAAGAACTCCAAGAACTCTTAAATTATGCTTTCAATCAAAAAGTCTATCAAACCTCACCCGAATGACCTGAAATTTTGCACACACATCCCAAATAACACAACGAAGCTACTACAACTCTCGTAATTTCTTTCCGACCCCTATATCAAAATCTCGCCTATCAACTGGAAATCGCCAAAATATCAACTTCGCCAATTTAATCCTACATCTTCTCTACAACTCCAAAACCCATTCCGATTGCGCTCCTAAGTCACAAATCACCGAACGGAGCTAACCAAACCATAAAATTTTCAATCCGAAATCATATACAAACAAGTCAAATATTGGTCAAGCCTTTCAAATCTCAAACTTCAAACTGGGAATTGTTCTTCCAAGTTTATTCCGATTATCTTGAAAACCAAAACCAACGATCTACATAAATCATATTATATTACACGGGGCAAGTCATGCCCGAGAACTGGCAAGCGAAATGCAAAAGCTCAAAACAACCGGTCGGGTCGTTACAATCATTCATACACAAGGCAAAATTCTAATTATTCTTATTTTAAAAAAGTATTGGTACAGTAAAATTTTAGTTATTTGGAATTCAATGAAATGGAGAGACTCATTCTATATTTTCTAGCACCGACAATTATTAATTCCTTTGTTTTGCACAGACCTTCGAGATCATTTATTTTCAAATATCATTACACATGTGTGTACGTGTGTGCATTTATTTAGCCCAAAGAAAAATAAGTTAGAATGTTGGGAGCTAAATGGTTATGCCATATTTTCTAGTTTGTAAAAATAGGGCAGCCCATAAGATTTGAACCTGAACCAACGACACAAATATAAATTGGGTATAATTGCCTATTACTCGACTCGTCTACCTTACTTTACCCACGAGTGTAGTTGCACTTTCAATTGAATTGTAAATATTATTAAAGTTATAAAATCCACCATCAAGGTTGATTTATAATGTTGTTCAAGTTAGAACTCAATAGTTATGCTATATTTTTCCCTTTGAAAACGGGGCACTCTGATGAGATTTGAACCTGAACCACCGATATAAATTTTAAGGATTAAGTCTTCTGCTGACATAATAATATTAATGTGGTATAATTGCCTATTACTCGACTTGTCATATTACTTTAGAACCCAAGAGTATAGTTTTCTTTCTATTGAATTGTAAATATTGTTAAAGTAATAAAATCTACTATCAGAGTTGATTTATAATGTTGTTAAAGTTACAAAATCCACGTAGGGCGACTATACATTCCGATATCTTATATGCAAATCAGAAATAATAGATGCTAACTAAACAATCAAATTTTTGGTAATTGAGAGAGACTATCTTCTTTATCTTTCGAATTAGCCATCTTTATGGATTTCATATTTACCTACCGTTGAAGGTTTTATTGACAACTTATAATCAATAATGTGTGTATCTCAGATTGGTTAACGTATTAAAAAGTTCGGTGAATATCAAGTATCGGCCAGAAAAAGTTTGTAGCTCAAGCAACGAATTTAAAAGTCTGAATTTAATGTATTTCGAGCTCATTGATACAGAGACAACCGTTCTTGAATTTCTATTTCTAACCTTTACTAATTCATTTTTTTTGCACAGATCTTCGATATAATATGGCCTTCCAGGGAAATGGTTATAGCTTAGGACGGACTATTATTCAATATCTGCTCGAATCACATACAAAATGGAAAATGTTTACTGCCAGCCTGCCAGGCAGATGATGTATGATGAACTATCTCAAGAAATTATTAAATTAATCGAGTTTGATGAAAAGATAATAAGTTATGATGTCAATAATAAACATATTCTTTCAAGTTAAGGATTAATCACATCGGCATCCTTGGCAAAAGTTTTTAACTTTCCTCTTTAGATGTAATTTCCTATTTATGTGTACTTGGCATTATTTCGACACTTTATGTTATTGGATATTTATTCTATTTATATATTATCTCCATTTTCAAGAGCAATTACTACTAAGGTTAAAATGAGGAAAAAAAATTCTTTGTGAGGAAAAAAAATAATCTTGTCACGAACTTCTAAAATAATAAATAATTTGAGATAACTATTTTTATAAAGACAGATAATTTGAGATAAAGGGAGTATATCTTAGCAACTGGATTATAAGCATACAAGTTTGTATAATTGCATCTTAAAAAGATTTACTCTAATCTTAGACAAATTGTTTGTGAGTCCTTTAAATGCGTTTTTTTTTTCCTAAAAAAATGCGTATATTAATCATTAACAATTAATAAAGGTCCAAATCGGATAGAATTTTTTGGTTATTCAGTTCTAATAAAAATTTCATCAAAACTAGTGAAATATCAAAATAGCAACAGAAGGTAGAGATTCTTTGCAGTTAGGCCCTCAACTATGTGCGGAGTTACCCTTGTTCAAGGGGAGTCAATTGATATCCTGTTGTCGGAAAATTATAATGTGTAAATAGGTCAATCGTGACCAAGAGGCCACGGATTCAAGCCGTGGAAATCAATGTTTTAAAAGGCGTGGGCATAAGGCGAAACGTTTTACATATGCCTCAGCGAGGCGTAAGCCCCGATGCACGGGACATAAGCCCCATAGATATTTAATTTTTAATATTTTTTAAAATAATATAATTACAATAAATATTTATAAGCAGTTAAAATTGCATAAGAATTGAAGAAAACTATAAATATGTGAAGTGGCGCGTGCATGCTCCATCCCCACAAAAAATTAGTCAAAATAATCTATTATACGCTACTCAGAAGCACAAGTAACTTGAGTCGAAAAGAATAAATTTTTCTATATGGAGGAACAAAAAGGATGACTAACTTGCAATTTGAAATTTGAACTTGCTGCTATGAAGGAGAATGAATATTTGTAAAAAAAATTGAATATTCGTTGTTTTTAGGAGATATTAACAAAGTAGCGGACAAGATAAAGAATTGGGAAAGAACATGAATTAGGGCTTCAATCAATAAAAAAAAAAGGTCTTGACTTTTAAATTTAATATATTTCAGTTCCATTTTAAAATTTTTGAGTAATTACCAAGATGAATTTTGAGAATTCGGATATTATATAAATGACTTATTCGACAAATTTTAATTTAATTTGAAAAAGTCTCTGGGGGTTATGCTTCACTAAAAAACGCACCTCAAATGCCCGGGCGCACGCCCCGAATTGCTGGGCGTACGCCTCTTGAGACTTTCGCCCCGCACCATCGCCTCGGGGCGTTTTTGGTGTGCCCCGCCCAGGGCTCGCTCTGAAAACGCCTTTTAAAACACTGGTGAAAACAATCTCATGTAGAAATGCAGGGTAAGATTGCGTACAATAGACACTTATAGTCTCCCTTCCCTCGGACTCCGCATATAGTAGGAGTTTAGTGTACTGGCTATCCTTTTCTTAGATAACTCAATTTTTTAAATATATTATATGTTAAATTCTTTCAGATTTCGTATGTTTACTTCTTTATATTTTGGATCATTTTAGTGAAACTGTGGACTCCGCCCTTATCTCATAGAAATTGAAATTGATGGGAACCAAGTTACTGTAGTTGACCAATACACTAACATGGCTACTAACTAAATGACTTGATATATTTGATTAAGATGTGATAATTGCAAATTTGTTGCACTGTTTTAAGGTAATTACGCTTGAGAAATAAATTGTGACAGCAAAAGGTCAACTACCCTTTTGGACACAAGATTTGAAAGTGACTATACCAGTTTAACAAATTGAAAAGTTCAAATATCAATTTTCTTGCACTTATTTGGGTACATTCTGAATCTCTAATTTAGATTCCTGTTTTAGGTCCCATTTGTTTTTTTTTTAAATTTAAAATGTTTGAATATGAGATAAACATTTTTAAATGAAAAATTAAGATTTTTAAATTTCATAAAAGCTTGGCTAAACGGGGCTATTAGCATTTAACAATGGTGTTTTTATCGGCTTAGATTATCTTTTGACCTAATACATACTTTATATCATAGGATTATGGTTAGCGACCTTGAGTTTTAAATGTTCGTTTTTAACCTTCCTTTTGAACTTAGAGCCTGTTTGGACATATAATTTTTTTCATTTTTTTCGATTTTTTTTTTTACTTTTTTTTGAAATATGTGTTATGACATAAAATTTTCAATTTTCACTTGAAGATGAGATTTAAATTTTTTTGAAAATTTTAAAAACTACAAAAAGCTATTTTTCAAAATTTTCACTCAGATCACTCACAAAACTTCAAAAACAACCCAAATTATATTCATGTCCAAACACAACTCTAATTTTCAAATATCATTTTCACTTTTTTTTTTAGAATTTTAAAATCCTTATGTCCAAACGCCCACTTAATTATAATGGAATAAGATTGACGATCACCATATAAGAAATGAGAATTTAATATAAAACATAATTATAAAACTCAAAAAGGACCGCAGGGGATAAATGAGTTGGTTGGGTGAATGGTTTTCCACATGGGAGACCTAGGATCGATTCCCCTCACAACAGCCTCCTCAGTGAGAGCTCATTGCACCGGGCATCCCTAGTGTGGTTTACATCTTCTGCGTGGTTTGAATTATTGCACAGTAAGCAGGTTACCCAAGAAAAAACAAAATCCTTCGAATGCCATCTTTTAATAGAGATTATCCCTAATTAAAATTTCAAGCTAAACATGATTTTACTAGTGCATTATTTACAAAAAAGGATTATTTATATAAAATTTAATTGACAGTATAATACATAGGAGAACCTTTGGCTAAGTTATTCACATGACAAAACCTAGAGATGCCAATAGTTTATTTGCCACCGACAGAAATAAATAAAAGAGAAAAAATGTCAAGGAGATGGAAATAAATATAAAAAATTAAGGCTTATTTAATTAATTTTCATAAAAAAACAAAAATTGATGTAACAACTGTCAACTCAAGATCTGCTGTCTAACGTCATTGGCTTTCTACTAACAACGTAAATAGAAAATGCTTCGTCCTCTTCAACTTATTTACCCGACGATGTTTTTAATTATAAATGCGTCAAAATAATTAATATGATTTTAATTAATACTCCGTATAATACTTATAACATTTTTAACTTTTAACAATAAATTTATTGAATCGTTAAATTTTGAACTATAATGTGATAGGTTCTCTATTAAGATAATTTTCAACTATTATTCTAAAATTTTCTTCCAAGTCTATAATAGTATACATAAATCAAATTTACATTTTAAATTCATTGCCTAATCTAATATAATCACATAAAATTTAAGGGAAAATGGGTGATAAATTATATATTCACTTAGTTTCTAAGAGTTCGTTTGGCCATAAAAAAGAACTTTACTTTTTTCGAATTTTTTTTACCTTTTTCCGAATCAGTATTTAGCCATGGAAATTTTTCTTTTTTCACTTGAAAATAAATTTTGAAATTTTTTCGAAAATTTGATAAACTCCAAAAGCAGTTTTTCAAATTCCACTTCTGATCACTCACAAAAATTCAAAAATAGCCTAAAATTGTGTTCATGTCCAAATACAACTCTAATTTTTAAATACTATTTTTACTTAAATTTTGTTTTTTACTTTTTTTTTTCAGAAATATTAGAATTCTTATGTCCAAACGCCCACTAACTCAAATTAGCTAGGATTAATTTTGTAATAATATTATATAACTTAAATCTTAAGAGCGCGCAAAATAGCCGACACACCAAGAATGGACAGACAGCGCACGTTGTAATGCAATTTAGGGACAGGGGACAAAACCGTCATTATCACTAATCTCCAGGTCCTTTTCGTCTTTTGCCACTTCCCCTTTCCCTTCACCTCCATTTCCTCACTCACTTACTCTAACACTCAACTCTCTCCTTCTGCAACTTCACACACACACATACACTCCCTCTCACCCAAAATGGGTTCTCGAAGCGGGTCGCACCAGCTGAGCAACGGGTTAATCGTCTCGGGTCGACCCGAGCAGCTCAAGGAACGTCAGCCCACAATGGCCTCCCGCGCCGTGCCGTACACTGGTGGCGACGTCAAGAAGTCCGGCGAGTTGGGGAAGATGTACGGCGTCGGTCCTCCTGGCCCACCACCAACTCTTCTCAAACCCTCATCAAGGTCCTCATCTTCACAGCACAACAACAGCGGACCTGTTAGATCCGGCCCGAATTCCGGCCCTATGGTCCATAAACCCGGAAGTTCCGGCCCGATTAGGAAATCATCATCGTCTTCCTCCGGTCAGCTTATGACTCCGATTCAACCTACAGGCCTCATTACATCTGGCCCGTTGAGTACTAATGCGAGCCGGCGATCCGGCCCGCTCGAGCCCACCGGTTCGTTTAAGAAAGTTGTGTACGGTTCTGCTGTTACGAGCTTGGGAGATGTGATAAAGCTAGGATTCAGGGTTTCAAGGGTAACAATGTGGGTGTTTTTAGTGGTAGTGTTGATGGGTTTGGTGGTGGGTGCATTTCTAATGGTGGCGGTTAAAAAGGCGATGATTCTCGTGGCGATAGCGGGTGTTTTAGCTCCAATGGTGATGATTTTACTGTGGAATTTTGGGTATAAAGAACGAGGGTTGTTGGGTTTTTTGAAAAGATATCCTGATGCTGAGCTTAGAGGTGCCGTTGATGGTCAATATGTCAAGGTCACTGGGGTAATTTCGCAAACATTTACTAGCTTTGCTTATATCAGTTCTTAAATTTTCATTCTTAATATTGAGTGTGATGTGATGAGGTTGATGTTTCTAATTCTTGTTTTTAGTTATAATTTTGTAATTAGGTGGTAGTTAGTACATAATACTCACTCCATCCCAATTTAAGTGGGGGTGTTTGATTGGATACGGGATTCAATAGAGAAAGAAATACTTTTGAAACTTATGGTTTAAAATAAGGCAAATATTTCTATGGCTATGAATCATATTATTAAGGTAAAGTTAGAAATGTGTCACTCTTTTTGGAATAAGGAAAAGGAAAGAGTATCACAGTAATTGGGACGGAGGGAGTAGTTTTGTAGGATGGTACTGATGCTAGTTTTGAGACTGGCCATTTACCATTTGGTCCTTGGAGGTGTAGATTACCTTATGTTCTGGAATGAGATTTTGTCTGTGCAAACATTTGGCATGCTTATTACGTGGCGACGATGGTTTTAATTAGAGGTAGATCCATGATTTTAAGACTGTCATTCATCATCTTGTCTTCAAAGGTAAAGTTTGCTATGTTCTGGAGTGAGATTCTGTTTGTGAGGATCTTTATTGTGTTTTGAATTTGAGTTAAAGATACCATGCTCTTGAACTAACCCAGGTTCTGCTTAAAGAAGGGTTATGTGCACCTTTTATCTGTGGGTTTCCAATCTTGGCTGCTGAGGCCTGAGTTATGGATACTCTAAGGGATCGTTTGGTTACCGGGATAGGGATACTAATCCTGGGATAAAATTTGGTACTTCATCTATCCCAAGCTTGGTAATGGTTATTAGGCCATTGGCTGATATTGGTATCAGTTTTATACCAAAAAATTGGTATTAACTGTCCCACATTGGATGTGGGATAATAATCCCTATCAATCCCAGGACAAACCTTTATATGTCCTAAAGGTTTTCGAAGTTCTTAATGGGACAGAGTTGTTGTAGGAGGATATAGGGGATAACCTAATTTGGTGTGGAAGGGATAGATACTATGTTGCTCAGGTCATTTAAAAATGTTCGCGCCCGTGTCCGATCCTCCAAAAATGCAAGTTGCATTTCCTAGCACCCGTCGATGAGGGTGAGTAGTTGCTAGCGAACTGTGTATATTCATTAAATTAAAAATCTATGCGAGAGGACTGGAGTTCGATTTTCGAAACGCCCCCAATTATTTGTTATCAATTATTATTTTGCACCCAAGAGTGCGGCCTAGTGGTCAATGATGTGGATTGAGAATCATGAGGTCCCCAGTTCAAATTCCAACGGAGTCAAAAATACTACGTGATTTCTTCCCATCTGTCCAAACATTGGTGGACAAAGTTACCTGGTACCTGTTACTGGTGGGAGGTAGCAGGTATCCTATGGAATTAGTCGAGGTGCGCCCAAGTTGGCCAGACACCACGATTATAAAAATATTATCGATAAGTATTTAATTAATTAAATGTAAAAAAATCAAGTCATTCATTATTATATAACAACCATTGGTCATTTAATCAAATAAAAATTGAGTTAAATTACATTGTTGACAAGAAATATAAGTTAATTTTCAACAAGAATGTACTGGTCTGTTCCCTGAATCCTAAAAGTTTATGTGATGTTGAAACTGACTTTTATATACACACCCGTGACGGATATACGCACCCGTACCTAAGCACAATTTTATGTGTTGTTTCACTGGATTTATGGATTCACAAAATTTCTTACACACTGAAGAGCATTTGGAAGAAAACCATACAGAAAGTTACCTCACAGTTATTAATGTTTGTTTTGAATATGTTATAACATGCTGTTTGGTTGTATTCAGACATCTAAGTTTCCACATTTAAATTTCTTCCATTCCTAGAATAATAGGAAGAGTATAATATACTGTTTTGTGTAGGTTGTCACTTGTGGAAGTATCCCACTTGAAACTTCTTTTCAGCAGATACCTAGATGTGTATATGCTTCTACAGAACTGTATGAATACAAAGGTTGGGGTGGTAAATCTGCACATCCTAGCCACCGTTGCTTCTCATGGGGACGCAGGCATTCGGAGGTTAGTTTGCATTTATTTACTATTTGAGCATTTCCAGGCTTGCTTGGCAAAAATGAATTGGTATTGCCCATCTCGGAATTTTATCTCAAGTATCACATTATTCTTTTATAACACAATTGCAAAAATACACTTGCTGTTGGTCCTTGTTTCAATTTGTCCCCGTGAGAGCTTTGTAATGCTTCCAATTTATTCCAAAGCATTTGTACTCTTATCATGTAGGAACTTGAATAAAGTTGTATTAGGTTTAAGAGCTGAAAGGTTGGGAGCCGGGGCATGCGGGGCCCATGGACTGTCAATATTCAAGGTTGAATAACTAATAACATGCTAATCTCTACAAGTTCATAGAATATATCAAAAGGCCTGACCAACATCATATGCTAACTATTAGACTTGAATATCAGAAGCTTCATCATATGCTAACTCTTCTGCTTCGGCTGGTTAGCTTTTGCATGGTTGTTGACATGGCTATTGCTGTAGTGTTAATCCTTGTGATTCTGTATTGGCCTAACTCCTAATCGTTTGTCCTAAAACTCCAATTGAAGATTCATGGTTGCTTTTACCTCTTGAAAACAGAAATATGTAGCTGATTTCTATATCTCAGACTTCCAGTCGGGATTAAGAGCTATGGTGAAGGCAGGTTATGGAGCAAAAGTTGCCCCATTTGTCAAGCCGACAACAGTTATTGATGTAACAAAGAGTAACAAAGAGTTGTCTCCCAACTTCCTGCGCTGGCTTGCTGATCGGAGCCTCTCAAGTGATGACCGCATAATGCGCCTCAAAGAAGGGTAAGTTGTGGTTTTATCTTGCAATTCACGAACTTGACAGATGATTTCACATGGGCTTTCATATTTATGTGCCTCTATCATAATTTTGTGACAACCTTCCGAGTCTTGGCTCATTCTTTGTGGTTGCTCCTAATGACAGCTACATCAAAGAAGGGAGCACTGTAAGCGTCATGGGTGTTGTAAGGCGCCATGAGAATGTCCTAATGATTGTTCCACCAGCGGAGCCTATTTCAACAGGTTGTCAGTGGACTCGCTGCCTTCTCCCTACTTACATTGAAGGCCTCATCTTAACATGTGATGACAGTCAGAATTCAGATGTGATCCCTGTATAAGTTTGCTCATGTAGTTTCAATTTTGATTTCTGATGAGTCATGACGATAGAGTGAATCAGATGGCAATGTGGGGACAGCAAAACCTCCTTGGTTGTGCCAGTGCAAAGATTCAAGTGTAACATCAAACAGGGAACATCAGCAGGGAAAGCTGAAGATGGTAGACGTCTGAAGTTAGTTTTCCCACGTTTTCACTATTTTAGCAGAGATCGCGAAGGAAGAGGAGGAAAAAGCGTTCTACCTTAAGCAGCTAGTCGTGTTGTATCGTGCATATTTCATTTCTGGTTTGGTTTTAGATACTTCTATGTACATAAACTATCAAGGTATTTATATATGTTCATATTTTGGCTTTAGCTTTCATTTCATATGCACATTCGGCTGTGGGGTTCCTCTGTAAAATAATGAGTTCTATATTATTATAAGCATTAAGCTTCTCTTGTAATTGTATCAGTAATATTACACTCTTCATTTCATTAGCTCCGTGTCTCAACTATCACCTGTTAATAAAGAGTTTATCACCTATGTCGATGCTTTCCCATAAGTGGGGGTCTAGAGAGGATAGCGTGTATGCCGATCTTACGTCTTTACTCCTACTTATAGGAAGGCAGAGAAATGTGAGGTTGTTTCTGGTAGATCCTCGACTCAAGAAAGATAAAAGGAAAGAAGAATGTCTAAAGGAGGTAGTAATTTATAAAATGCATTGAAGTAACGGTAAAGGGTAAATGGGATAGCACTCTACCCCAGTGTTCACAATGTTATCAGACATTTTACTAATGAGAAAAGTAAACACTTTCATTTGCTCACAAAGGCAAATATCCAAAAGCGAATGCTTTAGAATATTCTATTTTTCAACACCATAAGCATGTCCTCCGAGAGTGACACAAGGGAGCTAAAACCAGAACGAGAGGCACCACGATCAAGAGGTTAAAGTCTGGAAGGCATTCCTCCAGCGACAACCAGAGTTTCTCCGGTTACATAAGCAGCGTCTTCAGAAGCTAAATACGCAACAGCTGCGGCCATATCTTGTGTTGTTCCAAGCCTATTGAGTAATGTCTTGCCCTCAATCTCTCTCCTCTATACACAATCAGCAATTAGTTAACAAATAAACAATGGATATTCATCTTGTTTTATCATTGAGTAAGAGATTTAAATTAATAAGAACTTACCACATGTTCATTCTGTGTAATGAAATCAGCAAAGTGTGTAGGTACAAAACCCGGTGCTACACAGTTTACACGAGTACCTGGACTCATTTCAGATGCTAGAGCCTGGTATCAAACAAGACAATTAGAAAAAAGCTAATAGGTCATAGTTACTTATGTGGCAGGATGCCAACTTAAAAAGTTAGCACCTTAGTAAGTCCAAGAAGCGCCGTTTTTGTCACCCCATACATACCCATGGAAGCTGGTGGTGAGTAACCAGAAATTGAGGAAATCAGAACAACTGACGAACCCTTCTTAAGGTAAGGCGCTGCGTCCTATATAAGCGACAGAAAGAGCAGAATATTATGTGCAATGGCCAAAACATGAAAAAGTAAGCATTTGGACAGAGGAATTTCAAATAAATGGAAAGATGTGATAAAGAACAAATAGTTAGTATCCTTTAATGTATTCGATAAATGCTCCAGGAAGTAAAACATGCATTTGCAACATTTTATTCTCATCAACTTACTTGTAGTAATAGTATAGAGGCTTTGACATTGATATCCCACAGCTTGTCAAGGACCGATTCTTTAGTTTCTAGTATTGCATCCACTGAAGGATTGACAGCAGCATTTGACACGACGACGTCTAGTTTCCCATATTTCTGGAAAATTACAAATTTATATCAAAAAAGCTGGATGATACGAAATAAAACAGCATTGACTACTCATTTTTCGTAGTTAGATGTTAGAAAAAACGTGCAATTAGCCTTAAAGAAATTCTTAGATCTAAAAACCATTCCCAAGGAAACAAATAAACGCTTGACCTCCAAGAGATGTAAGCACAGACCAAGAAGTGTTGATATGAGGAGATTAGATACTAGGATAACGGAAAATACTCCAACTTTTCTCACTGATCGGGATCCCAATCAAGATTTAACAATTTAAGAATTGTGAAAATTAAGAGTAGGAATACCCTGCTGAATATGGAAATTACGGGGTTTGAGAATAGATAAAGCTTTTATTTGTGCAATCAAAATAGTGACATTGCGTTCCTGCAGCGCAACCACATATCTTGTACCTGATCTTATGTGATTTTGGCTGTAAGCATAATCTGGCAGATAAACCAATAAGATACCTAAGAACCTTGATGAAATGTGCCTAATACCTGTACATGAACTGATAACTAAGTGGTGTTTGTTCAAAATACAGGTGTAAGAAACGTCATTAGAGAAACATTCTTCAGTTTTTACAAAAACGAAAAATTATTCCCAGATATGTTTTCTGAAACAGGTGCCTCCTAAATCAAGAGCCTATCGAAGCTCTCTTTTAGGTCCTAAAATCTCTTCACCCAATGACCCTTTTCAATCATTTAAGTCTTATTTGCACTTGCTAATAATTAGAAAGATAAGAGAAACTACTACTTTGTGAACCATTTGCCTATAAAAGATTATGTACAGAGACTCTACGACCTATTCTTATCCACCTGATTCAGGAAAATAGCTGCACCAGTGCACCTGGACCTTTGATTCAATGGTTAGACTCCTTAGAAACACCCTTAAGCGAAAAACAACAGAGAAAGGTGAATTACAAGTAATTGCTTCGCATGCTAAAGAGTTTGTTACAGTTAGACTTAAAACATATAAATTAAATCAGTTTCAGTTGGTCCGAATATGAGCTAAAGAAGATTACAAACACCAATAGACCTAAAAGACCCCATTGATTCAAAATTCTGAACCGAAGTTACAATTTTAAATTTCAATTCAAGGGTCAGGCCGGAACAGTGGTACAGTGCACAGTATCATTCATACCTGAATGGTTCTCTCTATCAAATTCTTCCTCTGTTGTGCATTTGACACATGACATACTAAACCAAAGACTTCAATTCCTCGATCACTAAGTGTCTTTACTGCTTCATCTACATTTTTCTGTAAAATGAATATACAATACCTCAAGTCAAATCCAGCATGACAAAGAGAGCAAGAATAGACAGATACACATACTTCCATCCAGAAAAAAGTTGCAAAATACCGGTGGTTAAATAGCACACAATCACACACAAAGAAAACTGAGAACAGGAAATAAGCTGAAGAGAGTTGTCCACTATGAAAGAAAAGAAACGGTGCATGAGATCCCCCATTACAATCTCCTTTAAATACTCCAAGTGTTTTCCGAACCAATTGAGCCAATAAGCCTCTCAATAGAAGAAAAAATATACTCCCTCTGTCCCAATTTATGTTGCGGACAAGGCACGGAGTTTAAGAAAATAAAACTTGTAGTCTAAAACAAGGAATAAACATTTTTGTAGGTACAAATCATCTCATTAAGGTTAAAATGTAATTAGATTGTTTCTTAATAAGGAAATATGACATTCTTTTGGGACAAACAAAAAAAGAAAGTATGACACATAAACTAGGACAGAGAGTAAGAGGGTTCAGATTTAAGATCGCTCCACTCTTTGAGTTGCTCCACGCAACGCAATGGTCAGTGGTCAGGGACAAGTTGCGTAACTCTTAGAAGTTTCTATGCAACCACGCACTGGTCACGCTCTGATCGTGCACGGCTAATAAGTCCCATATTTTCTTCACTAGTCCATATCACATGGCTCTGCCCCCCGCATCTCTCTATATCGGCCCTCAACCTCCCCTACCTATACAGATTCCCATTTTTTCCCAATTTTGGGTTGCACCGTGATCATTCGTGGTCGGATCGCAATTCTATTCCACCAGAATTCAAAACATAAAGTCAACAAGAAAACAATGGTCCTATGCCTTTTGTTTGACACAATTTTTCTAGTACAAAATGCATATATAACTACAAAAAGCTGCAATTCATAGTAATTTTACCTAGCTTTTACATGTGTATATTCATTTCACAAAAAATAAGAAAATTAATATCCGAATTGAAAACTAGATGAGCTTATCCTCATATGCCAAATTTTCCCACTGATTTTGGAATTAGGATGGAGTATATGCAACAAGATAACTGAAAGGGAAATAAGCATCAAACTTTAGCAAAATTCTCCAAAAATTGGCAAGAAAGGACAATAAAAAATAAAAAAAATTGGGTGAAGAAATAAAACCTGTTTACGAGAGGAGATAACAACAGAAGCACCTTCTAAAGCAAGCCTCTCAGCAATACTAAAACCAATACCCTGTGTTGAAGCTGTGACAATTACCACTTTCCCTTCAAATCTTTTACCAATTTTCTCCATTGCTATATTTGTTTAGATGCTTAACGTTTTGAACAACACAAGATAGAAAGAAGTAGAGTATTAAGAAGCCAATAGCAGCAAGCCAAAATTGATTTCTTTTCTAGGGAAATGGAATACTAGTAATTGTTTTTCTTCTTGGAAAGACAAGACTTTTCTTTCTGTTCAGATTTGGAGATTTTAACTTTGAGTCTTGTTTTGACTAAATTTTTATTTGATATTTATGAAGGGGAGCATTGGGGCTGGCCGTAAAAGGAAGAGGTTAGTTCACACCTCTCGCAATTGCCTTTCTGGAATCCTTTCGCTAGAGCTATTATTGGGTTTTGGTACGATATTTTTGTATATATATGGGTATAATGGGTCCGGTCCCATCCTTTATATAATTGTACACTTTTATTGAATGTGTGTAAACAATCACGTATAGTTGGATAGTATATGGCCTTGTCGGTTTCTATATTGATATATAGTCGTCCATAACAGCTTTGTCAGCTCGCCCTACTGTATTCCGTGTGTATATATATATATATATATATATATATATATATCTTTTGGGCATGTTTTCTCGTGTATGTTATTCACATGATTCAACAGTTTATTGACAAATGTTATACATGATATACTTAATTCATGTTTATATCTTAGACACATGCTTATGGTTGTTCGACAGGTAAGACTCAGGCATTCGTCATGACCCATCGGTTTGGGTCGTAACAAAAGTGATATCATGAAAGACGAGCAGCAAATAAGGTAGAGATTTAGGCAACTTAATTGACCTACCGGACTCTAAAGAAGAAATTAAAAACTTCTGATTTCTAAGCGAAACTCACTGCTACTTTAACACAAGGGCCGACGTCCATCATTGAAAGTGGCATCTCTAGCAACCATAAAATGTGATTTATAGGTTACGAGTTCGAGTTCGAGTTACGAAAACAACCACTAATACTAATATTAGGATAGGTTGTTTATATCACACCTTTTTGCGAAATACCTTGTACACTAGGCTAGCCTGGGCTACCCTTTATAGAATGATCAAATATTTATGGGAAAATTATGCGACACTTCAAACATATATATAGTGTTTACCATGCGTAGCTATACTTTTAATAAATTTATCAATCGTGGTTATATTTGAATTTTATAGCAAATTCATAAAACAAGAGATCAATTGTTTTGAACTGAAACAAGAGATCAATAAGCTTTCGTAGCTCAGTTGGTCAGAGCGCCCGCTCAGTTCGACTCTCAATATACAAAAGGTATGTGTTATGCATCTGAATACAAGTGATACAGACTGGTAATAATTGAACGGTAACTATAAATAATAATTAGGCAAATTATAGTTACAAGGCTCCAATGACTAATGACTAGTGTTTATACGTAATAAAGAGATGATAAGGTCAATGAGTTGGAGAACGACTTGATCAAACATCACATGTTTTACATGTATGAGGATTTATAGTTTTAAGAATTAAAACTCTCGAAAAATAAAATTTAGGCGAGGCAGTTAAGCTGTTCAAGTTCTTAACAGCTTAAATATATATATATATATATATATATATATATATATATATATATATATATATATATTTTGTTTCAAAAAGAATGAACAAATTACTATTTAAAGAGTCAACAACAATTATAATAAATCTAGTGTAATTCTATAAATAGTATTTGGGAAGGGTAGTGTATACCCAGAGTTAATTACCCCTACCTTATAAAGATAGAGAGGTTGTCCGATAAATCCTCGGCTCAAAAAAAAGTGGAGATAAGATAAAGCAACCAAGTAGCAAACAATGATAACAACAATGTAATATGGTAACGAGCGCGAGTGACACAACATGTAATAATAACGAACCATGACTAAGATAATACAAAAATAGTCCTAGTACTAATGGTAAGGAGGAACATACTACCATCAGTCAACCTATAACCCTAATTCTTGACTCCACACCTTCTACCGTGGGTCATATTCTCGGTAAGCTGAAGCAATGACATGTCCTGCTTAATTGTCTCTCCCCAATATTTCTTAGGCCTACCCCTTCCTATCCTTAGACCCATCATAGACAACGACAAAGTCAAATAAGTTTTTTTTTATTATGTTTTTCGTAAATAACTTTTTAAAAATTTTAAATTGTTAATTAATTAACTATTGTGATTTATATTAGTTTCGTGAAAGAATGAATATAGAGAACTCAAGATTTAGCGTGAGGTCAATTCAGAGGTTTTTTTTTTTTTTTAAGCTATTTAGGTGATACCAATGAGCTTTGTATGCCACTAAAGACAAGGATCCGATAGTCAGAGGCGGATTCAGAATATAAATTTTATGAGTTCAATCTTTAAGATTTTTAGTACTAAACTCATTATATTCTTAAAGTTATGGGTTTATATTTATAATTTGTTGGGATTTTAGTGAACTTTTACATATAAATTTATACTTCATGTCAAAAGTTATAGGTTCAATTGAACCCATTGATATAGAGTTACATCCGCCCCGGCCGATAGTTGCATCCATTTTGCTTCCACTGGATCAAAACCAAAAAAATTAAAAAAGAATAAACATCAGTAAGACAGTATTCTCTTCCTTAGACATTGAGTTATATTCTTTTTGTCATACAATATGATAAGATCGATAAAATTCTTTAACTCTTAAAGATTTTGAGTTCGTGTTAAGAGAATTTAAGAAATTTTACTGGATTCTAATAGACTGAATTTGAGTTAATCGATTTACAACAATAACGATCCAGTGAAATTTGGGGAGGATAATGTGTAAGCAGACCTCACCCCTATCCCAAACGATATACATACTGTTTTCAAAATACCCTCAGCTAAAAAAAACGGGAAAAAAAAGACGAAAAAGCCAAATGTCCTGAATTTTCTTGAAATTAAGATTTTTATTTAATTTTTAAGACAAAATAAGTATTGAGAAATCCCTAAATAATAGTCCTAAAAAATGGCTATATGTGAAGTTCCCCTATTCTCTTTTTAATGCAATAACCACGATAATTCAGAATATAAACTATATGGGTTCAACTTTTAAGGGTTTAGCATTGAACCCATTATATTTTTAAAGTTATGAATTTGTATCTACTATTTTCACAATTTTAACAAATTTTTATACATAAATTTTTACTCTACATCAAAAGTTATGGGTTCAGTTGAACCCGTTATTAGCAGACATACATCCAAAGGCGGACCCATGTGTATGGGTGAGGGGTCACCGGACTCCATAAACTTCGGATAAAATCCTCTATATATATACGTACATATATATTTTGAAAATGGTTAATTTAAAGCAGTTGACACCCTGAACACTAAAAGTCTTTAGGGAATACTAGTTGAACAGAATAATGTACCTCCATCGCACATCTGTCCCTGGCCACGACATGTACACTAAGGTCTGCGTTTAAATCCTCATTTTATGGAAAGACCATAGAATGTGCAAAAAGAAAGACTTGGGACACCACTGATCATACGACGGAGAAACCAACAGCTCTGCCTTAGACCTCGTCATCTACCTAGGAGAAAATATTATACCATTTTGTTGTATATAATATTTGAATAAATTCTACTATTTGTCGGTCGTTTCACAATATCATGCACTAATAATATAAAAAATAAATTTACAATATTATTTTTAAAAAAGTAAGATACAAGGTAAAATTTTATATAAAAAGGCAGGGTACAAGATAAAATATAATTATTTAATAATAAGAAAGGACAAGATGAGAGTAAATTAAAAAAATAAAGAAATGATGCGACCACGCCAAATCGATCGTTCCATAAAGTGACATTTTTCTACACGACGGATTTAACGATACGATACAATAAAATTTAAGTAATTATCAAAATAAATATTGTATTTAAAGTCACAATACGATACAATACAACAAGTAACTACCATCCAAACAAGCTGTAAACTAACACATTATTGGATTTGTTTTACGGAATAAGCATTGTTTTCGTTCCATGTGAATATTATTTTCTTATTTTTCAGTTTCTAACAGGATAACATCTTATTATATTTAAAAATAATCTAATTTTAGATTTTATATATTTGATGACATCTTTTTATATTATAATCTTATTACTTGTTGGATGGCCGGACCATAAGGTCTATAGTACACAGCCTTAACAATTTTTTGCTGAAAAGTAGGGTAAGGTTGTGTACTATAGACCTTTGAAGCCCTGCCCTTTTTCGGACCCCGCACATAACGAAAGCTTAGTAGACCGAACGATTTTTTTTTTATTATCCTAAATCTCATAATATATGTAAAGACTATAAATTTTAGTTAAAAAAGAAATAAATATCAACAACTTGACTTCCATTGGATAGATCCGTTATGATTATCTCATACATGACGATTGAAACAAAAACGCACCAATAAATCCAAAAGCAAAAGCCTTCGGAACTAAGGTTCAAGAGTTAAAACGCGTTATTCAAAGAAAAATGGAAAAGAATAATAGTAGTTTCATAATATTTAATTACATAAAAGGGTAGCTGATATAACGGTAAAGTTGTCTCACAATCTATGAATTACTATAATAATTATTAATCTTTGTATTAGAGTACATTATCTATATCATACCATTTAGAATACGGCTCTTTCAGGAGCCGAGTCAGGCTTTCTAGAAGGTAGTAGTATAAGGGTCGGATGTAGTATTTTACGGTCGGGATCAATTGAATTCATAATTTTCGGTGTAAAATAAAAATTTATTAGATTATAAAAATAGTAAATATGAACCCATAAAGTTAAAAATATAATAATAAAAAAAACTTAAAAATTGAACCATAAAATTTAAATCTTATATTTGCGTCCCCTTCGTTACTACCCTTACAATAAAACGCTAACCATCTCTACTTTTCCTATTTCTTAATCTGTAAGAAACATAATAAAATAATAAGTTGCATCCAACTGAATTTTAAATTCTGAATATGTTAAAAAACTAATCTCTGCTACATATTACATGCACTCAGTTCATAACTATATTAGTATTGTGCACTCTGATTCTAAATTTTGAATCCGTTTTATGTGTAAAAGTTGCATTTCGCTTTAGCATTCATTAGTTTCAAATTCTTAATCTGCTCTGTATAGCAAAAATTTCATTCGATTCTGCACTCGTTTCAAAAATTTCATTCGACTGAGAGAGAGAGAGAGAGAGTTTGTAGTGATGGAAGAAGGTGAGAGTTCGGTGGGAGATTTCGTGTCTGCGATGAAATCGGAGAATTTAAGTTCCGGCGAATTAGCGCCAGGGGCGGCGGCGGTGAAATCGGAGCAATTGTTAGCTTTGCCACCTCCATTGCCGGCGACGGCGGAGAAGGAAGAGGACAAAGAGATGATGTGTCCAATTTGCATGCAAATTATGAATGACGTGTTCCTCACGGCGTGTGGACATAGCTTCTGCTACATGTGCATTGTCACTCATTTACAGAACAAAAGAGCTTGTCCCTGTTGTTCTGTTTACTTAACTGTTAAGCAGCTTTATCCTAATTTCCTCCTCAATAAGGTAATTTTTCATCTTTAATTCCCCTATTTATATTCATGCTTGTTTTAAGTTATTTTTTTAATTTTAAGTTCCATACACTGACTGTGTAAATACTAGCTATATAATCAGGTCACTCATTAGGTAATTACAGGTAAATCTCTTGACAAATATTAATCGTTAATTTGATAAAAAATGGTAGCTAATCTGCTATTATAAGTTAAAATTCAATGTGAAAAAATGTGTGCATTTTCAGTTTATACAACAACATCAACCCAGTATAATCCCAACAACCCAGTATAATCCCACTTAGTGGGGTCTGGGGATGGTAGTGTGTACGCAGACCTTACCTCTACCCTGGGGTAGAGAGGCTGTTTCCAAATAGATCCCCGGCATCCTTCCCTCCAAGAACTTCCCACCTTGGTCTTGGGGAGACTCGAACTCACAACCTCTTGGTTGGAAGTGGAGGTTGCTTACCATCAGAGCAACCCCTCTTGGAGGTTGCATTTTCAGTTTATATAACTGACAATTCACATAATCAGGTATTTACAAATAAACTTGACAAATATTAATTGGTAATTTGGTAATAATGGTAGCTAATATGCTATTATTGGTTAAAATCCATTGTACAAAAATGTGTCCGTTATCCGTGTATATAACTTCAATCATTTTTTTTATATTGTTAAATTGTTGCATTTGTTTGAAATATAGGAGGGAAGACAGGAAATATGTTGTGGAAGAGGTTTATTCATTCAGTTGACAATGATCAAATTCTTACTTCCGGTTCTACATTAGTTGGTACTTGGAAGAACTTCTTGGGGCCTTGCCCATTCTTTTCATTTTTTTTTTGTGTGAGTTGTTTCCTTTTAGTAATTGTGATTTGATCCTAGATTTGCATAAAGTTTTTTATGATTTTCACTTACACAAACATTGGTAATACTTGAAGTCTATTTAAGTTAAAGTCTCAGCTCAGCTGTCTCAATTCTAAACTAGTTGGGCAGGTTTTTTTGAGTTCTCTGAATTCATTTCTCTCAATTTCTCTTTATTCATTGGATTCGTTACTCCTAATTTAATTATCTTTACGGTAGCCATCAATTTACTGCAGAACTCTTCCTTTATTTGGTTTTTGGGATCTGTCATACTTTACGAGTTCAATCCAATATTTGAAAACCTATTATAAGTGATTGATAGAATGATATAAAACAAATATTAGTTTGTCGCTATGAAGAAATCCATAAGGAGCTGCTATGCTGGCTTCCGAAGGTAAGACTTCTATGAACAAGTAGTGCAGGAATTGATCACTGCACTTCAAAGCTGGGAATAGAGGTAACTGTTTCCTATCTTGTGAGCAAATGCTCTATATGGATCTTAAGCAAGCATTTATGGAGAAATTTGTTTTCAGAATTTACATTGAGATTCACTTGAATTGGTGAATAGTTTATGGAAGTCTTTCATATAAACTCTCGAAAGATGTAAGTTTCTTTCCCGTTAAATGCTTTCTCTCAAAACTCTGAATAGATCAATGTTTGAGATGATAGAGAACTTCATTGATTCTCCTTTATTGTATTTCAGTTCCATTGTTTCTTTTTTCTTCTCACGCTCGTTCCTTCTTTTTTTGTTCTTTCTCCGTTTCGTGCTCAACACTTCACTGCTTACTGATTTATTGATGATTAATTACATCGCTCAAAGGTTATCTATCTGTCGATCGAAGTTGTGTTTATGTGCTTTATTGTGCAGTTATTGATGAAGACCTCTGCTCTCCAAATAGCCAGAAGGGCCACGCCTTTGGAACAACTTTCTCAAGCAATACAGCAGGTCAGATATTATGTTCTGCGTTAGACGAGCTTTCTTGTTTCTTATAGTAAAGTGAACGGCTTAGCAGATTATTTGTTGTGATGATGATGAATTGCAGTTTCTGATGTTAGTGGAATTTGTAAGAAAAGGGTAGGGAGGGTAAAATATATCTCTTTCTCAAAAAAAGGGTAGAATATGTTTCAGCTACATCCTGTCTATTTGCAAGAGGAAAAGTCATCTGACAGGATATAGTTACTTGGACATGCTCACATCCATAACATGTGGGTACTTAGTTATTTTGTGTTGATAGTTTCTTTTGAGAGTCTTTATCTAGCATTTATCTTGCCTGGGTGAGCCATTTATCTCTTGGAGACTTCTCATTCTGATTCTTAACAGGGAAGCGAGGTGTCTGTTAAAGAGCTTGAAAGCCTCTTATCACTTCTTATGGACAAGAAAAGGAAAATGGAGCAAGAAGAAGCTGAATCAAGTCTCCGGATTATGCTTGAGTTTCTCCAGTTTTTGAGGAAGCGAAAGGTTGAAGAGCTTAATGAGGTTTGTCTTGAACTTATATCTATTAACTTGTAGAGTGGTTTTTAGTTTTGTAATTATTTATTCTGTCGTGGACAATTTGGTTCTTTCTTCTATTAATTTTAGATGCTTCATGCGGTTAGGACATGGGTTTATTTTGCTTTGTAGACTAAATGGAGAAAGGCATATTCAGACCTGCTTTTTCCCTTAGATGTGACATGAAAATTTAATGCGACATGAATTGTGAATTACTTCAAGAAGTTTGGGCAATGCTCCTATATCTCAATTGAAGTGTTCCTATTTCTTGGAATTTTGGGCACAGTTATCCAGGCTGGACTTGAATTTTGTTTTAATTAATTTGAATGGTCCGAGATAGAGATCCCACAATATTTTCTGGAAAAAAAACAATGGAAAAGTCTCGAAAGTAATGGAAAAGCCTCTCTTTCAGGAAAGTGGAAGAACTTTGAGACAACTCAAAATAGAGGGTAAAGCAATCAATTTGGAACCAAGGAAGAATACTTATAGTTTTAGCTGTATGTTTTCTCGGTTCCCACAGGCTTGATTTCATCTTTCTCCTGCTTATTAGGGTGCAAGCAGATTATTTACTATTTCCTGCATATTTCATAGGTTGAAAATGATCTCCAGTTCATTAAAGAAGATATAAGTACTGTGGAGAAACATAGAGTGGAATTGTATAGGGCAAGGCATAGATATGCAGCAAAGATGAGAATGCTAGTAAATTATTCTTCTGCGGTGACAGTTCCGCCTTCATTGATAGATAAGCAAGGTAGTGGCATTGTTTCTGGTTCCTCAATTTCACAGCAACAAGGATATGCTGCTTTAGACACTTCACAGAACAGGAAAGCAGATGCAAGAGCTCCAGAGAATGTTCACAGGACAGATTCCGACTCGCAGAATTCTGATCAATCTGGACTTGCGACAGCAAGAAAGAGACATATCTATGCACAGGTCAGTATTTTGTAAATTAGCTTATTGGAGGTTGTTGTAAATTTTGGGGTTGGCCTATGCTGGAAGAATATTTCGTTGTTTATATCCCCTCTTTAATACACATATTGCAACAGCTCGATGATATACAAGGTTATTATTTGCAAAAGCGGCGACACTGCACAAAACAGTCACATAGACAGGAAGAAAGGGTAGCAAACGTCATAAACAGAGAAGGTTATTGTGCAGAACTTGAGGATTTTCAATCTGTTCTATCTACCTTTACGCAATACAGGTCCGTGTTCTTCGGTCAATACATTTTGCATTGACTGCAAAGCCTCCTATATATTTGAGCTTAAAGTTTTTGTCTATGTTTTTTTTGTTCAAACAGTCGGTTGCGGGTTGTTGCTGAACTTAGGCCTGTCGATCTTTTCCACTCAGCTAATGTTGTCTCAAGGTAAAGAGCTTATTGCATGTAGAAAGATTCCATGAGCTAGAGGAGTTCTAATAAGTACTGAAGGCAAGAATGTAGCTCCCTCCAAGAGGCCAATTTTTAAAGTTATAAAATTTAAATGATGATCTATGTTGCTCGGACTCTCCGAAAATATGGCCGGATACGTGTCAGATCCTCCAAAAGTAGTGCATTTTTGAAGGATCCGACACGGATGCGCTACATTTTGTAGAGTTCACGCAACATAGATGATGATGCCAGTCTGTTGATGTGTTACCACTAGTCTACAGCTGTTAAAAATTAGTGCATCTTACATGTTTTATTTACTGTTGAGTCAAATAATTCAGTTCCTATTTTATAGGAATAGTATCAGCTTAGTTGTTCATTTGGATAAGATTCCTGTTGCGGAAGCCAAATGTATATAGTGTGAATGAGTCACAACTACTATACCAAAAATTATGACGGCCACCAAATAATAAATAAGACAATAAAGCAACAATAAAATGAACACCAGAATTTACGAGGTTCGGCCAATTTTGCCTACTTCCTCGGATACAACCAATATTTTATTCCACTCCAAAAATACAAGTGAAATAATACTAAAGAGAGAAGATACAAATGCCTTAAGAAGATAAGAAGGCAAATGAGAGGTATGTTTAAATCCTAAACATTAGGCCTCCTTTTATAAGGGAAAAATCCCAACAATTTTTCTCCCCAACCGATGTGGGAGTTTGACAACTTCAACAAATCTCCACCTTGGCAAAATTCCACATCTTCAATTTTCTCTTAATAACAAATTTTGGTTGTGTCTTCATCTTTAATCTTCAGTGTTCAACATTGTTGATCAAATCCAAACAATGTTGAAACTTGACCGCAGTCACCACTTTTGTCAGCATATCAGCAGGATTCTCTGCAGTATGAATTTTCTTCACCGTGACTCCAACTTCTTCTATGATTTCTCGTACGAAATGATACCGAACATCAATGTGATTCGTCCTTGCATGATAAACTTGGTTCTTCGCTAATTGAATAACACTTTGACTATAACAAAAAATTGTGATACCTTTTTGTTCAACACCAAGCTACTTTAGCAATCCTTGAAGCCAAATTGCTTCCTTCACAGCCTCTGTAATAGCCAAAGCAACTGTTGACTGCAAAGTAGACTTCCAACTAACTGGTGCCTTTGCAAAAGTAAACACATAACCAGTAGTTGATCTTCGTTTGCCCAGATCACCCGCAAAATCTGAGTCACAATATCCAACTACAAACTGATTGTCTTCCTGCTTAAAAACTAACCCAACATCTACAGTATTATGAATATACCGTAGAATCCACTTCACATCTTGCCATTGCTCCTTTCCGGGATTATGCATATATCGGCTAATAACTCCAACAGCTTGTGAAATGTCAGGTCTCGTACAGACCATTGCATACATCAAGCTACCAACAACATTTGTGTATGGTACCTTTGACATATACTCTCGTTCAGCTTCATCCTTTGGCGACATAGTAGTACTTAGCTTAAAATGGGGAGCAAGTGGAGTACTAACTGGCTTAGTCTTCTCATCTATGCCAAAACGTTGTAGTACTTTTTTCAAATATTCTTTCTGAGATAAACAGAGTTTCTTTGAACGTCTATCTCTTATTATCTTCATGCCAAGAATTTTCTTTGCCTCACCCAGATCCTTCATCTCGAACTCCTTCAGTTGAATCTTCAACTTATCAATTTCTTCTGAATTCTTGGAAGCTATCAACATATCATCAACATATAGGAGAAGATATATAAAGGAACCATCTTTAAGTTTGCGCAAATACACACAATGATTGTATTTGCTTCTCTTGTACCCTTGCTGCAACATAAACTTGTCAAATCGCTTGTACCATTGTCTAGAAGATTGTTTCAATCCGTACAACGATTTTTCAAGTTTGCACACTATATTTTCTTTTCCAGCAACTTTGAATCCTTCTGGCTGAGTCATGTAGATTTCCCTCCTCCAAGTTTCCATGTAAAAACGCAGTTTTTACATCCATCTGAACTAGTTCCAAATCCAACTGTGCTACCAAAGCCAACATAATTCTAATGGAGGAATGTTTTACAACTGGAGAAAACACTTCATTGTAATCAATTCCCTCCTTTTGAGCATATCCTTTGGCCACCAATCTTGCTTTGTAGCGAACATCTACTTGGTTAGGAAATCCTTCCTTCTTTGCAAATACCCATTTGCACCCAATTGCTTTCTTTCCCTTCGGGAGATTGGCCAATCTCCATGTATGATTCTGATGAAGGGACTGTATTTCATCATTCATGGCAATCCTCCACTTATCTTCTTCTGAACTTTGGACTGCGTCTTTATAAGTGGTAGGAACATCATCAGCTACAATTGAGGTTGCACAAGCAACCGTCTCTATGAGACGAACAGGTTTCGTTATTGTCCTTTTTGGCCTGCTGGTTGCTATTGATTCAAGTTGTTGTTG
This sequence comes from Nicotiana sylvestris, assembly GCF_000393655.2. Taxonomy (NCBI): domain Eukaryota; kingdom Viridiplantae; phylum Streptophyta; class Magnoliopsida; order Solanales; family Solanaceae; genus Nicotiana; species Nicotiana sylvestris. The sequence continues at coordinate 6,283,074 of NC_091060.1, forward strand.
AGGTTCCTGAGTTGGAATCTCCTCTACTGGCTCTCCTTCCGGAGGATAATCTTCATTTGTTTCCTCCTCTGCTTCTTGTGTAGGAAAAATAAATTTTCCCTCAAACTTCACCTGCTTAGAAGCATCTTCATTTTGTTTGGTATCTTCTGTTACCTTATTTACCATAGCAGATTCATCAAAGGTAACATCCCTGCTGAATATTACTTTCTTTGTCATAGGACACCATAAGCGATATCCTTTGACTCCAGAAGTAATTCCCATAAAAATAGCCTTCTTTGCCCTTGGATCCAATTTTGACTCTGTCACATGATAATATGCAGTTGAGCCAAACACGTGCAAAGAGTCATAATCTACAGCAGGCTTTCCATACCATTTTTCAAATGGTGTCTTGCCATCAATAGCAGCAGATGGTAGACGATTAATGAGGTGGCATGCATATGTAATTGCCTCAGCCCAAAATTCTTTGCCCAAGCCAGCATTGGACAACATACACCGTACCTTCTCCAGCAAGGTCCGGTTCATACGTTCTGCCACTCCATTCTGTTGTGGTGTATGTCTAACAGTGAAGTGTCGGACGATGCCATCATTTTCACAGACCTTATTGAAATGATCATTTTTGTATTCACCTCCATTGTCTGTGCGAATACACTTGATCCTCCTGCCTGTTTGATTCTCCACCATCGTCTTCCATTTGAGAAAAATTCCCAGCACTTCATCTTTGTTTTTCATTGTATACACCCATACTCTTCGGGAAAAATCATCAACAAAGGTTACAAAATAGTGCTTCCCACCCAATGAAGGTGTTTTGGAAGGACCCCAAACATCAGAGTGTACATAATCCAAAATGCCTTTAGTATTATGGATCGCTGTACCAAATTTAACCCTTGTCTGTTTCCCTTTGACACAATGCTCACAAAACTCCAAGTTGCAAGTCTTTACTCCTTTTAACAATCCTTGATCTGATAGAGTTTTCAAGGATTTTCCTCCAGCATGTCCCAAGCGCATGTGTCATAGCTTGGTTGCTTCTGCCTCTTTGTCGTCACTGGATGTCACTGTCGCTGTCCCAATAACTGTACTGCCACGATAGCGGTACATATTATTATTCTTCCGATTAGCCTTCATTACCACTAGTGCACCAGAGCATACTCTCATCACTCCATTTTCTGCAATGATTTTGAACCCTTTTGATTCTAGGGCTCCCACAGAGATGAGATTCTTCTTCAAATCCGGTACATATCGAACATCTGTTAATGTTCTGATCATTCCATCATGGTTCCTTAATCGTATTGAACCAATGCCATATGAGGTAAGAGGGTTGTTATCCGCTGTGTGGATGACTCCATATTCTCCTTCTTGAAATTCCACAAACCAGTCCCTGTTGGGACACATATGATAGCTACAAGCCGAGTCCATCAACCATATGTCTGATGATGTTGATGACTCTGTTGTAACTAATGAGAAGTCTGAATCATCACAATCAGCTACATTTGAATCCATAATGGCCTTTCCATTGTTATGTTTGGCCTTATTCTTCAACTTCGGACAGTCTTTCTTCCAGTGCCCCTTTTCTCGACAAAAGACACATTCATCTTTGCTGGGTTTAGATCTTGACTTGAATCTTCCCTTCTTTGTCCTCATTTGATTTTGAGGACGACCCCTCACAACCAGTGCTTCTCCTTCTCCGCCCTTTTGTTTTTCTCCCTTTCTTTGTTCATAGCTGTACAAAGCCGAACAAACTTCTCTGAGAGAAATTTCGTCATTCCCATGGAGTAGAGTAGTTTCAAGGTGCTCGTACTCATCAGGAAGTGACCCCAATAACATCAAGGCCAAGTCACCATCATCAAAAGTTGCATCCATATTTTGCAAATCTGTGACCAACTTATTGAAACTGGTGATATGTTCGTTCATTGTGGTACCAGGAACATAGGTGAAGCGAAACAGTCTCTTCTTCATATACAATTTATTTTGACTGTTTTTCTTCAAAAATTTATACTCCAGTGTTTTCCATAATTTACTTGCAGAAGTTTCCTTTGTGTATGGATATTTCTGCTCTCTAGCAAGGTAGGATCGAATGGTACCGCAAGGGCTTTCTGGTCTTTTTTCTTCAATGGCAAGATCTAGCCCTTGTTGAAAAAGGACATCTAGAACCTCGCCTTGCCACATCCCAAAATGTCCTGATCCGTCAAAAATTTCTACCGCAAATTTCGCATTTGACACAATTCTTGTCATAAGCGAAGATGCCAATGATGACGTATTGTTGACACTTGATGTAGATTCTTCTTGTTTATTGTCTCCCATCTTTGACACAAATATTATTTAATAGCTGACGACACAAATCAAGATTATTTCCTTTCTGGTGTGGAAGATCAGACTAAGCTGCAACCACAGAGCATACTCAGACAGAACCTTGACTCAGTTACCAAGATAAATCTTTTCTGATGTGGAAGATCAGACTATGCTGCAACCACAGAGCATACTTAGACAGTACCTTGGCTCTGATACCAATTGTTGCGGAAGCCAAATGTATATAGTGTGAATAAGTCACAACTACTATACCAAAAATTATGACAGCCACCAAATAATAAATAAGACAATAAAGCAACAATAAAGGGAACACCAGAATTTACGAGGTTCGGCTAATTTTGCCTACTCCTCGGACACAACCAATATTTTATTTCACTCCAAAAATACAAGTGAAATAATACTAAAGAGAGAAGATACAAATGCCTTAAACAGATGAGAAGGCAAATGAGAGGTGTGTTTCAATCCTAAACATTAGGCCTTCTTTTATAGGGGAAAAATCCCCCCCAAACTTAACTCCCAACCAATGTGGGACTTTGGCATTTTGCCAAACTTCAACAAATCTCCACCTTGGCAAAATTCCACATTTTCAATTCTCTCTCAATAACAAATTTTGGTTGTGTCTTCATCTTCAATCTTCAGTGTTCAACAATGTTGATCAAATCCAAACAATGTTGAAACTTGACCGCAGTCACCACCTTTGTCAGCATATCAGCAGGATTCTCTGTAGTATGAATTTTCTTCACCGTGACTCCACCTTCTTCTATGATTTCTCGTACGAAATGATACCGAACATCAATGTGCTTCGTCCTTGCATGATAAACTTGGTTCTTCGCTAATTGAATAGCACTTTGACTATCACAAAAAATTGTGATACCTTTTTGTTCAACACCAAGCTCCTTTAGCAATCCTTGAAGCCAAATTGCCTCTTTCACAGCATCTGTAATAGCCATGTACTCTGCCTCTGTTGTAGACAAAGCAACTGTTGACTGCAAAGTAGACTTCCAACTAACTGGTGCCTTTGCAAAAGTAAACACATAACCAGTAGTTGATCTTCGTTTGTCCATATCACCCGCAAAATCTGAGTCACAATATCCAACTACAGACTGATTGTCTTCCTGCTCAAAAACTAACCCGACATCTACAGTATTATGAATATACCGTAGAATCCACTTCACAGCTTGCCAATGCTCCTTCCCTGGATTGTGCATATATCTGCTAATAACTCCAACAGCTTGTGAAATGTCAGGCCTTGTGCAAACCATTGCATACATCAAGCTACCAACAACATTTGCGTATGGTACCTTTGACATATACTCTCGTTCAGCTTCATCCATTGGCGACATAGTAGTACTTAGCTTAAAATGGGAAGCAAGTGGAGTACTAACTGGCTTAGTCTTGTCATCTATGCCAAAACGTTGAAGTACTCTCTTCAAATATGGCACATCAAGAAAAACTGTAGAGTGAAGATCTCAAAGGCAAATGTTACCACTGAAAATGAAGGAAACGAGCAACTCAAATGGGAGCAATGCTTCACCGTTGAAGTAGTTGAAGGGAGGAACGATGGTGCCGTACCAGCTCAAGTTCTTTACAACCACGATAGCTGCAGACAAGAGTGGATCATTGATTCTGGTTGCTCTCATCATGTAACCGGCAATGATTCACTACTTTCAGAGCTACGTCAACATAACGGAGAACGAGTTATTGTTACAGCTGATAACTCGGTATATCCAGTAGCTAAAGAAGGAGTTTTGAAGATTGACGTTGGAGATACACGGGCTATCAAGTTGAACGACATCTTTCATGTTCCAGGTTTGAAGAGAAATTTAGTTTCAGTCTCCCAAATTACCAATTCAGGAAAATATGTTTTGTTCGGTCCAAATGATGTAAATGTTCTTGATAACGTAAAGAATATAGCTGCTGATGTTATTCTTGCTGGTGAAAAGAAAGGTTCTTTATTTGTCACGACTGTAGGGGAAGCCTATGTGAAGAAGACAAGTCAAACAGATAGTCCAGCAATTTGGCATGCTCGACTGGGACGCTTAGGCTACCAATTGTTGCAGCAAATTTCTTCGAAGAAATTGGTGGATGGCATACCAGCTCTACAGAATATTCATGAAGATGTAGTTTGCCAAGGCTGTCAATATGGCAAATCACATCACCTTCCATTTCAGAGATCGTTGAATCGGAGATCCTCTATATTTGAGCTGGTTCATACCGACTTGATGGGACCAACAAAAACATCAAGTTATAGCAGTTTTCGCTACGCCATGGTGTTCGTAGATGATTTTTCAAGATATACATGGGTGAAGTTCTTGAAAGAGAAGAGCGAAGCTTTGTCAAAATTTACTGAGTTTAAAATTGCTGTGGAAAAGGAATTTGGGGTGAAGATTAAGTGTTTACGAAGTGACAACGGAGGCGAGTATATGTCAAATGATTTCTTCAAGTACTGTGATGACAACGGTATTTCAAGACAAATGACATGTCCAAGTACCCCTCAACAGAACGGTGTCTCGGAAAGGAAATTAGCTCATCTTGTTTCCATGAGCCTTTCCTGGCTGCACGATAAGAATCTCCCTTGAGAGCTTTGGGCTGAAGCAATTCAATGTGCATGCCATGTAATAAATCGTTTGCCTCCATGGCCAGGTAAAGAAAAATCTCCTTTTGAGACTCTATATGATGAAAAGCCAAATGTAAATTACTTTCGGGTATTTGGTTCAATTTGTTATGTTCATATACCAAAATCTTGTTGAAGTTTGGCAAAATGCCAAAGTCCCACATTGGTTGGGAGTTAAGTTTGGGGGGATTTTTCCCCTATAAAAGAAGGCCTAATGTTTAGGATTGAAACACACCTCTCATTTGCCTTCTCATCTGTTTAAGGCATTTGTATCTTCTCTCTTTAGTATTATTTCACTTGTATTTTGGAGTGGAATAAAATATTGGTTGTGTCCGAGGAGTAGGCAAAATTAGCCGAATCTCGTAAATTCTGGTGTTTCCTTTATTGTTGTTTTATTGTCTTATTTATTATTTGGTGGCTGTCATAATTTTTGGTATAGTAGTTGTGACTTATTCACACTATATACATTTGGCTTCCGCAACAATTGGTATCAGAGCCAAGGTACTGTCTAAGTATGCTCTGTGGTTGCAGCATAGTCTGATCTTCCACATCAGAAAAGATTTATCTTGGTAACTGAGTCAAGGTTCTGTCTGAGTATGCTCTGTGGTTGCAGCTTAGTCTGATCTTCCACACCAGAAAGGAAATAATCTTGATTTGTGTCGTCAGCTATTAAATAATATTTGTGTCAAAGATGGGAGACAATAAACAAGAAGAATCTACATCAAGTGTCAACAATACGTCATCATTGGCATCTTCGCTTATGACAAGAATTGTGTCAAATGCGAAATTTGCGGTCGAAATATTTGACGGGTCCGGACATTTTGGGATGTGGCAAGGCGAGGTTCTAGATGTCCTTTTTCAACAAGGGCTAGATCTGGCCATTGAAGAAAAGAAACCAGATGTTATTGGAGAAGAAGATTGGAAGATTCTCAACCGTGTTGCTTGCGGTACCATTCGATCCTACCTTGCTAGAGAGCAGAAATATCCATACACAAAGGAAACTTCTGCAAGTAAATTATGGAAAGCACTGGAGGATAAATTTTTGAAGAAAAACAGTCAAAATAAATTGTACATGAAGAAGAGACTGTTTCACTTCACCTATGTTCCTGGTACCACGATGAATGAACATATCACCAGTTTCAATAAGTTGGTCACAGATTTGCAAAATATGGATACAACTTATGATGATGGTGACTTGGCCTTAATGTTGTTGGCGTCACTTCCTGATGAGTACGAGCACCTTGAAACTACTCTACTCCATGGAAATGACGAAGTTTCTCTCAGAGAAGTTTGTTCGGCTTTGTACAGCTATGAACAAAGAAAGCGAGAAAAACAGAAGGGCGGAGAAGGAGAAGCACTATTTGTGAGGGGTCGTCCTCAAAATCAAACGAGGACAAAGAAGGGAAGATCCAAGTCAAGATCCAGACCCAGCAAAGATGAATGTGCCTTTTGTCGAGAAAAAGGGCACTGGAAGAAAGACTGTCCGAAGTTGAAGAATAAGGCCAAATATAATAATGGAAAGGCCATTATGGATTCAAATGTAGCTGATTGTGATGATTCAGACTTCTCATTAGTTACAACAGAGTCATCAACATCATCAGACATATGGTTGATGGACTCGGCTTGTAGCTATCATATGTGTCCCAACAGGGACTGGTTCGTGGATTTTCAAGAAGGAGAATATGGAATTATTCACACAGCGGATAACAGCCCTCTTACCTCATATGGGATTGGTTCAATACGATTAAGGAACCACGATGGAATGATCAGAACATTAACAGATGTTCGATATGTACCAGATTTGAAGAAGAATCTCATCTCTGTGGGAGCCCTTGAATCAAAAGGGTTCAAAATCATTGCAGAAAATGGAGTGATGAGAGTATGCTCCGGTGCACTAGTGGTAATGAAGGCTAATCGGAAGAATAATAATATGTACCGCTATCGTGGCAGTACAGTTATTGGGACAGCGACAGTGACATCCAGTGACGACAAAGAGGCAGAAGCAACCAAGCTATGGCACATGCGCTTGGGACATGCTGGAGGAAAATCCTTGAAAACTCTATCAGATCAAGGATTGTTAAAAGGAGTAAAGGCTTGCAACTTGGAGTTTTGTGAGCATTGTGTTAAAGGGAAACAGACAAGGGTTAAATTTGGTACAGCGATCCATAATACTAAAGGCATTTTGGATTATGTACACTCTGATGTTTGGGGTCCTTCCAAAACACCTTCATTGGGTGGGAAGCACTATTTTGTAACCTTTGTTGATGATTTTTCCCGAAGAGTATGGGTGTATACAATGAAGAGCAAAGATGAAGTGTTGGGAATTTTTCTCAAATGGAAGACGATGGTGGAGAATCAGACAGGCAGGAGGATCAAGTGTATTCGCACAGACAATGGAGGTGAATACAAAAATGATCATTTCAATAAGGTCTGTGAAAATGATGGCATCGTCCGACACTTCACTGTTAGACATACACCACAACAGAATGGAGTGGCAGAACGTATGAACCGGACCTTGCTGGAGAAGGTACGGTGTATGTTGTCCAATGCTGGCTTGGGCAAAGAATTTTGGGCTGAGGCAATTACATATGCATGCCACCTCATTAATCGTCTACCATCTGCTGCTATTGATGGCAAGACACCATTTGAAAAATGGTACGGAAAACCTGCTGTAGATTATAACTCTTTGCACGTGTTTGGCTCAACTGCATATTATCATGTGACGGAGTCAAAATTGGATCCAAGGGCAAAGAAGGCTATTTTTATGGGAATTACTTCTGGAGTCAAAGGATATCGCTTATGGTGTCCTATGACAAAGAAAGTAATATTCAGCAGAGATGTTACCTTTGATGAATCTGCTATGGTAAATAAGGTAACAGAAGACACCAAACAAAATAAAGGTGCTTCTAAGCAGGTGGAGTTTGAGGGAAAATTTATTTTTCCTACACAAGAAGCAGAGGAGGAAACAAATGAAGATTACCCTCTGGAAGGAGAGCCAGTAGAGGAGATTCCAACTCAGGAACCTCAACAACAACTTGAATCAATAGCAACCAGCAGGCCAAAAAGAACAATAACGAAACCTGTTCGTCTCATAGAGACGGTTGCTTGTGCAACCTCAATTGTAGCTGATGATGTTCCTACCACTTATAAAGATGTTGTCCAAAGTTCAGAAGAAGATAAGTGGAGGATTGCCATGAATGATGAAATACAGTCCCTTCATCAGAATCATACATGGAGATTGGCCAATCTCCCGAAGGGAAAGAAAGCAATTGGGTGCAAATGGGTATTTGCAAAGAAGGAAGGATTTCCTAACCAAGTAGATGTTCGCTACAAAGCAAGATTGGTGGCCAAAGGATATGCTCAAAAGGAGGGAATTGATTACAATGAAGTGTTTTCTCCAGTTGTAAAACATTCCTCCATTAGAATTATGTTGGCTTTGGTAGCACAATTGGATTTGGAACTAGTTCAGATGGATGTAAAAACTGCGTTTTTACATGGAAACTTGGAGGAGGAAATCTACATGACTCAGCCAGAAGGATTCAAAGTTGCTGGAAAAGAAAATATGGTGTGCAAACTTGAAAAATCGTTGTACGGTTTGAAACAATCTTCTAGACAATGGTACAAACGATTTGACAAGTTTATGTTGCAGCAAGGGTACAAGAGAAGCAAATACGATCATTGTGTGTATTTGCGCAGGCTTAAAGATGGTTCCTTTATATATCTTCTCCTATATGTTGATGATATGTTGATAGCTTCCAAGAATTCGGAAGAAATTGATAAGTTGAAGATTCAACTGAAGAAGGAGTTCGAGATGAAGGATTTGGGTGAGGCAAAGAAAATTCTTGGCATGGAGATAATTAGAGATAGACGTTCAAAGAAACTCTGTTTATCTCAAAAGGAATATTTGAAGAGAGTACTTCAACGTTTTGGCATAGATGACAAGACTAAGCCAGTTAGTACTCCACTTGCTTCCCATTTTAAGCTAAGTACTATTATGTCGCCAATGGATGAAGCTGAACGAGAGTATATGTCAAAGGTACCATACGCAAATGCTGTTGGTAGCTTGATGTATGCAATGGTTTGCACAAGGCCTGACATTTCACAAGCTGTTGGAATTATTAGCAGATATATGCACAATCCAGGGAAGGAGCATTGGCAAGCTGTGAAGTGGATTCTACGGTATATTCATAATACTGTAGATGTCGGGTTAGTTTTTGAGCAGGAATACAATCAGTCTGTAGTTGGATATTGTGACTCAGATTTTGCGGGTGATCTGGACAAATGAAGATCAACTACTGGTTATGTGTTTACTTTTGCAAAAGCACCAGTTAGTTGGAAGTCTACTTTGCAGTCAACAGTTGCTTTGTCTACAACAGAGGCAGAGTACATGGCTATTACAGAGGCTGTGAAGGAGGCAATTTGGCTTCAAGGATTGCTAAAGGAGCTTGGTGTTGAACAAAAAGGTATCACAATTTTTTGTGATAGTCAAAGTGCTATTCAATTAGCGAAGAACCAAGTTTATCATGCAAGGACGAAGCATATTGATGTTTCGGTATCATTTCGTACGAGAAATCATAGAAGAAGGAGGAGTCACAGTGAAGAAAATTCATACTACGGAGAATCCTGCTGATATGCTAACTAAGGTGGTGACTGCGATCAAGTTTCAACATTGTTTGGATTTGATCAACATTGTTGAACACTGAAGATTGAAGATGAAGACACAACCAAAATTTGTTATTGAGAGAGAATTGAAAATGTGGAATTTTGCCAAGGTGGAGATTTGTTGAAGTTTGGCAAAATGCCAAAGTCCCACATTGGTTGGGAGTTAAGTTTGGGGGGATTTTTCCCCTATAAAAGAAGGCCTAATGTTTAGGATTGAAACACACCTCTCATTTGCCTTCTCATCTGTTTAAGGCATTTGTATCTTCTCTCTTTAGTATTATTTCACTTGTATTTTGGAGTGGAATAAAATATTGGTTGTGTCCGAGGAGTAGGCAAAATTAGCCGAACCTCGTAAATTCTGGTGTTTCCTTTATTGTTGTTTTATTGTCTTATTTATTATTTGGTGGCTGTCATAATTTTTGGTATAGTAGTTGTGACTTATTCACACTATATACATTTGGCTTCCGCAACAAATCTAACCGAACTAAACTTGACCCGAAAGCAAAAAGGTGTGTCTTTGTTGGCTATGATTCATATAGAAAAGGATGGAGGTGTATGGATCCTCGAACAAAAAGGTTTGTCACTTCCAGAGATGTTGTGTTTGATGAAGTATCATCATACTATTCTGCCGAGAAAACAAGCAATCAAGAAACCATTCTTGATGGTGATCAAGAACATTTGCAGGTGATTCCAGAGGGTAACCCGCAGGCTTCGAACAATGATGAAATCTCAACTTCAAATACCTCAATTTCAGATGGTGGTGAACAGCAAACTCCTAGGAGATCAACAAGGGAGAAACAACAGCCAAGTTACCTGAAATACTATGAGGTACAACTGAATAACTGCTCAATTACTTCATGCTTTTTTATAGGAGGATTGGATGAAGAACCAGCAAGCTTTGAAGAAGCCAAAGGTCATCCAAAGTGGGAAGCAGCTATGCAAGAAGAAATTGATGCTTTGAACAAAAACCAGACATGGGAGTTGGTGACGAAGCCAGAGAATTGCGAGCTGATCACTTGCAAATGGGTTTACCGATTGAAGAAAAACTCAGATGGGGTCGTTGATAAGTACAAAGCTCGGCTTGTTGCACGTGGTTTTTCTCAAAGTTATGGACTAGATTATGAGGAGACTTTCAGCCCAGTTGCAAAAATGGTAACAATAAGAACCATTTTCTCTGTTGCAGCATCTAAGAATTGGAAGTTGTGGCAACTTGATGTAAAGAACGTTTTTTTTACGGAGAATTGGATCGTGATGTTTTTATGGAACAGCCTAAAGGTTATGTCTCTACGCAATATCCTCATCATGTTTGCCGGTTAAAGAAGGCATTGTATGGTCTTAAACAAGCACCACGTGCTTGGTATGGTAAAGTTGCTCAATACTTTATCTTCTGTGGCTTTAAAGTTTCTGATGCAGATTCTAGTTTATTTATTAAAATAGAATCAAATATGCACTTGATGGTCTTATCATATGTGGATGACATGATCGTTACTGGAAATAATGAAGCTGAGATTTCTAAGTTGAAAAGTGAACTCTCTGTTCGATTTGAGATGAAGAATTTGGGAGAAGTTAGCTGTTTTCTTGGTCTTGAAATTGAAAAAACAGATCAAGGATATTTTGTTTCTCAAAAGGCATATGCAAGAAAGTTGCTGCAGCGTTTTGGCATGGGGGAGTCGAAAGAGAAAGCTACTCCAATGGAGCCACATCTCAAATTGATGAAAGATGAAGGAACACTGTTAAAAGATGCTAAAAGTTTTCAGCAGCTTGTTGGTAGTTTAATTTATTTAACTATCACAAGACCTGAGATTGCTTATTCTGTTGGAATTGTATCTCAGTTCATGCAATGTCCAAGAAGTTCACACCTAGATGCAGCAAAAAGAATTCTTCGTTATGTGAAGGGCTCACTTGACCATGGTCTGATGTATAGAAGACATGAAGAATTCGTATTAAGTGGCTTTACCGACGCGGACTGGGCTGGAGATGTGAATGATAGACATTCAACTTCGGGATATTGTTTCAGCACCGGGTCAGCCATGGTATCTTGGTGCAGTAAAAAGCAATCAGTGGTGGCATTATCTAGCACCGAAGCTGAGTATGTCGCAGCAACTATGGCTGCGCAAGAATGTATGTGGTTGAAAAGATTAATAGGAGAGATGTTGCACAAAGTTGATTATGCTGTTCAACTTAGATGTGATAATGAAAGTGCTATCAAGCTTGCGTCGAATCCCATTTTCCATGGTCGGACGAAGCATATTGAGGTTCGTCATCACTACATTCGAGAAAAAGTGCTAGATCAAGAAGTTGTTTTGAAAGGAATTTCTACAAATGAGCAAGTCGCAGATATATTTACAAAGGCTTTGGTAAAGCCTAAGTTTGAATATTTTAGAGCTGCTCTTGGAGTTATTGATCGTAAGTTTGCACTAAGGGAGAGTGTTAAAAATTAGTGCATCTTACATGTTTTATTTACTGTTTTACTTATGTTTACTGAGTCAAATAATTCAGTTCCTATTTTATAGGAATAGTATCAGCTTAGTTGTTAATTTGGATAAGATTACTTGCTAGTTGTTAGAGTCTTTTTAGGAGTTGAACGTTAGTGGTTCAGTCTTATTTATATGCTTTGCGTATCTTGCTGTAAATCAGAGTTCCAGTGAAAGCAATAACATTCTTCAGTGTTTTATTTCTCCTACAATCTCTTTGACTGCAATTTCTTCTTTCCTCTGTTATTTTTTTGTTTTAACAGCTTGCTGAATTTTCTTTGTTTGGCTTTTGGCGATATCACCATATGATTGACTTAGTGGAGTTTGAGAGATTTTCATCATCCGATCACTCCTGATCCCAAAAATGGGTCAGAAAGGTCATTATCATTGTTAGAAATATAATGGTAATTCTACTCTGTTTTTCATTAATCTGGACTCATCCTAGCAGTCCCCATGCCTGCGGTAGCAAGATGTTGAATCTTCTCCTCTGGGAGGTCTTATTTTGGTAACTAGTGAATGGACTCTACTATCTCTTCAATCTCTCTCTCTCTCTCTCTCTCTCTCTCTCTCTCTCTCTCTCTCTCTCTCTCTCTCTGGGTTCTTAACACCTGCAATTGCCTCATTTTTCAGTATTGAATTTGATCGAGATGATGAATTTTTTGCTACAGCTGGCGTGTCGAGAAGAATCAAGGTCTTTGACTTTTCATCAGTAAGTATACTTTTCGTGATCTTAATAAATCCTCCCATTGTTAATGGAAATTTCCAGCTGGTAGTTTTTCTTTTTGAATCTGCTGTGGCTGATTTACTACTTCACATTTGGTAGATTATTTTCCCGTTTTATTCGACAATGTTGGAATATTCTCAAGTGCTGTCAAGTAAAGCTGGATTATAGCTTCATGTCCCTTTCCCACATTGGGTTTTTTTTTATTAAAACGTTGGTTTAATGAGATGTTTAAATAAACCTTCTCAAAAAATAGTAAGATGTTTAAATAGAATAGTGTCATCCTGATAAAAGTCGTATGATGGTGCTCTTTCTGTTGAAATTACCTCAACAGTTTGAGATGATTTAAATACTTAATATTCTAAGAGCATTTTCTTGTACTTCTATTTCTCTACTATGTATAAATCGAATATGATATGTTCTCATTTTCAGGTGGTAAATGAACCAGCTGATGCACAACGTCCTGTTGTTGAAATGTCTTCACGATCCAAACTTAGTTGTCTGAGCTGGAACAAGTACGCAAAGAACCACATTGCGAGCAGTGACTATGAAGGCATAGTAACCATTTGGGATGTGAGCAGTCGCCAGGTAGTATCTGTTTTCAGGAGTTTTATCTTTGATCATGGGGCATGTTTCAAATCTCTAATAACATTATTATATATTTTCTTGCTCAGAGTGTGATGGAGTATGAGGAGCATGAAAAACGAGCATGGAGTGTTGATTTCTCTCATACTGATCCTTCTATGCTTGTGTCTGGCAGTGATGATTGCAAGGTAAAAAGAACTTCATCATTTCTCTTTTTGCTTTTCATGGTCTTCTCTACAGTAGCGAACGTACAGTTGACGAAATTGACAAATAGAGCAGATAGGGGAGTATGTCATTCAGCTTTATGGATATCAAATTCCTGGAAGTTGCTAATAGATTAGTTTGCAAACGGTTGTCTTAATTATGCAAACCTTTTTGAGCTACAAACATCATTTTGTTACTCCTTATGCAGTTGGGTTTACCATCAACAAATCAGAAGAGTGAGATGCAGCAGGCAACAAGGCCCATAATTCGTCTTATTTTCGATTTTTCATTCCTTTGAATTCTTTTTCGTATTTTAGGAATTTGCTAAAGTTCTGGTTCAGATGTAGGAATAAAAGTTTGAGAGATTCTTTCAGTTCCTCCTATTGGATTGATAACAACTATATTCACTTTCAAGTTTGAGAGGTAGTTCCGCAGATTGGGTTGATAATAACAATCCTCATTGATGGTTAACTTTTCTGGTCTGATTAGTCCCAGAGTCTAAAAATATATATTTGCAAAATCATATGCTGGTTATGCATGAACTAGTAAGTGTGAGGCCGCTTCTGTATGTTATGTGAATCACGCCCCATGTATGGTTCAACAACAGAGAGCAAAATGTACTCACTAACTGCAACAAAAAAAAACATGATTAAAAGGATTTCAAATGTGTGAAATATCATAGCAAGCTAACTCTAATTGCTCAACAGGTCAAAGTTTGGTGCACGAAGCAGGAGGCAAGTGTTATTAGCATTGACATGAAAGCAAACATTTGCTCTGTGAAGTACAATCCTCAATCCAGCTTTTATATAGCTGTAAGTCACACTTCCTCTTGATTCAATGCATCAAATTATGCTAAATCTCGTACATTGTTGAACTTTTACACCAGGGCATGATCTTGTTTCTTGCAGGTGGGTTCTGCTGATAATCATATCCATTATTATGACTTGAGAAATATTAAGCAGCCGCTGCATATTTTCTGTGGACACCATAAATCTGTTTCATATGTGAAATTTTTATCCAACAATGAGCTGGCGTCTGCATCAACGGATGGTACATTGCGTTTGTGGGATGTCAAGGAGAACATTCCAGTAAGTTATGACACAGATTCGTTGCTTTTGTTTCACTATGTGTTCCTCAATGTGAATACTTGAGATGTTAATAACATATTCCACTGTTTAAAATTAATTCCTGAAAACCAAGCAAACTAGAAAAAATCAATTGAAAACCAATCACCAATCAGGGATTGAAAATAAAATTAGAAGAGGGAGGGAGGGAGCATATTTTGCTAAATTTCGGTGTTTTTTCCTGTGCATGCAGCTTGGGTGTAAATAAGTTGTTATTTTTTCCAAAAAGAATAGCTACTTCTACAAGGGCTTTATGCTGGTCCATGCATATACTTTAATTAATTTTGTTTGTAAATCCACAGAATTATCTAACTTTGACTTGGCCATTTCTTTGTTATGTTTTTTCTCCTTTCAGCTGCGAAATTATAGAGGACATACAAACGAGAAGAACTTTGTGGGTCTTGCAGTAAACAGTGAATACATTGCCTGTGGCAGTGAAACAAATGAAGTGTTTGTCTATCACAAGGTATTTCTAATACTACAGTAGAAAACAGGGTTATTTCTAGTAAATAACAAGATTCATATCATTCCCTTTGATCATATGTTGGATTTTGTGCACAGGCGATTTCTAAGCCAGCAGCATCGCACAAATTTGATTCTGACCAGAATGATCCAGATGAGGACATGGGATCACATTTCATTAGTTCTGTTTGTTGGAAGCGCGAGAGCCCAACCATTTTAACAGCAAATAGTCAAGGGATCGTACAAGTGCTTGTTCTTACTGCTTGATGAGTAAAAGTAGAACGATAAAAAGATAAAAGCACGACTAAGGAGCTTCTTATGAAGGAATAGAGGTACCATGCCCCTGCACCAATTCTCCATTGTACGTGTGTGACCGGATTATTAGGGTAATTAATGAAGATTGTTTTTTATCTTTGTTGCTCCTTAAAACCAATTTGACTGATGGGGATGGGGATGTAGCTCCAAAGGGTGTCTGATTATACGGTACTTAATGTACTTAAGTTGCAGCAAACATCATGTTTATGGTTCAAGTGCAGCAGTTCAGAGAAAAAGATTGTTTCTTCAAACTTCATTGGAAAGTCTAAAAACATAAAATCTTCTTGTGGGATGAAGGTTTTTCTGTTCAATTTCCATGCCTTGGCAGTCTGCTTTCAACAACAAAAACCCAGTAAAATCCACAATATAAGGTCTGAGAAGGGTAGCGTGTACACAGACCTTATCCCTACCCCGATAGGGCAGCAAGGTTGTTTCCAATATAGACCCTCGCTAGTCCTCTTTTTACCAACAAAATTGTACTGTTGTAACTTTGGAGGGGAGGTAGTATTCATTTTTCATGGACATGTTGGGGATACCAAATTTTGTAAACGTGGAACATTAGTCACACAAGACCAACCCTCTAAATGAAGGAGGGATTATTTTGTTGCGCCTTCTATAAGAGGAAGAGCATAGACAGTTCCTATTTAGAATGAATTCACTTTTATCAATTCCTATTCAGATAAATATTGGAGAGATTGTGCACTAAATATTTGTATGTTTAGTGCCAATCTTGGTTCCTCTTGCCTTTTATCTTGGCTTAGATTGTGCCATTTTGTTAATGCCAATCTTGGTTCCTCTTGCCTTTCATGCCACGCTACACTTTTTATATATGTGATCGTACTGTGTTGTGCAGAATGCTAGAGTATGGACCTGAGGCTTATATTGTTTGACATTTCCTACGTCAAAACAGTTTACTTATTACGCCCACTTGCCCACTTTACACATCAAACTTTGACAAAGAACTGTACACAAAAAAGAACTATACACATTAAAAAATTAGTGATTCCTTATCTTCATTTATATTTAAACTATCCATTGATATTTATTTTACGCAGAACAACCCTAAACTAATTAGGCAGCAAATGGGGAAAGATATTTTCGTTTTTTAAGGTTGTTTTTCACAATAGCCAAAGCATTTTATTAAATTCTACACCTTGAAAGTACATCGGTCTGACATTTCCTCAAGGATCGAATTTATAGTTAAAAGTGAAGAAAACAGGTTTAACACTTCATCTTTACCTATTAAAATATTTTTCGCATACCCATCTATTTCTAAAATTACTGGGTCGTTGTTGTACCCATATATATCTAAAAAGTAAATACAAAAATGAGAAGAAAAAAACGAAAGCTAAATAAATTGAAAATCGAGGAAGGAAAAATGGAAAAAGTTAGGGTGTAGACGAGCAACAATCGAATCGTCAATCTGAATAAATGACGACCGAAACGATATCTCGCCGATATCACTATGCCTCCTGTAAATTTAATTAAAAATGATGAAACAAACAAAAAATACTTGTTCATCATTCGATCAGAAGGAGGCGCAAAAAACAGATACTATTTCAAATAATAAAACAAATTGTAATTTCTATAGATAGAGAGCACAGAACTGCCATGGAATTAGCAGCATTTGTTAACATAGATGCGATTTACCTGCTCAACAGAAGAGTGAATATAGTGAAAGCAATTAGGCAATTTATAGAGATGCCAAACCCTAGAAAACTCTTCAGAATTGAATTTACAGTAATATCCCTCGACCAGGTTTTGGGCCCTCTTCAGATTTTACGGGCTTCAGCCTGTTTGGGAGTGAAGTATACAAATAGCGTAGGATGATCTTACATTTTTACCCTCGTTTGCTTTAAGAATTTTTACATTCCTATATCATGTAATAAACTATATTACCCCCATACTTAACTTTTAATATAATTACCTTCTATATATCTAATTATCATTTATGTACCATTTTAAGATTTTAATGGTATTAATTAGTCTCTTAATTTTACTCAATCGTATATTCTCACTCCCCCAAGTTTCTATCTTCAAATCCCTACGTTTCCTCTTCAAACATCCACAATTTCCTATTTTAAAATCAGCGAAAATCTGTAACCCCTCCACCATTTGACAACCATTAAAAAGTTTTGAACCTTTGAGTTCGAATTTGGGTTTTCAAAAGACATTGTTTGTTTGGATTGGATGTTGTTGCAAAGAATTGAGAATTCTCTCTACGTCTCTCTCTATCTCGCAATCCCAATTTTCAGTAATATAAAAGGAAAGAAAAAGAGAGCAACAATTCCACCATTAAGAGCCATTAAAAAACTTTGAAGCTTTGAATTTAAATTTGGGTTTTCAAAAATCATTATTTGTTTGGATTGGGTGTTGTTGTAAATAATTGGGAATATGGTTTGAAATTTATATCTCAATTTTAAGAGGTTTTGGTGAAAATTAGACTTGGTTTTGACTGAATTTCAGATTGAAAGTCGAAGAAGAAGAAGAAGAAGAAGAAGAAGAAGAAGAAGAAGAAGAAGAAGAAGAAGAAGAAGAAGAAGAAGAAGAAGAAGAAGAAGAAGAAGAAGAAGAAGAAGAAGAAGAAGAAGAAGAAGAAGAAGAAGAAGAAGAAGACATGACATACATTATATTGCAAAAATTGTAGATAAATTATAGAAAAATTGTAGACTGTTGTTTATTTATTTTTGAGCTTTGTGTTTTTGTGTTAAAAGCTTTGATGGAAGGTTGTTATTTCACTTCGTCTGTTTTGGAGCTAACTTGTGCAGAGGAAAAGATATTTTTTAAGTTATATATATTGTTATACCTTTAAATTCAAGAAAGTATGATTGTATTGTATTTAAAGAGGCGTGAATTTGTAGAATAAGTTGAATATGAGGAATGAGTCAAATAAGACTCACAATGGCTTGTTTTCTATATTTATTCTACAATAAAACTACATATCATTTGAAAAATTAAGATGAAAATGCAGAATTTCAATGTTTCTACAAATTATCTATAAAATTTCTACAAATTGTTCATAACATAATTTATCTTTATTTTCATGCATGTTCGTCTGGAACACTAAAGTTACTTGATATGACAACATCTCCTGTCATAGAGGAATACAACTTATCTATAATTTTCTACAACTTTCACACATTATTTTCACCTAGTTAAATACAACTACAATAACATAAATTTGAGCTTTGTGTTTTTGTGTTAAAAGTTTTGATGGGAACTTGTTATTCCACTTCGTCCGTTTTGGAACTAACTTATGCAGAGGATGTCGCACCTCCTTTTTACATACCCGAGAGGGTGCAAGGGAGTTTTCTCCAATTAAAGGACAGTCGAAACGGGATTTGTTTGTTTGTTTCAGAGTCGCCACCTGGGAATTTTAAGGCGTCCCAAGTCATCGGTTTTAATCCCTGAATCGAGGAGAATATGACTCTGTCTATTTAACAGTCTGCGCACCAGAAATCCAGATAAGGAATTTTGTTAACCCGGGAGAAGGTGTTAGGCATTCCCGAGTTCCGTGGTTCTAGCACGGTCGCTCAACTGTTATATTCGGCTTGATTATTTGATTTGTAAAATACATTTTTATTGCATGATTTTATTGTCACCGCTTCTATTTATATTTAAAGACCCTTCTTTGAATTGAATCACGCGTACGTGTATTCGTGTTATAAATTATATATTTTTTTAAAACATGCGGAGTTGTGTCACGCGCACGTGTACACAATAATATAGATAATATTTTTATTATAATAATTATTTTCGAAATTATGCTTTAATAAAATCAAGAACATTCGCCCTTTTTGTATAATTAAGTAGTGAACCTCACATCTCGGGTTTTTATGAAATTAATAATGATATTCTCCGAGGAATCCCTTTTATTAAATATTCGATCGAAGTTGCGCGAACGCATAATCCGAATTGCTTTTAGAAATATAATCAGGTTACGCGAACGTATCCCTAATCACAAAAATATTCTTGATAAGGTTCTCTACAAATTGTTATTATGTGTTGACCGCGAGCCTTGTTTTACACATATGAATCATATACCTCAAATTTTAAAGAATTAATGACGTGAAAAAGAAAACAGACAATACGTATCTAAAACTAACATTTTTCGTGGATACAACCTTTGGATGTCCATAAATCGAATCGTGTATAAAATTGGGAAAGAACTTAAAATGGTAAACAAATTAATATTTTCCGCAGAATCTTCATTGTTTCATTTAAGGCGAACTCTTCTTCTATATATCTTTTACATAAAATGCCACGATTCGTTTATAAATCCTATGTCCTTCTCATGTATTTGTTTTAGTCCAAAGTTGCAATGGTTTGGTTAATGTTTGCAATGGAAGATAAGAGTCAAGTTGATAAGAAAGAGAACTATTATACAAATTGATTCAATAAAATTACATCACATGCAATATAGTTGTACGTTTGAACCATTCCTAATATTGTATCAACTCACCTTCCAGCTATGATTATATATATACTCATCATCATGCCATATATGAACATACAACTTATATCAATCTAAACGAAAATCAGATTTTTTTTACAAGATATACTAATAATGTAATTTATTGATACTTCCATTCTACTTTACATTTAGCTAACAATATTACGGGATGTAATTAATGGCCCATTTTATGCCATGTTCCCTACCTTGGTATTTTAATCATGACTTCACTTAATGAAAATTCCGAAATAGATGATATTATTACAACACTTAAACGAATTTTAAGAGGTAACAATTATCTTATATTCATTACGCCAAACGTACTACTATATTAATCAACTGAAACAAAAACCAAATTTTTAACTAATGAACTTGAACGAATGGAAAACAGAATTATAATTCCCGAACTTCATTAATTTGTCATGTTGAAGCTTTTCGTGACATGAATTTACAGATATGTACCTGATATTGGAAGCAAAAGAAAATGAAGATGAGAATCAGCAGCAGTAATAACAGTACAACAGCAACAACTGCCCAGCAACAGTAACAACCCAGTAACAGACCGGTGGAGTAGTAATCCCAAAAACAAAAGCTTTAAGCTTTAAATGAAACAACAACCATTAATACTAATTTCAAACAAAGAAAGAAAGCAGTAGATTTTTAGTTTTTATTTTTATTTTTGAAAGCTTAAATATTTTTCGGAATTTTTCTCTCTTCTATTCTCTGTCTGTTTTTTCTCTCTATCTGTGTGTGTATTTTTTCTCATATCCCCTCTCTCATTGTCTTGTGTTCAAGACTTCTTCTTATAACTCATCCCATAAATCTTTCAAATAATTAAAATCCATACTTTTTCTCTACCCAACCCATTATCTTTCCACTCATCCCCATTACATTAAATAAACATATTACACCACCCTATTATATTTTGTACCCCATGCTTCATTTAAAATAATGCAAGATTCCCCCTTTAAATTAAATCTTGTCCCACCTTTATATTAAACAACTATATCACAACTCACCCCATTTCATTTTGTCCCCCATGCTTCAAATAAACAATTTCAAAATGTACAATTCCTAAACTACCCCTCACGACCTTACTGAAATTACCAAACTACCCCTGAACGTACTACAAATTACCAAACTACCCATCAGCTATAACACATCATTTAATCAAACATAACCAAAATATAGACAATATGATTAATTTCTAACAATGTTCAAACAACAAATTTCATGAACATGATTTCTTCAACATTTCAACAACAAAGCACATGAACATGATTTCAACAACATTTCAACAACAAATCACATGAACACAAATTGAACAACAAAGAACAACTAAAATTTGATTGAACAATATTTTAGCAACAAACAATCCTATTTTCGGATTCAACAACAACAACAAACAAGTATATTTAGATTTCTAAATTCAATAATATTGAACTTAAAATCAACTACTCTAACAACATTACAACAAACAATTCCTATAAACAAGATTATGAGACAAATTCAAGAAATAATCATAAATGATAAACAAAAAATCAAACTATACACATTTCGGATTCAAGATCAAACAAACATAATATGAACATGAATTAAATCTAAAAAACGATGGATTCAAATGATTAAAACCAACATACTTCCCTTATTACAACTAAATTCTTTTAGGCAAATGACAAAACAAAAACCTAAGAAGAAACAATTATGAACTTAAGCTTGAACTTAACAATATTAACAATTTCCGGAAAATACATAAAATACATGAAACAAATTGAAGAAACAATTAATTAAACTTCAATTTGTATCTAACTAATATTAAACTAACAAATATTCATTTAAACAATAATACAAACATGAAATAAACATGAAAACAACTAATTAAACTTCTATTTTGAAATCTGAAAATTAATTTTAACAAAGCACATGAACATGAACAAACTAGAAAAATGATTTCAACGATAAACAACGAACAAAACAAGAATCAAATATTTAACGATTTTAACTTTTAGAAATATAAAAACGAAATATGGACAAAATAAAACTCAAAAACAACTAACCGGAGATGAATCAACGAAGAACTTTGATTGTAAACAAATCTGTCCGAGCCTCGACCAAAGCTCGAACAAATGACGACGAAGACGAAGAGAAGATGAAGCAGCCCGTAGCTACTGCCGCGACGAGCAGCAGCAGCAGTCCGTCCAACACCTGCTGCGACGAGCAGCAGCAGCACAACGTCGAGACAGCAACAGCGGCGGCGACAGGCAGCAGCAGCGGCGACAGGCAGCAGCAACGCGGACAACCATGGACGACGACATGGTCGACGTCGAAGCTCGTCCATGGCTGTGTTCGTTTGGTTGTTTGGTTGAGATAGAAGCAGCAGCGACGGGGCTTCGAACAACAGAAGGAACAAACAATGGGCTGGTCGACGCACAAGCAGAAGCAACTGGTGGCGACGACGGACTGTTTTGCCGGAGAAGATGAAGCTCGACCAAACGACGACGAACTAGAGCAACAATGATGGACGAAGAAGATGAAGTGCTCGGGCAGCAGCTGTTTGGACGATGAGGATGTGTCGAAGAAGAAGGTAAAGGGCAGCCATGGATGCTTGGTTGGAGCTTTGGAGGAAGAAGAAGAAGATAGGAGAGGGGGGGATGGTTTAGATTTTAGGGTTTTCTTCTTTTAGTTTTTGTTTTGTTTTTGTAAAATGTAAGACAAAGGGGTTTGGGTCTTTTGGGTTATGGACTGGGTCGACCCAGTTCGAAATGGACTGGGTCGTAGGGAAGATTGAGCCATTTTTTGGGCCTATGGCTTGAAATCGAAGAAGAGGCCCAATTCCGACTTTCTTTATATTTTCGCTCTTTTTTCTTCTTTTATTTCTCTAAAACTAAATTATAAAAATACTTAAACTATTATTAAGAATTAAATTAAGTTATAAAAGCGCAAATTAACTCCCAATAACAATTAACGCACAATTAAGTAATAATTAAGCATAAAATTGTATATTTGGACATTAAATGCTAAAAATGCAAACGATGTCTATTTTTGTAATTTTTAATTTTTGTAAAACAAATTTAATTACTAAACAACTATAGAATTAAATCCTACATGCAAAATGCGACATATTTTTGTATTTTTTATTAATTTATCAAATAAACACGCACAGACAAATACAAATAATTATTCAAAATATCACAAAATTGCACACCAAAGAAAAATCATTTTATTTTTGGATTTTTTGGGAGTAATTCTCATATTGGGCAAAAATCACGTGCTTACAGCTGCCCCTCTTTGCCCGAAGACACGAAGGGTTTTCGTGCAAAGATAAAGCGAGCGATTTTTTGCCCATCCGAGTACTCCGTGTGAAGCAATTTTTTGAAAAAGATTTGACCGAACCTTTGCTTCAAAGGTTTCCTACATATCCTGGGCTAAACAGGAATCAGGTCAATGTAGTTCGGGAAGTTTTGGTAGCTGGGACTACCGGGGAACTGCATTGTTACTGTTGTTGCATGCTATTACCACTGCTTACCGATCTCCTTGTTACACCATGCTTAAAAGAAAACAAGAAGCTAGGCTAGAGTACAATTTGTTTTTGTTGCCTTGCTTCCTTGTCTGCTTGCATTTCCTCCGGTGCTTTTCTTCTTTTGACACATGTACTTGAGTTTGTGTTGTGACCTCTTGTTGCAACCTTCTGTTTCCCGGTGCCGGGGAATTTTATTGTTTCCTGCTGGGGATTCCTATTGTAACCCTCTGTTTTATTGTCCTCTGACTTGATCTTGAAATGTATGCCTCTGTTATCTGGGCGGGCTCCCAACTTCAATACTTGAAAATTAAAGACTTGAAATGTATGCCTCTGTTATTTGGGCGGGCTCCCAACTTCAATGCTTGAAATATAAAGACTGAAATGTATGCCTCTGTTGTCTGGGCGGGCTCCCAACTTCAACAACTGAAATGTAAAGACTGATATGTATGCCTCTGTTATCTGGGCGGGCTCCCAACATCAATAACAACTTTAGAAATAAACGTCATTCCTCTCTTCAGGCGGGCTCCTGACTTCAACCAATACATTGCCATTCCTTTCTTTAGGTTGGCAAGATTTCAACAACTTTTAAAAACGCCTTTCCTCTCTTCAGGCGGGCTCCTGACTTCAACAACAACTTTGAAAATAATCGTCATTCCTCTCTTCAGGCGGGCTCCTGACTTCAACCAATACATCGCCATTCCTTTCTTTAGGTTGGCAAGATTTCAACAACTTTTAAAAACGCCTTTCCTCTCTTCAGGCGGGCTCCTGACTTCAACAACAACTTTGAAAATAATCGTCATTCCTCTCTTCAGGCGGGCTCCTGACTTCAACCAATACATCGCCATTCCTTTCTTTAGGTTGGCAAGATTTCAACAACTTTTAAAAATGCCTTTCCTCTCTTCAGGCGGGCTCCTGACAACAACTTTGAAAATAATCGTCATTCCTCTCTTCAGGCGGGCTCCTGACTTCAAACCATACATCGCCATTCCTTTCTTTAGGTTGGCAAGATTTCAACAACTTTTAAAAACGCCTTTCCTCTCTTCAGGCGGGCTCCTGACAACAACTTTGAAAATAATCGCCATTCCTCTCTTCAGGCGGGCTCCTGACTTCAAACAATACATCGCCATTCCTTTCTTTAGGTTGGCAAGATTTCAACAACTTTTAAAAATGCCTTTCCTCTCTTCAGGCGGGCTCCTGACAACAACTTTGAAAATAATCGTCATTCCTCTCTTCAGGCGGGCTCCTGACTTCAAACCATACATCGCCATTCCTTTCTTTAGGTTGGCAAGATTTCAACAACTTTTAAAAATGCCTTTCCTCTCTTCAGGCGGGCTCCTGACAACAACTTTGAAAATAATCGTCATTCCTCTCTTCAGGCGGGCTCCTGACTTCAAACAATACATCGCCATTCCTTTCTTTAGGTTGGCAAGATTTCAACAACTTTTAAAAATGCTTTTCCTCTCTTCAGGTGGGCTCCTGACAACAACTTTGAAAATAATCGTCATTCCTCTCTTCAGGCGGGCTCCTGACTTCAAACCATACATCGCCATTCCTTTTAGGTTGGCAAGATTTCAACAACTTTTTAAAACGCCTTTCCTCTCTTCAGGCGGGCTCCTGACAACAACTTTGAAAATAATCGCCATTCCTCTCTTCAGGCGGGCTCCTGACTTCAAACAATACATCGTCATTCCTTTCTTTAGGTTGGCAAGATTTCAACAACTTTTAAAAATGTCTTTCCTCTCTTCAGGCGGGCTCCTGACAACAACTTTAAAAATAATCGTCATTCCTCTCTTCAGGCGGGCTCCTGACTTCAAACCATACATCGCCATTCCTTTCTTTTAGGTTGGCAAGATTTCAACAACTTTTTAAAACGTCTTTCCTTTCTTTAGGTTGGCAAGATTTCAACAACTCTTTTAAAACGCCTTTCCTCTCTTCAGGCGGGCTCCTGACAACAACTTTGAAAATAATCGCCATTCCTCTCTAGGAGATAAATCGTCAGACTAGGTCCATTTTGTTGTGATCTTAGGAGAAAGATTCATCCGACTAAGATTTTATTATATTATCTTGGGAGAAAAATTTCATCAGACCAAGATTTTGACTCTAGGAGATAAATCGTCAGACTAGGTCCATTTTGTTGTGATCTTAGGAGAAAGATTCATCCGACTAAGATTTTATTATATTATCTTGGGAGAAAAATTTCATCAGACCAAGATTTTGACTCTAGGAGATAAATCGTCAGACTAGGTCCATTTTGTTGTGATCTTAGGAGAAAGATTCATCCGACTAAGATTTTATTATATTATCTTGGGAGAAAAATTTCATCAGACCAAGATTTTGACTCTAGGAGATAAATCGTCAGACTAGGTCCATTTTGTTGTGATCTTAGGAGAAAGATTCATCCGACTAAGATTTTATTATATTATCTTGGGAGAAAAATTTCATCAGACCAAGATTTTGACTCTAGGAGATAAATCGTCAGACTAGGTCCATTTTGTTGTGATCTTAGGAGAAAGATTCATCCGACTAAGATTTTATTATATTATCTTGGGAGAAAAATTTCATCAGACCAAGATTTTGACTCTAGGAGATAAATCGTCAGACTAGGTCCATTTTGTTGTGATCTTAGGAGAAAGATTCATCCGACTAAGATTTTATTATATTATCTTGGGAGAAAATTTTCATCAGACCAAGATTTTGACTCTAGGAGATAAATCGTCAGACTAGGTCCATTTTGTTGTGATCTTAGGAGAAAGATTCATCCGACTAAGATTTTATTATATTATCTTGGGAGAAAAATTTCATCAGACCAAGATTTCTATCTTAGGAGAAAATTCATCGGACTAAGATTTGATATCTTATCTTGGGAGAAAAATTTCATCGGACCAAGATTGTATCGGGAGGGAAGTTCATCAGATTAGGACTTTTTATCCTAAGAGGAAAATGTAAAGATCAATGATTTGAGAAACTTACCTTCGTAATTTCTTCTTTTCTTTTCTCCTTCCTTTGCTCTGCTTTGTTCTTGCTTGCTGGGGATAATACCACTGTGGGAGTCTCCTTTCTTCCCCTCCTCCATTCTTTATATATATATATTTTTTTTCTCAACACTGCTGGGGATAAAAGGGTTATCTTTTTGGATAACGTTGTTGAGGATAACGCTGTTGGGGAATTTTATCCCTTCAAATCGATGCTTTATTCTTCTGGAAGCCGTTGGGGATGACAATGGCTCTTTGCTTTTCTGAGCACAAATGTCATCCCTTTGTTCTGCTAGGGAACAACTTCTCCATTGAAACTTGTTATGCTGGGGGCAACACTGGTTCAATGACCACTTCCCTTGAGACTGGTGTTATCTTTATTCTTCCTCGAGTGGGTACCTGACTTCCAGAAAATTTTCCAAATGAAAGGAAAATTTTCTGCCCCAGTTTTACAGTCTCCCTTATGGCATGCATTTCTGTCATCAATGCCATTCCCTTTACCTGTTTCAAATCAAACAAAATTTGTTAGTTTAAAACGTGGTGGTTGGTTGTGATACTCCCACTGGGATGGTTTTCCCTTTTCCCTTCCTTGCTCTGCGTTCCACAACTTGTTGGGGATGATATTATTTGCTGGGGATAATCCTTTTCTGCTGGGGATATCCCTCTTCTTTCGTGGCATGGCTCGGAAACTTGCATTTTCCCGACCTTTTAGTCTCGCATGAATTTCCCAAATCATGCTTATTGTTTTTCTTGTTTTGTCCACGGGCTCTGGTCTTGAGGTTTAATAACCTTTGATTTCGGCAAGGATATCCCTCTTGACACTCGTCAATCCTTTTGCTGGGGATATCTTTCTTGACACTGGCCTCGCGCTTGTTCCTTCCTGACTATATCACTTGGATGTACTAGTCAGATCTTATCTTGGAAAGCTGATGGTCTACTTTGAAGTCATTTCCCACTGGTCTTGACCCAACAGACTCTACTGGGGAAATTTCTATGAAAGGAAAAGATAAAAGGGAACAGAATAAAAGACAAAGGAAAAAAATGACTCTTTAACAAAAGAAACTATAAATAAAAACCTATCAAACGAAAACACTGACTCTAATGGTCATGACATGCATATGTGGCCTATCCTTCGTCATCAATCGTCTTTCGAGGTCTTCCCTTGACTATCCCCCATCTGATTCCCAATCTTATTCAACCTGTAGTGCCCGAAGGGTTTTCACTATCAAGCCTCTCTCATTTTGGTTTTTCTCTCAGCTTGCGTCGCCTTATGGTGTCCGTAAAAATTTTCACCGATAAGACTCTCTCATTTGTATCACTTTCCAGCTGGGGATTTGGAGTGTTGCCGGTATGACTCTCTCTGCTGGAGATTAGAGTCCTTTCTGCTGTGGAACAGAATGTTATGTTCGTTGGTAAGATTCTCATTTGTCTGACTTGGCATCTTTTGCAGACTGATCAGAAGGTCTTTCTTTGGACCGTAATGTGGGTTTTTTGGATAGGCTTAAAAAGAAAGGGTATTAAAGGCTCAAAAACAAAATAAATTTGGGGTTTTAAAATTACAACCTTCGGAACCAATTTTGCTTACAACGAGTACAACTCTTGCCCCAGTTTCTTGCTTGGGGATTATTTATTTATTATTTTTAATTTCTTTTTACACCATGACCGAGCCGTGAGGCGCCTACGTATCCTCTTTGAGGAATCAGGTCAAATGTAGTTCCCAATTCCTCTTTTTTCATTTGACTTTCTTTTGTTTTTTTTTTCATTTTTCTTTTTCTTTTTCATTTTTTTTGTTTTTTTGTTTTATTTTTTCTTTACCTTCCAGGCTCGTATTTCCTAGTCGTTGTTATTGATTCCGAACGAGGAGTATGAAAGAAAATAAATAAGGCTCAAAAGGGGTAACGAAGGATAAAGTGTTTAGGTAGCAGAATAAAATGCCTTCGTCATTCCAGTCTTCAAAACATGCCAAGTGCAAACAACACAATTGAACATAGATTTATAGTCTCTTCCGATGGTGCTGGACTTGACAATTATGTTAAACACTTGCTTTTTCATTTGTCATTTCTAAAGCACTGCTGGGCGACACTCTCACTCTCATGCACGACCCTCATGCCAATTTGGCGAATCTTGCATTTAACGGTTTTCTTTATGTTTTACTTGCCCCAGTTCCACATGACTCGGGCTTCAAATAATCTCAAACCGTTCTTATTTCCTTTAAATGCTTTGATCACCTTCCCAGGGTTTTATGATTAACTTTATAGACTAGGCCCAAACTGTGTGCGCATGTCATGTCCCTAGAATCGGCATTGAACGAAAATGACAAAAGGACTAAATAAAAAGATGACTGGAAATAATAAAAGACCGGCTTTTGTATTAGACTTCCGGCGAAATGGTTAGAAAAACAAACAAAACAACCAGAATAAAATCTTAACACAACATCAACGAGACTTAAACAAACTGATACGACAAAAATGGAAAGATAAGAAGGTTTGACACAAGACAATATTCGGATTACAACCCTAAGAATAATCCGGATAACAGAAATGACAACAAAATAAACCACCAACAGCTTCTCTCTTGCTAACCAAGGAACGGAGCGTCCTCCCATTTTATCAAAATTGGCATCTTAGCCACTAAGCTTTGCATTAGTATTGCCAAGACCATTATCAGCTTCCATATCATCAACCTCCGTCAACAAGTTCTCGATAGGGTTCGAGTGCTCCATGTTACTGTTATCGATCACAATCCGCCCTTCTTGGATCATTTTCTCTACTTCCCTTTTCAAATTACGACAACTCTCAATGTTGTGCCCTATGACATTGGAGTGGTACGCGCATTGCGCTGCCGGATCAAAGTTTCTTGCATGTGGATCTGGAGTATATGCGGGGAGCGGCTCAATCAAGCCAGCATGCTTTAGCCTTTCAAACAGACTTGCATAAGATACTCCGATAGGGGTGAGAGCCTTTCCTCGTTTCAGCAACCTTTCGTTCCTAAATGCTTGATTGGGCCGGAAACCTGATCCAGGGGGCTTCCGGTAGGCTTGTGAGGGTGGATAGGCCTTCTGTGGAGCTGGGTATTTGGAAAGTGAAGCCCATCTTTGGGAACCTCGTGGAGAGAAGTAGCATTGGGGAGGGGAGTAGCGTGGACGAGTGATGGAACTACTCGGGTAGCTAGGAAAGCTGTCATAAGTGGGTTGGGATGGAGAGTATGGGGGATGGGTAATGCCAGAGTTTGAAAAGCTTGGCGGTGGTGGGGGTGGTGCTTTCCCAGTTATCCATGCCTGATACATGTCTGCCACATGTTGTCTCAGCATTTTCACTTCTTCTACCAACCCGTTGTTCTGTTCGACCAATTGTTGTCGGTCATCAGTACCGACCCACCCTGTTCTGAGGTTCTGTGTCATTTGCTTTGCAGGGAGGAGTTACCACAACCAACCACTTTTCTATATATGAACACAGCAAAGGGAAGCCATCACGTTAGTGTCAGGGCATTTGACAGATAATCATATATTAGAGATGCAATGCACCTAAGCAGTTAAACCGTTCTATCAGAGATGCGATGCACTTGCGCTTTCCTTTATTTTTCTTTCTTCCCTTTTTTTTTCCAGTGGTGGTCGAATCTTATGGAGATTGCCTACGTATCATGACCCCGCATGAATCAGACCTTGCGTAGTTCGGACCAATAAAAGATAAACAATACTAATCATTTTTTCGATTTTCATATTAAAATAAACTGGGTTTCAAAGGTTTGAAGATGACCTACAAACTCGAAAATCAAACATCCCACATATTTTAATTAAAAGATTTTCAAAATTCAAAACAAACGGCCAGCTTCCTTTCTCCGTTTGACAGATGCAACCGAACGGTTATTTTTGCAAACGTGGCCCCTTCCAAATTTTGAGGCCGGAGAGGATTATTTATGACACTTTACACACTTGTTCGTTCTTTTACGAAAATAGCCTTTCGACAACTGAAAGATATTCTAAGGCTATTTCGGCAAGAACGGTTTAAGACGCGGCCGAAGCTGGCTTGACTTATTTTTGACTAAAAAAATTCAAATGGTATTCACCTGACCGCTGACTCTTTGTTTTTTTTTCAAATTACAATAAAAACCGGGTGTTGCAAACACGGCCCTTCAGCGCCTCGGGGACGAAGATTTTTTTTTAAGGCCGTGTGGGTTAACTGGACCAAAATCCTACACATGACCCAAAAAGTGGCTGTTTATGCAAAGTCAGCCTTCCGGCGTCCTTTTCGGGAACATTCGGCTATGTCTTGATAAAACAGCGTCACCCGATTTCTTTATGACAAAATTAAAATTAGACATATTTTTTTTTGGCTATTTTTTTTTAGCAAAAGGGGAGGCTAGACACCGCCCGACTTATTTATGACAAAATTAAAATTTTGACACGTTTTTTATTTATTTATTGGTTTTTGGCTATTTTAGCAAAAAAGGGGGTTGGACCCGATGAGGGTTGCCTACGTATCTCACATCCAGTGAGAATCAAACCCGCGTAGTTCGGGCAGGTCATGAATAAAGTAAATAAACTAATTTTAATTTTTTTTATTTGTAAAAGAACTGCTTTAAAAGAAGAAATGAAAAGTGTATATATATATATATATATATATTTATTTATTTTATTTATTTTTGATTGATTTTCTTTTTGAAATAAAGACTTCTAAGAATTCCTTTTCTTTTGATTTGAACTTTGAGGATTTCAAAAGTAAAAGGAAGATATTTTTTTTGTTTTTTCTTATTCTAAGAAGAAAGAAAATATTTTTTTGGAATTTTACCTTTAATAAAAGAAATGCTTTCTAAAAAAATATTTTTTTTGAATTTTGAATTTTCTTTTCAATTTTTAAAGAAGAAGGAAAATATTTTCGAATTTGTTTTATTTTATTATATATATATATATATATATATATATATATATATATATATATATATATATATATATATATATTAATAATTAAAAAGACTTTCTTAAAGAAGTCAATAATGGAAAATATTTTTTGAATTTTTTGTTTTGAAAATTGGGAGTCTAAAAAAAACTTTTCTAGACTTTGGCAGGACAAATATTTTTGCAACAAATAAAGATATATATACATTTTTTGGAAATAAAGAAAAACTTTTTGGATTTATATATATATATATATATATATATATATTTGCAACAAATAATAAAACCACTTTCAACGCGACTCTTTTTATTTTATTATTTTTATTTTTATTTTGGTATCTAAACAAATAAATAAATAAAAACCCATTTTAAAAACAAGACTCTTTTTCATTTTCATTTTTTATGGCAAGACAAACTATTTTTTTTCTAATTTGTTTTTTTTTAAAAAAACAAGACAGAACAACGACTCTTTTTTTTTCTATTTTTCCTTTGCTTTTAATAAAACAAACTAATAAAACATTTTTTTTCATTTTCTCAAAATTTCGGCAGAGTTTTGACAGTTATTTGGGCATTGGTTTTTTTTTCCAAAAATTAACAATCAATTCCCTAACCACTATTTTTTTTCAATTTTAAAATATTATTCCCGATATTCAAAAGTCAATCAGCACACAAGTACGAATCAAATAAATGCGCAAGTAGGAGCAAGTAAGATGCATCAGGATGGTCATTTTCATTTTTTGGTACACCTGTCCTAGACAGACCCAACCCCTGTGTTGAGTCTCCAAAGTCAAATGCACGTGATGCAAACAAACGCTCCTACTAGGGATCCGGCATGAAGCTGAGTTATTCTAAGTGAAAAAACCTGAGGCATATTGATCTAGCCCTGGCTTACCCAAACGGACAGTTTGAGCCGAAGCGGGGGCAACGTACCGGGAGCACGAAAGTCTACCCGGCCTAGTTACTTGTCCCAACTTCGTCTTATTTGGTATGACTTTAACAGAAAGGTGGGCCACGCGCACGTGTGCACCATAAATTTAGAAGACTCAGAAAGAAGGGGGTTTCGTAGCAGTTGTATATATTCATAATTCAAATAATATTAAAGCGGTAAAAGTGTCATTTAGCACATTGGGCATATATCATGTAAAAAAAATCAGATAATAAATAAAGCCAACTATAACAATTATTTTAAGCTCGAATTCTTGAACCCTGAGCCAGAGGTTCTGGGTTCGGTCCCCAGCGGAGTCGCCAGAGTTGTCGCACCTCCTTTTTACATACCCGAGAGGGTGCAAGGGAGTTTTCTCCAATTAAAGGACAGTCGAAACGGGATTTGTTTGTTTGTTTCAGAGTCGCCACCTGGGAATTTTAAGGCGTCCCAAGTCACCGGTTTTAATCCCTGAATCGAGGAGAATATGACTCTGTCTATTTAACAGTCTGCGCACCAGAAATCCGGATAAGGAATTCTGTTAACCCGGGAGAAGGTGTTAGGCATTCCCGAGTTCCGTGGTTCTAGCACGGTCGCTCAACTGTTATATTCGGCTTGATTATTTTGATTTGTAAAATACATTTTTATTGCATGATTTTATTGTTACCGCTTCTATTTATATTTAAAGACCCTTCTTTGAATTGAATCACGCGTACGTGTATTCGTGTTATAAATTATATATTTTTTTAAAAACATGCGGAGTTGTGTCACGCGCACGTGTACACAATAATATAGATAATATTTTTATTATAATAATTATTTTCGAAATTATGCTTTAATAAAATCAAGAACATTCGCCCTTTTTGTATAATTAAGTAGTGAACCTCACATCTCGGGTTTTTATGAAATTAATAATGATATTCTCCGAGGAATCCCTTTTATTAAATATTCGATCGAAGTTGCGCGAACGCATAATCCGAATTGCTTTTAGAAATATAATCAGGTTACGCGAACGTATCCCTAATCACAAAAATATTCTTGATAAGGTTCTCTACAAATTGTTATTATGTGTTGACCGCGAGCCTTGTTTTACACATATGAATCATATACCTCAAATTTTAAAGAATTAATGACGTGAAAAAGAAAACAGACAATACGTATCTAAAACTAACATTTTTCGTGGATACAACCTTTGGATGTCCATAAATCGAATCGTGTATAAAATTGGGAAAGAACTTAAAATGGTAAACAAATTAATATTTTCCGCAGAATCTTCATTGTTTCATTTAAGGCGAACTCTTCTTCTATATATCTTTTACATAAAATGCCACGATTCGTTTATAAATCCTATGTCCTTCTCATGTATTTGTTTTAGTCCAAAGTTGCAATGGTTTGGTTAATGTTTGCAATGGAAGATAAGAGTCAAGTTGATAAGAAAGAGAACTATTATACAAATTGATTCAATAAAATTACATCACATGCAATATAGTTGTACGTTTGAACCATTCCTAATATTGTATCAACTCACCTTCCACATATGATTATATATATACTCATCATCATGCCATATATGAACATACAACTTATATCAATCTAAACGAAAATCAGATTTTTTTTACAAGATATACTAATAATGTAATTTATTGATACTTCCATTCTACTTTACATTTAGCTAACAATATTACGGGATGTAATTAATGGCCCATTTTATGCCATGTTCCCTACCTTGGTATTTTAATCATGACTTCACTTAATGAAAATTCCGAAATAGATGATATTATTACAACACTTAAACGAATTTTAAGAGGTAACAATTATCTTATATTCATTACGCCAAACGTACTACTATATTAATCAACTGAAACAAAAACCAAATTTTTAACTAATGAACTTGAACGAATGGAAAACAGAATTATAATTCCCGAACTTCATTAATTTGTCATGTTGAAGCTTTTCGTGACATGAATTTACAGATATGTACCTGATATTGGAAGCAAAAGAAAATGAAGATGAGAATCAGCAGCAGTAATAACAGTACAACAGCAACAACTGCCCAGCAACAGTAACAACCCAGTAACAGACCGGTGGAGTAGTAATCCCAAAAACAAAAGCTTTAAGCTTTAAATGAAACAACAACCATTAATACTAATTTCAAACAAAGAAAGAAAGCAGTAGATTTTTAGTTTTTATTTTTATTTTTGAAAGCTTAAATATTTTTCGGAATTTTTCTCTCTTCTATTCTCTGTCCGTTTTTTCTCTCTATCTGTGTGTGTATTTTTTCTCGTATCCCCTCTCTCATTGTCTTGTGTTCAAGACTTCTTCTTATAACTCATCCCATAAACCTTTCAATTAATTAAAATCCATACTTTTTCTCTACCCAACCCATTATCTTTCCACTCATCCCCATTACATTAAATAAACATATCACACCACCCCATTATATTTTGTCCCCCATGCTTCATTTAAAATAATGCAAGATTCCCCCTTTAAATTAAATCTTGTCCCCCCTTTATATTAAACAACTATATCACAACCCACCCCATTTCATTTTGTCCCCCATGCTTCAAATAAACAATTTCAAAATGTACAATTCCTAAACTACCCCTCACGACCTTACTGAAATTACCAAACTACCCCTGAACGTACTACAAATTACCAAACTACCCATCAGCTATAACACATCATTTAATCAAACATAACCAAAATATAGACAATATGATTAATTTCTAACAATGTTCAAACAACAAATTTCATGAACATGATTTCTTCAACATTTCAACAACAAAGCACATGAACATGATTTCAACAACATTTCAACAACAAATCACATGAACACAAATTGAACAACAAAGAACAACTAAAATTTGATTGAACAATATTTTAGCAACAAACAATCCTATTTTCGGATTCAACAACAACAACAAACAAGTATATTTAGATTTCTAAATTCAATAATATTGAACTTAAAATCAACTACTCTAACAACATTACAACAAACAATTCCTATAAACAAGATTATGAGACAAATTCAAGAAATAATCATAAATGATAAACAAAAAATCAAACTATACACATTTCGGATTCAAGATCAAACAAACATAATATGAACATGAATTAAATCTAAAAATAAAAACGATGGATTCAAATGATTAAAACCAACATACTTCCCTTATTACAACTAAATTCTTTTAGGCAAATGACAAAACAAAAACCTAAGAAGAAACAATTATGAACTTAAGCTTGAACTTAACAATATTAACAATTTCCGGAAAATACATAAAATACATGAAACAAATTGAAGAAACAATTAATTAAACTTCAATTTGTATCTAACTAATATTAAACTAACAAATATTCATTTAAACAATAATACAAACATGAAATAAACATGAAAACAACTAATTAAACTTCTATTTTGAAATCTGAAAATTAATTTTAACAAAGCACATGAACATGAACAAACTAGAAAAATGATTTCAACGATAAACAACGAACAAAACAAGAATCAAATATTTAACGATTTTAACTTTTAGAAATATAAAAACGAAATATGGACAAAATAAAACTCAAAAACAACTAACCGGAGATGAATCAACGAAGAACTTTGATTGTAAACAAATCTGTCCGAGCCTCGACCAAAGCTCGAACAAATGACGACGAAGACGAAGAGAAGATGAAGCAGCCCGTAGCTACTGCCGCGACGAGCAGCAGCAGCAGTCCGTCCAACACCTGCTGCGACGAGCAGCAGCAGCACGACGTTGAGACAGCAGCAGCGGCGGCGACAGGCAGCAGCAGCGCGGACAGCCATGGACGACGACATGGTCGACGTCGAAGCTCGTCCATGGCTGTGTTCGTTTGGTTGTTTGGTTGAGACAGAAGCAGCAGCGACGGGGCTTCGAACAACAGAAGGAACAAACAATGGGCTGGTCGACGCACAAGCAGAAGCAACTGGTGGCGACGACGGACTGTTTTGCCGGAGAAGATGAAGCTCGACTAAATGACGACGAACTAGAGCAACAATGGTGGACGAAGAAGATGAAGTGCTTGGGCAGCAGCTGTTTGGACGATGAGGATGTGTCGAAGAAGAAGGTAAAGGGCAGCCATGGATGCTTGGTTGGAGCTTTGGAGGAAGAAGAAGAAGATAGGAGAGGGGGGGGGATGGTTTAGATTTTAGGGTTTTCTTCTTTTAGTTTTTGTTTTGTTTTTGTAAAATGTAAGACAAAGGGGTTTGGGTCTTTTGGGTTATGGACTGGGTCGACCCAGTTCGAAATGGACTGGGTCGTAGGGAAGATTGGGCCATTTTTTGGGCCTATGGCTTGAAATCGAAGAAGAGGCCCAATTCCGACTTTCTTTATATTTTCGCTCTTTTTTCTTCTTTTATTTCTCTAAAACTAAATTATAAAAATACTTAAACTATTATTAAGAATTAAATTAAGTTATAAAAGCGCAAATTAACTCCCAATAACAATTAACGCACAATTAAGTAATAATTAAGCATAAAATTGTATATTTGGACATTAAATGCTAAAAATGCAAACGATGTCTATTTTTGTAATTTTTAATTTTTGTAAAACAAATTTAATTACTAACAACTGTAGAATTAAATCCTACATGCAAAATGCGACATATTTTTGTATTTTTTATTAATTTATCAAATAAACACGCACAGACAAATACAAATAATTATTCAAAATATCACAAAATATCACAAAATTGCACACCAAAGAAAAATCATTTTATTTTTGGATTTTTTGGGAGTAATTCTCATATTGGGCAAAAATCACGTGCTTACAGAGGAGACGGTGTTTTTTAAGTTATATATATTACTATACCTTTAAATTCAAGAAAGTATGGTTGTATTGTATTTAAAGAGGCGTGAAATTGTAGAATAGGTTGATTGTGAGGAATGAGTCAAATAAGACTCACCATGGCTTGTTTTCTACATTTATTCTATAATAAAACTACATATCATTTGGAGAATTAACATGAAAATATAGAATTTCAATGTTTCTACAAATTATCTACAAAATTTCTACAAACTGTTCATAATAGAATTTATCTTTATTTTCATGCATGTTCGTCTGGAACACTAAAGTTACTTGATATGCCAAGATCTCCTGCTATAGAAGAATACAACTTATCTACAATTTTCTACAACGTTCACACATTATTTCCACCCAATTAAATACAACTACAATAACATAAAATTTGAGCTTTGTGTTTTTGTGTTAAAAGTTTTGATGGGAGCTTGTTATTACACTTTGTCTGTTTTGGAGCTAACTTGTGCAGAGGAGAAGATGTTTTTTAAGTTATATATATTGCTATACTTTTAAATTCAAAAGGTATGGTTGTATTGTATTTTAAAAAGCATAAATTTGTAGAATATGTTGAATGTGAGGAATGAGTCAAATAAGACACACAATGGCTTATTTTCTACATTTATTCTACAATAAAACTACATATCAGTTGAAAAATTAATATGAAATTACAGAATTTCAATGTTTCTACAAATTATCTACAAAAATTTTACAAACTGTTCATAACAGAATTTATCTTTATTTTCATGCATATTCGTCTGGAACACTAAAGTTACTTGATATGTCAACATCTCCCGTTATAGAGGAATACAACTTATCTACAATTTTCTACAACTTTCACATATTATTTCCACTAATTAAATACAGCTACAATAACATAAAACTTACATACAAAATTTATGCAATATGTCTTTTGTATATTTTGTATCTGATTTATACATACTAAAAATAATTTTCATACAACTAATTATATATTATACAACTTATCTACAATTTTCGTACAATATTTCTACTAAGTTATATACAACTACAATATAATACCACTTAAGTATAATTTTTATACAATGTTGTTCAACTTTCATACAATATGTAAATGAATAAAAGAAAAATAAATAAACAACATTCTAACAATTTTTCTACAATTTCTGCAATATAATGTATGTCATGTCTTCTTCTTCTTCGAGTTTCAATCTGAAATTCAGCCAAAACCAAGTCTAATCTTCACCAAAATCCCTCAAAATTGAGATATAAACTCCAAACCATATTCCCAATTATTTTCAACAACACTCAATCCAAACAAGTAATGATTTTTGAAAACCCAAATTTGAATTCAAAGCTTCAAAGTTTTTTAATGGTTGTCAATGGTAGAATTGTTGCTCTCTTTTCTTTTGCTTTGTATTACTGAAATTTGGACATAATTGCGTTTGTTGCAGAAGAATTGTAGAAGATTTAGTCGTTTTAGATTTGTAAAATCAGAAAAATGTTGAAACAGAGTGTATCGCAAAAATAGGGTATGAAAAGTTTGAAACGAATCCGACGATAATTATGAATGTGCGTGATTTGCGTTGTAGAAGATCTTGAAGAATATTTAATTCCCCAATTTTAGCGTGCCTAAATAAGAAAACTTACAGCTACAATGATTCCTTATTTAATGAATTGACTATATTTTGTAGAAATACTATTAGCATGGTGGGTAATATGTAAACTATGAACATATTTGGTAATATAGTTTCCTATATGGTATAGGAATGAAAATTTCCCTTTGCTTTATGGGCGGAATTTTAAGTTTAATAAGTATTACCTCACTTGTCCATAGTAATACTTTTAAATTTTGACTTTGAATCTGTCGATGAAAGAAAAAAGGAATTTTTACCTCCTATAATAAAGGTTGATACCTTATTTATTTTAACTAAATACCATTTTAAAAAATTATATTTCATAACTACCTTTTAATTTTTATAACCAAATATCTATTTATGATCACTTCCTACTCTTAAGCCATAAAATACGATGCTCTCTCTCATAAAATACGTTGTCATCTCTTTCTCCACCCACTCTCTTCAATTGTTTGTTTTGTTGATTAGAAAAACAAACTTTTGAGAAATTCTTATAGATTACTAGATCGGGCTTTCCATGGCCTTTCCGCCGTAACTGATCCATCTGTGTCCTCTGTTTTTCTTCTCTTTCATTTTTTTTAATTCACCAACCAACAATTCAAATAAAAATCATGAACCCTTAAAACTGTTTCTGCACTATAATCACCGACAATAGCATCTTGCTGTGTTAATTTCAAAATCTGCTATCGACGAGAGGATATTGGGGTTATTCTTGAACAAAGACGACAGAGTTTTGGTGCTGAGCAACTTGAAGAGTCTGTTACTTTTTTTCCACTGTATTTCCATGTATTTGGAGTTTTGGGGCTGAGCAACTTGAAGAGTCTGTTACCGGTTTTTTCATTGTATTTCAATGTATCTCGCTGTATTCTATGTATTTCATTGTATTTATTGTCTTTTTTATTGTATTTCAATGTATCTTGTTGTATTCCATGTATTTCATTGTATTCATTGTCTCGCTATATTCCATAAATGTATTCATATTTTTTTTAATCAATATAATTTATATATTCAAATGTATTTATGTATTCAAATTTATAATTGAGTTTGTTGAGTTATGTTAGGAGTCTATTTGTGTTAATTGATTCACTTTCCGTTTAAAAACAGTGTAATCCCCTATTTCACGCCGTGAATACAATCGAGTACAATCAAATACAATAATTTGTTCGGCTGTAATCCTATGTTTCACGCCATGAATACACTCGAATACAAAAATATGTCTAGTTGTAATCTCTTGTTTCATACCTAGAATTGTTACTGTATTTATGAATATAATAGCTTAAATACATCGAATACACTCCAAAAAATCTGAAAACATAGCTATAGGAAATAATATAGTAAATGGTAGCTACAACTAGCTAATAACCACTAAAACATATTAGTTTCTAAAAGTTTCTCAAGAAAAAAATGCAGCCGAATACACTAAACATCTCACATTTACATAAGGTCTGGGGAAGTGTCGCACCCTAACCCTAAGGGTCAAGCAGGGGTCAATGTTAAAGATTGGAAAAAATATCATTTTTCTGCAAATTTTTTGAGTCTTTCAACTGGAGTTAAGTTCACCAATAGCCACTATTTAAGATATAATCAATATTTAAAGTATTTAAATATTAATCGTAACAACGACACATGACTGGCTTCTC
Source organism: Nicotiana sylvestris (assembly GCF_000393655.2). NCBI lineage: Eukaryota > Viridiplantae > Streptophyta > Magnoliopsida > Solanales > Solanaceae > Nicotiana > Nicotiana sylvestris. The sequence continues at coordinate 6,323,373 of NC_091060.1, forward strand.
CGCGCTTTTTTATTCGAATCATCAAAGAATATTGTCGACATATGAATATTAATTGTGAGCACGTAATTTTGCTTATATATGAAATCGCTTCTAAAATAGTTCAAAAATAATTTTAATTTTTTTATAGAATTTTATGAATTTTTCTTTATTTTTTTAATCCAATTTGTTGCATTTAGTTGCATTGTTCATGCGTATTTAGAAATTTTTTAAATCCTAAAAAATCATCAAAAAATATTTTATCATCAAAAAATATTTTATCTTTCATGTAGTGTGTTAGTTGTATTTTAAGATTTAATCAAATGTTAAATGCGTTATACATAAAAAATCACAAAAAAAAAAATGCATTTGTCGTTTGCCATTATTTTGCATTCTTTGAATTAATTAATTAGATAGTTGGTTAGTTAGTCAATCATCGGATAAAATTAGTGGGTAGATTAATCTTGCAAATTGGTGGTTTCAAATTAGAGTGTCAATTTGGAGTGATTAATTGTGCAAAATCAAGGGAAGAAAATGGGCTGTCGATACACATCTTTTGGAATTGGGCCAACAAAATTCGGTGGCCCAGTTACTCCACAAGCGCGCTCTTTTTGGCATGGTATAACAACATACTCATATAATTGACAGAAAATAACCCAGTTATAGATATTGACATCAAATAGCCAATAAACGTATATCACAATAATAATATATATATCACAACTCTTTTTTTCTTCTTTGTCTATATCAACATGTATATTAAAATTTTATTTTTATTCTTTGTATATAAATAAAAAATATTATTCTTTGTATATCAATAATATAAAATTATATATATAGTTATTGCTGCCTTTTATATCAATGTATATCACAATAAAAATATTATATTATTTGTATATCACAGTGTCTAGAACATCGGACATGTGTATACCAAAATAGATATTATAATTTTATTTTTCTTCGTTGTGTATATCAAAAATTTAATTTTTTTATATACCAAAATATTATTTACTCCCACAATCATATTTATTATTTTTATATTTTAGAACTTGCTTAAACATGCTATATCAAAAACTTATTTTCCCTTTTTGATCAATAATTAATAATTACATTATTTGTATATCACTGTGTATAACATAATAATAATGTTTATATCAAAACAAATTATTAAAATTTTATTTTCGTTCTTTATATAACACATTTAAGATTGAAAACTCAAGTTCAAGATGACTCCACATGTGTATCCCCTATTGTAACTCGTGTATATCTCTATGTACATTAGTGATATCTCATGTATATTATGTGTATCTGTGTATATTCATGAAAATTTGTATTATATATATGATATACAATGTGATATATACGAGCGTCCAAAAATAAATTATGTTGTATACACGATATATGAAGTGATATACACATACATCCGTAAAAACTTGTGTGTGATATACACTGATGTACACGATATACAATGTGATATACACATGTCGTATTTGGATTTTTAGGTCTGATTTTTTGCTTAAAACCACTCTAAAATCACTTCTAATATTGCTCAAATTTTGTATATAGCCTCGTTTAGGTATTTTCAATCACATCCACTCATTCAATCCAACCAAAAAAGGAAGAGAGAAGAAAAACAAAATTGAAATATATTTATTCTCTCTTAGTTTTTGCTAATCTTGCTCAAATTTTGTATATAGCCTCGTTTAGGTATGCATCTACGCTGAGTGAATCACCATCCATTTCAATAACATGATTAATTGCCCTCATGTATTTCTCTTAAGTTTGAGAAGGATCCGAAAATTCCTCAAAAACCTATGAATCTCGTAGAGTTCACATCTTGTAGGTTGGTCTTCTTCGGTTGCGGCGGAAATTAATTGGACGACGTCGGCAAGGCATCGGTGGTTGTGGGTGCTGATTTGACGATGCAATTGGTGTGGATAAACGGAAAAATTTTAAAAAAAAATCCTAAATTCTCTCCCCTCCTCTTTAAGATAGAAGAAGAAATACAAGGAGAGAAAGGGGAAGAAAGCCAAAATAAGCGTATAGTTTTTTTGGGAGAATATAAAATAGAGTAGTTTTTTTAGATTTGGCTATATAATGCGAATTGTTTGGGGCTATCTTTGCCAAATCTAATATAAGGCTAAAAAATTGCAACTTTTTGTTATGGGTTGTTATAGGATGCCAATTTTTCCCCTAAATTCCCCCTTTATTACCCAATCCTTTTCCCATTTTAAGATGAGAAAATGGCATGATATGATAACACATAAAGAGAATTTGCAATATTTTAGCCTTATAATAGGTTTGGCAAATGTAACCCAAAAGAATTGGCATTATATAGCCAAATCCTAAATAACCCTAATTTCTTATTTATTCTCTTTTCCCGAATCTTATATTCTCCCTCTCCGTATTTCTTCTCCAATTTTCTTCTTCAATCTTTTTTTATTATTATTATTCTTCAATCTAGCAAATTTTTCTGTTCAATCTAGATTTGGAAGGGTATGTGTTCTTTGATATGGGAAGTTGTAATGGTTGGATACATTTTTCTATTTAGTCTCCCTCTCTACCCGTCATATTCCCATCTATACAAATAAGCGAAAGCCCTAAAAGTGGCTATGATGATGATGATTGCAATGACATTTAGCAATGATAGATGTCGATTTCCTTTGGCAAATTGCTATGACAATGACGACAACAATAATAGCAATCGTAGAGTTTGATTTGTTTCGTGTCTCTTTGGTGATTTCGATTTTCTTCTTCTTCTCTATTTTTTTTTATAGTAAAAAAGATAATATATATATTTGAAGTGGTATACATCTATGTATATCGTCATGTATACCCATGTGTATACCATATTGTCTATCGTGATATTTTGGCAATATAATGTTTGATCAGAATAAAATCGTCCAATTAATTTGAAAAAGGTGAAATTTATTTTGAATAAACTTACTTCAATTTTGTTATTGAACAAAGAAGGAAAATAAATTATTGGTATAATAGGTGTAGAGCAAGTTCTAAAATAAAATTAATAAATATAATTATGGGAGTAAATAAAATTTTGATATATAGATAAAGAAATTTTGATATACACAATGAAAAAAATAAACTTAGGATATACATTTTGGTATACACATATTCGATGTGTTATACGCTATGATATATAAACAATACAATATTTTTTATTGTGATATACATTAATATAGGGGCAACAATAAATTTTAAATAACTATAATATAATTTCATATTGTAGATATACTAAGAAGGAAAATAAAATTTTAATATACATGTTTATCCACGCAAAGAAGAAAAAATGTGACGATATATATATTAATGTTGTAATATACATTTATTGGCTACTTGGTGCCAATATTTATAACTATGGCTTTTTTTCTACTAATTATGTGGGTAGGTTGTCACACTATACCTCTACACAGACGCCTGCATGGGGACTCTCATCTGAATTGACAGAGAATCTCCCCCCCCCTACATACATAATTCTCACCCAAAAATCATCTCCTCTCATTTTTCTCATCTGCATACACAAAAAGTACTTACTAATCTCACACATACGATTAGAAATATAGACCAATAGCTAAGAGAGCTGGAAATATATTTTTTCCCCAAATCTAGAAAACAAAAACCAAAAAAAAAGGAAACAGAATTTCAAGTTTTCTCTGCCTCTGCTCTTCTGCTTCATCTCTCTTGATCAAAAAGGTTGAATGCCTGTTGAAATTATTGTTTACTGTTGAAATTACCACCGAGCTCTTTAAATTACTTTTTCTGCCTTTATTTGGCTCATTTTAGTGCCATCCTTTGTTCGATTTAGGTAAGTTTTGAACCTTCCCTGTATTACATTTGCATTGAATGATTGATTTGTTAAATCCTCATGCGATCTTTGTAGACTTGTTGATTGGCACTTCTGTGAATCTAGTATCTTGTGAATGTGTCTTGTGCTTCAACTTGGAAAAGTGTCTACAATAGTGAAGTAATTAAAATGCAAAATACATAAGTTCCCCCTTAAACTTGTCAAAAAATATATTTGAACACTTAAACTAAACGGGTGTTCTTTTACCCTCCCCCCCTTCTATTCTTGTTCGGAGTGAATTAGATACCACCCTGAAGGCTGATATAAGAAACGGAAAAAGAAAATAAAATAAAAGTGCCTAAAATTTTTAAAAAAGTGGGTCCGCTGATAATTTTACCCCCTCATCCTTCTTCTCCATGCCCCCCTCCCCTCCCCTCCCGTGCTTCTTTCTCCTTCCCTTCGTCCTTCTTCTCTGTTCGCCCCCCTTCTTCCTTCTTCTAATCCCCCTCTTCTTCTTTCTTCTAATCTTCGTCCCCCCTCTCCCCCTCCCCCCCCCCACACAATACTTATTTCTCCTTCTTCTAACCCCCTCAGAGGCGTTTGATAGGTTTTCCGCTTATGTCCTCTTACTATTCTTGTAGACTGCAAAATGTCGTACCCTTCTCCCCTTTTGGTTACTAGGGCAAATTGGAGCTGACAATGGAGGTTCGAAATCTGCTATCGACGAGATGACATTAGGGTTATTCTTGAACAAAGACGACATAGTTTTGGGGCTGAGCAACTTGAAGAGTCTGTTACCTTTTTTTTAATTGTATTTCAATGTATTTCGCTGTATTTTATGTATTTCATTATATTCGTTGTCTCTTTTTTTCATTGTATTTCAATGTATCTCGTTGTATTCCATATATTTCATTGTATTCACTGTCTCGCTATATTCCATGACGTATTCATATATTTTTTTTAATTAATATAATTTATGTATTCAGATTTATTATTGAGTTTGTTGAGTTATATTAGGAGTCTATTTGTGTTAATTGATTCACTTTCTGTTTAAAACAACTGAATAGACCACGATTTACGCTATTTACGTTACTGTATTCACAAATATATATTGTGAATACAGTCGAATATAATAATTGCCTAGCTGTACTCCCCTATTTCACGGCGAGTTTTGCTACTGTATTCATGAATACAATAACATAAATACATCGAATACACTCTAGCAAAACTGAAAATATAGCTATAGAAAGTAATATAGTAAATGGTAGCTACAACTAGCTAATAACCACTAAACAATAGTGGTTTGTGAAAATTTCTCTTTGTCAATTTGGAAACAAATGAGCTTAGCAATCGTCCAATATTTCCACAACAAAAAAATGAATTCCATAAATTCTAGGCTTGCGCACGAATCCCAACAAAATAAACTCCATAAATCCTTGGACCATCACAGATAATTCCAATTATAGGAAATTAACCAGGAATATGATAGCATGCTTTAGGCGCGCTCTTAATTAATCAATTTATCATGATTATGTATACGTTCGCGTGACATAATTATGATTCCAAAATAAATCAAGGTACACGTTCGCACGACTTTGGCCAAAAATAATCTTAATAATTAATAAAGCGTGATTAATTGTGTACACATTCGCGTGACATGATTTTAAACGCACTAAACAAAACGGATTTACGCACACGTGATCGTTTCAAAGATAAATCCATAATGCCATAATTAAAAGCGGTAAAAGGTACTATACACATATGTTCTAAAATACGTAATTAAGTAATTAATTAAGCCAGGTATGATTAAAGCGACCGTGCTAAAGCCACAAAATTTGGGAATGCCTAACACCTTCTCCCGGGTTAATCGTATTCCTTACCCGGTCTTCCATATTTCGCGGACTGTAAAGCAGAGTAAAAATTTTCCTTAGATTTGGGATTCGAAATAAATTGTGACTTGGGACACCCTAACAATTATTCCAAGTGGCGACTCTAATTAAATAAATAAGCCAATTTCGAATAATATCACTTTAGTTGAAAAAAACTCCCTTATCTTCGGAAAAAGGAGATGTGACAGCTTTGGCGACTTTGCTGGTCCGCGAAACTAGAGATTCTAGGTTTGATCCTCAAAGAGTCGGCAGAGCTATCACGCCTCCTTTTTCCGAAGAACCAAAAACTAACGTCCAATTGTTCTTGTTAAGAACAATCGATCAACGTAGGTTCTAGGTCAAAACAAGTTGAAATCGCCAAAGAAATCAGAAAAGGGGAAAAATTAGGTTTTCCAGAATTTAGATATGTTATTCTACGTGTTTGGGAAGATTTCTGGGGAAATTGAGGGTGAATTTGGGATAAGGAGATGCTGGGGGGTGTTTGATAAACCTTTGGGATGATTTGGGGTTTAACTGCCGGTGGCTATGATTTCTGGAGGCGGCTAAGGGTGAGGGGGATAATAGATGTGAGAGATGGGGAAATTAAGGAGGTTCTAGGGTTTGGGGGGTCTGTTAGGACAACTATAAGGGAGAGTTTGATTAGTTCAAGGCCGTTGGATGATGGAAAATCGACAACCAAAACTTGATGTGACAAAAACGGCGCCGTTTGGTTTTAACAAAGGGATATACCGGGTAATGGAAGTGGTCTGCGGTATAAGGGCGAAGCTGAGCGGGTATTTGAGCTTGAAAAGAGGAGCCCAATTCAAATGTGAAACCAACAACCGTGTTTTCTCTTTTTTCATTATATTGAATTTCAAAATTGATCACTTATTAACTTTTTAATTCTAAAACCTAATTTGCAAAATTAAACCTACTTACCTATTTTAGTCTACAATTGGCAATTTAATTAATTAAACAATGCAGGTAAAGTGACTAATGTATGCATATTTTGGGTATTTTGTAGTGTTTTTACGAATGCAATTAATTATGCAATTAAAATTTGAAAAAATGTAAAGATTAAAAAATATTTGTTTGTATTTTTCTTAGGATTTAAAATTCTATTAGAAAATGCATCAAATATAAATACGCACAAAATAAATCATGTAAAATAAAGCAAAATTCCTAAAAATAATTAAAATCCACTTTTGAAGTTTTCTAGGAGTAATTTTATATTAGACAAAAATTACGTGCTTACATTAATTAGTAAAATAGCTTGTAAGCTTATCCAAAGGAAACAAAGCACATTAGGTAAATGAAAACGTACTAACATTTTATTACAAACAACAACGATAAGGCGCCGTTTGACCATGAGTTTTGCCAAAATAAATTTGGGATTTATTTTCAAAACTCATATTTGGCCATAAATTTTGTCCACATTTTGGTAAAATCCCAAATCCCAGATCCCTAAATCACCCCAATTGTTGATTTTGGGCCAAAATCCTAAAATTTGGGAATTATATACATGTTTTTTCAAAATAAAGTTGGAAAATATGTTTTGAAAATGTATGTCCAAACACATATTCATTTTCAAACCAAAATTCAACCAAATCAGATTTTTCAAAATAAATTTGGAATCTATGGCCAAATGCTTGCTAAAAGTATAGTAAAAAAAGATTTGAACCTCTTCAACAATAATATAATGAACTTAAGGCTAGTGTCATGAAGTTAGGTATAGAGTGAAGAAGTTAAGGCGGAAAGGCCAATGTCATGAAGTTTTGAGTTTTGAACTTGGCAGTTCAACAATGTAGCTAAACTTTAAATACATTATAAAATGTGGCTAGGTTTTAAATAGAATCATTTAAAAAGTGGCTACCTGATGTCATTTCTACCTATTTATTGTACTCTAAGCCAACGCTCCGAACCCCAAGTGCTCCCCCGTCATCTTTGCCGGAAAATTGAAGAAATTTCATCATCTCCTCTTGTCGGAGCTCTCCCTCATTTTGCTCAAAAGTATAAGTTTTATCTGTTTACAGCTCTATTTTTTGCTCTTTTTTCATAATTTAGTTGTTTCTAATGTTTCATTTGATTGGTTGAAAATCCCCTTTAGGACCTTAAGTTAAAATAAGTGCTACTATTTTTTTTAGATTTTCATTTTTCTAATTGAAAGTCCTCTTTTAGCATTTGATTTCAATGTGTTTCAGATCTTTCAGGAATTTTAATTATTAAACCATTTGGTTGATCTTGAATTTGCTGCAAAATAATCAACTTTGTTACTTCTTTTTTTGGCTTTTAGTTATCATTGGATGTCTTGCTACAATGAAAAGCTTTACACACTTGTCGTAACCGATTAAGAACGAAATATAGAACACAATAGAAACAAATGAAAAATGTTGTACCAACTAGTTGGGATCAAAGTAATTATGTTCAGCACGAAAAGTGTGAGATTTAGACAACCTAAGTTTCTGCTTAAGATGGATTATTTGGTTAATATGAGATTGAGGGATACTTGATTGATTATTAATGATTCATAGGGAGTTTGTTCATGGACTAGTTTACAGTAATTATAATTATTGTATGAAATTCTAAAGGAATGCGGGGACTACAGGAAATAACCTATCTACCTGCATAAGGTAGGAGTAAGGCTATGCACATACTATCCTCCTCAGACCTCTATTTGTGCGATTACCCTTTTTTTTTTGGTGGTTGTTGTTGTTGTTGTTGTCTAAAGGACCGGAGAAGGGGGAGGGGGTGGAGTTCACACTTAAACATCATATGCTTGTGTGGATAACTACTGAAAGGGTGTATTGCACGATGAAGCTTTGCAACTATGCCATTCTTGGAGACGGTGATTGCCGACAAGAAGGTGACAACCACTTAGCAAGGGCGGGATATGGAGGAGGAGGAATGGTTATTGAGCTGGATGGATGACACAAGGGTGCAACAGCTGTAGACATGTAATTTTTGACCCTCCCCGAGATTTTACCCTTTTTAGCGTTTAAATATTTAGTTTAGGTCTAATATCGTTATTTTAACTAGTTTTGACTCTTTTACTTTATTTTTATCACAAAATTAAAAAATACAAAAATAGTTTCATTTTTCTCTATTTAATTAAGGTATTAGGTATTCTTAGAAAAATATTATTTTTAACCCATTCTTATATTTAGTATAATCCTTGAAAATATCCAAAAATAGTTTCATGTCATAATATAGTTGTTTTAGTTAATTAGGATTAATTTTACAATTTTATGGTATTATTTTAGGAAAAAAAATAATATTTTTAGCCAAAATTACAAGAATTATAGAATTAAAAGCTAAATTTATAACCCAATTCAACAAGCCCAATCTTCTTGGCCCAATTGACCCACTAACCCAACCCATAACCATTTAATCCTGACCCTCTATTTAAATTTAATCCTATGGCCAATATTAATTCCCCCAAAACCAAATAAAAGCCACATATTCCATGAACCCCAGGGAGAACCAGTGGCCGACCCCAAGAAGATAACCGACCGCCCCCTTAATCCTCCATCTTTATCACCAAAAAAAAAGAAAACGCACACTCAGCAGAAACAGAGGGACGTGAATAGAAGAAAAGGAGAGGGAACGAGAGTGATAGAGGGGAGGAAGTCATACACGAACAGAACGGATTGGGGGAAGTTGAAATTAAGAAAAACTATGGCTGCTAGTTAAGGGATATAGGGGTTAGAGAAAGATACAATATATTTATTTGGGTCGAAGCAAAATAAATGGAAGATAAGAACACCAATTGCTGCTGCTGTAGTTGAAAATTCATACACTCTTTGAGGTCCGTTTCTTACTCTAATCTTTCCCTTCAATCCTGTATTTTGAGTTTCTGACGAAATGAAATCTTTGATCCGTGTGGTTTGAGATTCTCCGAATTCATGTTGCTTTCATGCCCTTTCCTGATTAGCTTTTGAGATCATTGTTCGTTCATTAGCATACTACTTTATTAATTAAGTTGATTATGAGAAAGATAATTCATTGATGGTTTCTAATTAGTGTAATTGGGTTGTAGATGGCTGGGCTTAAAGAGAACGAGAATTTGGACCTAAAATATTTTATTGCTTTAATTTATTGCTTTATTACTTGTTTATATCGCTAGTAGCATGATTAGGCCGTAACACTTGGGTAGGCAAGCCTTAGGATTTTGTTAGTTTTGAGGCGAGAGCTCGTTCCCTTAGTTGAATTTATCCGGGGAATGCCCCGAAGAGTTTGTATATATTTTATTCCGGGAAATGCCCCGTAGTATTCTGTAATTGGAGGCCGATAGCGAACTCGTAGTACTTTTGTTCTTATTTTATTATTCTTTTTGCTATCTTCTTTTATTAGGCGGGAACGATCTTGAGCCTCTTTTGATTGTTTATTTTCTTTTTGTGTGTTTTTTTAACTCAATTTGAATATTTTAAAAGACAACTAGAATCCACACAACCGTACTAGTTACGGAACTTGGAGATGCCTAACACCTTATCCCGAGTCAAATGAACCCCTTACCCGAATCTCTGGTGCAGACTTAGTTTGGAGTCCAAAGTGTTTTAAAAGGAAAATCATTTTTAAAAATGGTGACCTGACACACCGAAACCAATGTCAGGTGGCGACTCTGAGTTATTTACTTTTGAACACAATTCTTTGTCACTTTTTAATTAAAAACCCTTTTGAGCTTTACAAATCTTTTTATTTATTTTAAGAAGGTTAGTGAGTTTGTAAAAAAGGGGTGTGACAGCAGTGGAGTTTAAGGTTATGGCAAGGGCGGGGGAAGAAAAGGGGAATGATCATAATCTAAGGGATACTAGTTGCTTTTTCTGTTCTCTGTTTCTGCTAGATCTAAGTTGCTTTTACTAATATTAATTGCTTTATTACTGGGAAAATACAACTGTAAGTTAGAAGCTTATATTTAGTGCGCATCCTGTTTGCATTGTTGCTGCAGTCTGATCTCTTCCTCTTCCATAGTTGCAGTCACATGTTCACGAATACCCAAAGGCAAGAAGAACGCACTGGAAAATATGGAACTCCGAGGGTTGAATACCTTCAGGTAAGTCCTCCTTACTCGATATATTTGATCGCCTGGCGACATTAGGTAAGAAAGAAAACTGGAGCTGCTCAACTGCAGAACTTCATATGCTGATATTAAGAAAACATAACTTGTACATGAAATTCCTGTATAAGCAGAAAACTTGTTCGCTCGCATATTTCACTAATCAATTCTTTCATTCTTGATTCAGGAATTGGTAACTCAATTTCAGAATGCATCTTCTGAAGGTATGCTTAGAGTTTTATTCAACTGCTTCATTCTGTGTCTACAACGTTGGATTGCTGTAATGAGACAAAATGTTTTATCAGAATATCATATTGACCTTTTTGTTGAGTCAATTGCAATTCTTTGATCAGGGAGTTCGTAGGTGTTTTCTAGATTACAATAATGTTAATATAAAAATAAAAACATGATAAACAAGCATTAATACTTTCAAGTCATAAGAAAGCTGTGTTCGTATTTGTGATTCCGGGGTGACTTATTGTGAGTTTAGTTTTTCATGCGAGATGTTGAGTGAAAGAGCAACTGTTTACACTGACCAGAAGATAGCTGTTAGCTGTGACAACACGACTAAATCTGTCTCTGAAAAAAGAAAAAGAAAAAAAATCGAAGGGATAGCTGCCTAATTACTTAGATGTCTGTCCTCTCATTAGCATCAGGCTAACACTCCGAGCACAATCAATAATGCCAACTGATAGAGCCTGTTAGTCTGATATTTTGGTTGCTATTAAATGGGAAGTTAATTTCATGTTTGCCAAGATTAAGCCAATATAGAAGCAAGTAACTATAATGTGCTTTTGTTTTCACTTCTTGTTTCAGCTCTATATGATTTGATACATTCTTGTTACTACAGAGACGAAAGAGAAGATTGCTGCTAATTTGGCAAACTTTGCATATGATCCTTACAACTATACCTTTTTGCGCCAGGTTAAGAATCTTCTGTTGACTAGTTTAAGCTTGTTATTCAATCATCTTTTCCGATTCTGCTTGCCTTAACATGTCTTGTAATATTAAACAGCTTAATGTTATAGAACTTTTTCTCGACTGTTTAACTGAGCCTAGTGAGAGGCTTGTGGAGTTTGGGATTGGAGGAATCTGCAATGCTTGTGCTGGTAAGACTAAAGTTTTTGGAATTTATGTTGATTCCATGATTTGGAACTTTTTTTTTTGGTGGTATGCTCATAATCGCAGTAGACTTACTGTAATCTGCTCCAGAAAATTAACTCATATGCATTTGCGACTTGCAGATCCAGCAAATGCTGCTCTTGTTACTCAAAATGATGGTATTCCTCTCGTCATCCAGTGTTTATCAAGTCCTGTTAGGAACACGGTAAGGACATAAAAACAGTTTGTGGTTTTCTTGGTTATTGAGGGCTTGCTGTTCACTCGTTAAAATTTGCACATAAACATAGTGAGAAGCACTCCAAACTAATAATTGTAATTTGAACTGTCCAGTACCATTGATCTGTCAGTCTTGTCGATTACTCTGATAAGAATTTACCTGGCATCAGTGTTATCACCTCTTATTGAATGTAATCATTTTAACAGTTGGTGTCGTATGAATTTCTGCTACTTTGGGCGTCATCAAGAATAAAATGATGTTTGCCTTCAAGAATAAAATGATGTTTGCCTTTATTGAAAAAACTCTTAAATTTAGTAGTAGTATTTTTGTTCCTGTCTCAAAGATTGTTTTTACTTTACCACTTCCTTTCACGAGTGAACCCCGCACGAGCCTACCTTGGTTGAACCAAAAAAGGGATACAGGGATACCTACCTTTACCATATAGGGAATGAACTGAGTTAGAGGCATATGGTTTCGTTTCGATCTCTTCGGCTAAACCTAAAGGAGACTTCAATCATTCTGGCTTTCTGAAGGAGGAACATGTCACTCGGAATTTCAGAAAGTGAATCCTCTTTTTCAGATCCTGAACAGCCTCATACTTAGGTGGTCAGTTTTACTTCTCAAAGTCTATGTCAGTCTCTCATCGACATCCTCTTCTGAGCAATTACAGTATGCGAATTGTTACACGGTGTACTATCTAAACAATAAAAAATGGTTATTGTATGCATATGCACATAAAGAGCAACAGTAACACATGTATATGGGTGTATGTGCATGCATTTCACCAACGGTTTTAACAAATGAACTTCAAACTGGCAGGTAAATTATGCTCTAGGAGCTCTGTATTATCTTTGCAATGCATCAAACAAGGAAGAGATCTTAAAGCCAGAAGTAATTGATGCCATCAAAAGTTATGCAGCTGCTGGTGGAGTTAGTACAAGCTTCAGCAATTTGGCTCAGTCTTTCTTAGATAAACATGTCTAGTACTTGTATCCGGTGGAATACTCGAGTGTTTTGCGCGAGCTGGCCCGCACACCATCCGGGAAAGAAGAAGGAAGTCCTATGTATATCATCAAATTCCAAAACCACCTTTGTTTGTTCCTTGACTCTTTTGTGGCTTCCTATCTTACAATATAACAATTTACTAAGTATATATGAAAAAACTTATGGATAGTAAGTTGACGTAATTCTAGAAAACCAACACAGTGACTCCTGCACTGCATATGATAAATTTGCGAAAATTGTTGCTACTATAAAATTCATGTATCGTATGTATTATTGTGAATAATTCATGTATACCGGTGTCACGACCCATTTCCATAATAGGTCATGATGGCGCCCTACACCATTGCCGGGCAAGCCAACGCGGAAAATACCAAATGAGTTCTCATTTTACTTTTACCAAACAATTTCTATAATTCCTTAAGTTAAGATTAGAACGAGTAATAACTAGTAAAGTACCAAAAATAATTATACAATTCCCAAAAGAATAGTCTATTAATGTGTGTGTCAAGATCCGGTATCACAAGTTGTGGGCAACTAGTAGAATATACAAAAGAATCAATCTATCCTACTGTCCGAAATAGAATAGACAACAAAAATAAATAAGAGAGACTTCATCAAGCTGCTGAACGGAACAGGAAAGGAAGCAGCTCACCGTAGAAGTCTCGAAATCTGCTCAGGGATGCGCACCATATTGATAGCCAGAGGTACCTGCCTCAGTCACTTTATCTTTGTACGAAAACTCTTCGAGTTTCCGCACAAAGAGGGGCAGCTGTGAGCACGTGATTTTTGCCTTACGAAAAATTACTCCAAAATAAATCAAAATAAATTTCTTGTACTGTGTAATTTTTGAATTTGGCGTGGTGTTAAATGTTTGTGTTATGTCCGTAAATGTTTATTTTTGTCAAAATAAATCAAAAAATAAAGTAAAATACATATTGCATGCATATAGGATGCATTTAAGAGATAATTTAAATAAAATCGCAAAAAATACGCATTGGTTCTATTTTAAATGTTTCACTATGTAATTGATGTTTTTGCCTATGTGTTAAATAATTGTTATAGAGTAATTAATATATTTTTGTGAAGTTAAAATGGTTTTATAATTTTTAAATTAGAAAATGAATTAATTAAAAAATAAAATAAAGAAAACATACTAGTAAAAGATTGGACCTGGATTAAAATCCAGGCCCAAATCAATTAATCCCCTTCACAGCCCAATCCCAACAGCCCCATGTCCGGTCCAATTCAAACAAATCAAAACGACGACGTTTCATCACCCTTCATCAAGGGCCGTCGGATTCAATTCATCCAACGGTTGAGATACACTACCCTTACCCGTAACCCGTAACCCGACCCTTTAACCCGATCCAGCCTGACCCCAACCTTTAACCAAACGACGACGTTTGGTTAAGTGAATTGATCTCAACCGTAAATCTTAATTGATCCAACGGATGAGATCAATCCACCCCACTCGTATATAAATCCAATCCACACCCCAGCCCCCCAGACCAAACACCCCACCCTTCGGCCCTGTTCATCGTCTCCTTCAAGAGACCAAATGAACTTCACCTTCCACCACCGTGCACCGCCTACCGGAAATCGCCTCACGGCGGTTCCGGTAGTCCAAACCACCCCACCTTAACACCCTCGACTCCTCTCAACCTCCCCATTCCAAATCCATAACACATATACCTCGAATCAGGCCCCAATGTCTCGAATCTTCGATCGAAGTTTGGCCTGAAGAACCAACTGTCTCTGATGACTTCCAAAATAACACCAGAGCTTCCCCTGTCCATCCTCATCACGGATCTGTTAGTAGCATGGTTCGAATCTTCATAGAACTGCTCGAATCTTAACTTGAAGATTCGAGTGAAACCTAACCCTACTCAGATTCCTTCCAAATTAACACCAAATGACCCCTAGACCTCGCTCGTGCCTAGAATACCGTTGGTTTGCTTCGAATCTGCCTAGAAGTGTTCGGATTTAAGATCCAAAATCTGGAACCCTAAGAATTTTCCAATCTTGGAATTTTTCCGATTCGAGTGAAGGATTGAGGTCTAAGAGACTTTAATCGAGGTATTCTCAACTGAGAATACTTCGAATAAAGTCTGTTCAACCTCAAAAATGTCCGAATCCAAGTTGAGTCTGTGTCTGAATAAATTTGAAGATTCAGAGGTATTTTCTATTTCTTTTGTGTATTCTACGTGTATTGTTGTCTGTTTTAATAGTTTTTTTTTAATTTTTCATATTTGTTTTGATCAATTCTGTCATTTCTGTCTCCTACCCCATCTACTTGATCCGAATGAGAATTGTTTCTATTGGTTGTGATTGTTTACAATGTGTGTAATCGACTCGATTAAGTTCGTCGATTAATTATATTACGAATTCTCATAATACTGATTGAAATTATCTGTTATTATGTACTGTTTGTTGACGAATACTGTAGATAATCATTTTAGCTAATACTCGTTAGTTAAATCATCCTGGTTTATATGAATCTGTCAAAATAAAGGTTGTATATATGTTACTGTCTGAACATTAAAGTTTCAGGACATTGTCAGTATTGACAATGATCCTGTGTGTGTTTGATTCTAGTTCAGTATTAAGTCCAGTCTGAATTGTTTTGATAATTGCAGTAATATGTTGTTAATTCTGAATTCAGTATAATATTGCTGTAATGTCCAGTTTGAATTCAAGTTTGCAAAAGTTGGTCAAATGCAATTGTGTTAGGAAGTTAATAGGATTGGTTATAGCTGTAAATCAGAAAGATAACTAAGTTTGTACAGATTTTAGAATCTGTTTTGCTGTAGGTTCTGATTTTGTTTTCAGTAATAACATTAGGATTTCAGGGGCATTTCTGGGAATGAGCAGTAAAAAACAGGGTGTTAGTACTAGTATATTATAATGTAATGTTAGTGGCTATTAGTTAATGATACTAATGGGGAACAAGGAATAATGGGCTGCTGAAAATCAGGGAAAAGGTTTTACATAATGGGATTTTCTGTTTTTAAAAAGAAGAAGGGGGTCCAGGCAGCACTTAAAAAGAAAGGGGCAGACCTGTATAAATACAGGAAGCTGGACAGATTTTTAAGGAGAGATTTTTAGGACTAAGATTTTGAAGAAAGGAAAAGAACTCAGATTTTTTTAAAAAAAAGAAAGATAGGAGAGTTTTGAGCAGTTTTCAGAGGGAGGGAAATCAGTTTTCAGAAGAAGATAGTTTGAGAGATTTTAGAAGAGGAAGAAAAGAAAAGGAACAAAAAGAACAGTCATACACACACACAGATATACATCAGCAGAAACAGAAAAATCAAAAAAAAAAAAATGGGAATTTGAAACTGAAAAGAAATTGAAATCTGAAATATTGTTTCTTTTGTTGAATCTGTTCAACCTTACTTGGTTCCATTGATTCAGTTAACATCTGAAGTGTCTTTTTAAAAATAACTATACTGTGCATCTGTTTTCTTCGGATCTTATTATTGTTTAAATCTGTGGGAATACTGGTATTTGGCTGAATTTGTTACTGCTGCCACTGCTTAAATTTACTCCTTCCACCTTCATTTTCAGGTACATGTCTTTTAAATTTTAAGATTGGAAAGAGATTCAACATGACTCATCAATGAAGTTTGAATTGAAATGTTATTTTCCAATTGTCCAAGTTCATTAGTTCTAATTTCATTTTTATGTTAGTTAACTAAATAGTAAATTCAATTTGATAGCTATGAGTTAAATTGTCTTATTTTGAAATTCATATAAAGTTTTGTAATAATGTTAGCTATTCCGAAATCTCATTGGTATAGATATATGTGAATTGTCAAAACAGGGAGTGAGGCATAAAAATGGGCCATTGATTACATCCCATAATACCATTAGTTGAATGTAATGATTAAGAAGTTACATTAGTAGAATATCTTGTAACAAATATGATTTTTTTTGTTTAGGTTGGTATAAGTTATTATATGGTATGATGACAGGTATAATCATATGAGTAAAGTAAGTTGGTATAGCTCATCATGATGTTAAAACGTTATGAATATTTACGCCAAACAGTTAGGTTATATGTAAGGTAACTTTGTTGAATTAACTTGCATAATAACGCCTTTTCTATAAATTTGATGCTTATCTACTTTCATAAAACAAAGTGACCAAATAATTAGGTCTATTAAGATTAAAACAAGCATGTGAGAATAAGTTGATTTGTATATACATAAATGGCAACTTCTTAAATCAATGGTAATTAAAAATAGAATTTGCATTAAATAATCATGAAAATTCCCGGAAAATATTTCCTTCCTTTATGAATTATTTATTTTCGGTTTCATATGCAATTTATTCTTTGGCATATTTATATATGTCACATTTGTTTTAAAGTTAGTACTAATCATATTTTTATTCTGTCTTTTGAATTTGAATAATTGGAATGAATATGATTTATATTCGGAAATTATAATAAATGGTCGATATTTAATAAATTGTGGATTATTTTCCAAAAATTTAAAGAACATCTTAAAACGAGGTTTCTCGTGCTATAACAAACATTTTTTTTAAATTCCATAATATCATTACAAATATGTTGCGCAATTAGGGATACGTTCGCGTACCCCGATTATACTTTAAAAACAAAATTTCGAATTATGCGTACGCGCAATTTCGAATGATTATTTAATAAAAAGGATTTTTCTAAAAGCATTAAATCAATTTCATAAAAATTCAATATGTACGGTTCATTATTTAAGAAAAATAATCATTCTTGATTCAGCGCATTTTCGAAAAAAAAAAATGTGCTTAATAAATATATTGTCAAAAGTAATTGTGTACACGTGCGCGTGACACAATTCCGCATTTTTTTAATTTACAACACGAATATACGTACGCGTAATTCGATTCAAAGAAGGTCCTTAATCACGATAAGTATAAGCGGCAATAAAATCAGATAACATCAATATATTTAATAAAATCAAGATGATTAAGCCAATAATAAAAACAGTTAAGCGACCGTGCTAGAACCACGGAATTCGGAAATGCCTAACACCTTCTTCCGGATTAACAGAATTCCTTACTCAGGATTTCTGGTTCGCAGAAAAATAAACAGAGTCATATTCTCCTCGATTCAGGGATTATAATTGGTGACTTGGGACGCCTCAAAATTCCCAGGTGGCGACTCTGAAACAAATAAACAAATCCCGTTTCGACTGTCCTTTAATTGGAGAAAACTCCCCACGCGCCCCGCGGGCGCGGGAAAAAGGAGGTGCGACAGCTCTGGCGACTCTGCTGGGGAACGAACCCAGAATCTCTGGTTCAGGGTTTAAAGAATTCGAGCTTAAAATATTTGTTTTTATTGGCTTTACTTACTATATAATTTTCAACTGTTTATATGCTAATATGCTAAATGTTTTTTTTACCGCTTTAATATTATTTGAATTGTGCATATATACAACTGCTACGAAACCCCCTTCTTTCTGAGTCTTCTGAATTTATGGTGTACACGTGCGCGTGACCCACCTTTCTGTTAAAGTCATACCAAATAAGACGGAGTTGGGACAAGTAACTAGGCCGGGCAGACTTTCGTGCTCCCGGTACGTTGCCCCCGCTTCGGCTCAAACTGTCCGTTTGGGTAAGCCAGGTTTAGAACAATCAACCTAAGGTTTTACACTTAGAATAACTCAGCCATGTACCGGATCCCTAGTAGGAACGAATATTTGCATCATATGCATTTGCCCTTGGAGACTCAACACAGGGGTTGGGTCTGTCTAGGACAGGTGAACCCAAAATTAAAAGACCATCATGATGCATCCTACTTGCTACTTGTGCATTCATTTGCCTCGAACATGCTTGTTGACCAGCTTAAATAAAATCATGGTAAGAAGCAAGGAATAAAATGGGTTGCTTTAAAATTTTCGAAAAGATATAGTTTTAATTTTTTTTTTTTAAAAATCAAAGAGAAAAAAAAAAAAAAATTTCGAAAATGATTTTTAGTATAAATTTTGACTTTATTAAAATTAAATTTCAGATACAAAATGAGCACCACACAAAGCCCCTCATCCACAAGTACGGAGGAATTTCTATGTCAGCTTCAAATGTGGTGGTATGATTTGGGCGAAGACGGTCAAAAATGGGTCGTCAAGCATTTGGGAAATCTCACGGACATTATGAAAGTTGAGCCTCGGGATGATCTGATTACGGCATTAGTAACTTTCTGGGACCCTGTTCACAATGTTTTCCGTTTCTCTGACTTCGAGCTTACTCCTACATTAGAGGAGGTAGCTGGCTATGTTGGTTTTGACGGAAGTTTAAGAAATCAAAGCTTGATATTCACAAAGGCTCCTTCAATACATCGATTCTTCGGTCTTCTGAACATCAGCAGTCAAATCAGGAAAAGCAATGTCATCAATGGATGTTGTTCCTTCAACTTTTTGTATTCCAGATTTGGAAAGTCAGATGGGTTCGAAATTCATGAGAAAGGCCTTACTAATAAGCAAAACAAAGACACTTGGCAGATACACCGACGATTTGCTTTCATGGTGGCTTTTCTAGGAGTCATGGTCTTCCCAAATAAAGAGCGAACAATTGATATTCGCACCGCAAAAATTGTGCAAATCCTCACCACTAAAGAAAATCACACCCTTGTCCCCATCATTCTGTCAGATATTTATCGGGCTTTGACTTTATGCAAATCAGGGGCGAAGGTTTTCGAAGGATGCAAAATTTTGTTGCAAATGTGGGTGATTGAACATCTCCAACAACAACCCAAGATCATACAGTATGGGTCGAACAGAGCTAATTGCATCGAGAGCTATGAGGAAAGAACAAAAAATTACCAAGCTCCAGAAGGGATAGAAGCATGGGTATCTCATCTAAAGGCTTTAACGGCAAATCAAATTGAATGGACTCTGGGATGGCTCCCGATGAGAAGAAGTAATACATATGTCAACCTCAAATAGTTATCTACTACTATTGGGATTGAGAAGCATTCAGCCATATGCACCACTAAGAGTCCTAAGGCAACTAGGGAGATATCAAATAGTTCCTGATGAGGAAGATTTGAGTATGCAAGTAATCGAATTACACCCAGAAGCCACTATTCCCGAAGCTCTACTTCAGCAGATGTGGAATGGGTGCCGATACTTGAAAAGTGATACTCAAGTCCTAGACGCTACCAAGGGTGAGATAAATCCTGGATATGCAAGGTGGTTCGAAAAGCGGTCCCGCGTGGATGATGCACCGGAACCTGAGCTAAAAAGGCCAACAAAAAGACCCCATGTTCAAAATTTCAATGATAAAATCCAAGAGCGGTTAATCTGGGGAGAAAAAGAAAAAGGGTACAAAGCCACTATCCATGCCCTAAAAGAAAATCTAAGAAGCCTCAGTTTGGAGAAAGATTTGCAAGAACAAGAAGCCAAAGGCGAGAAAAAGAGTCTAGCTTGTGAGAATGAAAATCTTCATGCTAGATTCCAAAAAATGAAAAGAGTCTCTGAAACGCCAAAGAGAAGCTGGAAAGATCAAAAAACCATCGCCAATCTCTTCGAAAAAATGCAAGATTTTGACTCCATTCTTGCAGAAAACGAAAGGGCATTGAGCAAAGCAAAAGAAAGGATCCAACAATTAAATGAAGAAGCCAGATCTAACAAGGAACGCCAGGATAGGCAATCCGAAAAAGACAAGGCTCAATTCAAGAAGGAAAAAGACTATTGGATGCGATCAGAAGACCAGCTTCGTGCACAACTAGAAGAGGCAAGAAGATGCAACAGAGAATACCAACAAGCAGACCTCGACAGGGAAAGATCACAAGCAAGATTAGAGCAGGCCAGACTCCGAGCTCTATTAGAATCAGCTTTAGATCGTGAAAACCGTGTCAGAGACATAGCCACCACTCGTCAGCAGCAATTGCAAGACCAAGACCAACGTCTCCAAGGTTTCAGGGCACAAGTCCACGACTTGGCAGTCTTCACATCTCAAAGTTATGTAAACTGCCAAGGAATGGATTATGAAAGGTTTACAGAGCATGCGCCCACTTTTGCTCGTCATCTAGCAATAGAGTTGGAAAGGATGTATCGTACGCTGGGAGGCCATCCAGGTCAAGCCCCACATTGAGCAGATAATCCAATATTAGAGAACAAAAGTGGAAAGTGGGGCATTTTGTGAGATGTTATGAATTGTATCTTTTATTCTGATTTAAGTGTGTGTATTTCAAGCTATTTTCTTAAAGTTTTCGAATGTAATTCCATCTTTGTATAATAAATAAACATGATTGACTTTGGTCCGAACTACGCAAGGTCTGATTCATGTTTGACATAATACATAGGCAATCTCTAAGAGTCGACCACCACGATAAAGATATCTGTAATAAATAAAAGTGAATAACAATAAAAAATTTCAAAAGCTGGGACGATACAAGCAACCGAGCGAATGCATAATAGAAAGGGATTATTTGTCTAGGAGCATTGCATCTCAACGTGTGATTATATATGTGTTAAACTCTCGAAACTAACAAGTTTGTTCATTTTCAGAATTCAACCAGTTAGTTTCTCTAAAGAGTATACTGGCATATTATCACTATCACACAAGATCAAAAGGACCAATACCCGAAAGTATGTCTATCCCAGATGTTGACACAAGTATGGAGATAGAAGAGATGGATGTCGGGAAAATGAAAGAAGAAATGCTTAAGCTCAAGCAGCAAATGGCAGAAATGTACCAAGCTTGGTCTACAGGACAGTTGCCCCCATCTTACCCAAATAACCCTGCTCCATCAATAATCCAAACTCAGGATAATATCACCACTGAATTATCCCCGAGTTTCCCCATTTATCAGCACTACCGAGGCACCACCTCTCAGACACCACAGTCTCCACCTCCAAAACCAGTTCCGTACCTTCCTCCACCTATGACTCCTGTTTTTGTAGCACCTCCCCCTGCTACATTTCACAAATCTCCTAGTGAGCCTACATTTCAGGCCCAAGACAACCAATATTACCCCCCGGAGCCCACCTTCAAAGCCTCCGAAATCAATTCACCTGCTCCTCGGTTTGATCTCCCAACCGAAATTGACAAGCCAGCCAAAAATGCTGAACAAGAAGAGATGTTCAGGAAGGTCAAAAGTCTAGAACAGTCGTTCCGAGACATGCGAGGATTAGGTGGGCAAGTCAGTGTAGCCTACAAAGATTTATGCTTATTCCCTAATGTACAATTGCCATTTGGCTTCAAGATGCCCAAATTTGACCTATACAGCGGGCACGACGACCCAGTAGCCCACTTAAGGGGTTTCTGTAGCAAGATGCGAGGAGCTGGGGGAAAGGATGAATTATTGATGGCTTACTTCAGTCAAAGTCTAAGCGGATCAGCTTTGGAGTGGTATACACGCCAAGACCATGGAAGATGGTATACCTGGGATGACCTGGCACAGGCATTCGCATACCATTTCCAATACAATCTGGAAATCATCCCAGATCGATTATCTTTGACCAAATTTGAGAAGAAACACAATGAAAGTTTCAGAGAGTATGGTTTTCGGTGGAGAGAACAGGCAGCAAGAGTGGATCCTCCTATGAAGGAGAGCGAAATGGTAGACTACTTCCTCCAAGCCTTGGAACCAACTTACTACGCCCACTTGGTTTCAGCGGTTGGAAAATCATTCAACGAGGTAGTGAAGATGGGAGGTATGGTAGAAGAAGGCCTCAAGACAAACAAAATCATGAGCTATTCAGCAATTAAGGCAACTACTCAAGCTATTCAAGGCGGGGTAGGAGGAATCGGAAGAAAGAAGAGGGAGGAAGCAACCGTAGTTGATTCAGGAATTTGGCCAGGACCCAGGGGTTCACCGCTTTACTATAATCAGCAACGACCTCGCCAATCAGCTTACCACCATGATTCATCCCAACATTACTATCACCCTTCAGAGCCTCATTTCGCCATTAACCACGCTCAAGCATACAATCAGCCACCTGTTCACACCAATTGGCGTGCTCCTGTCACACCAAATACCTACCCCCGAGCTTATCCCGGACCAGGTTTCAGGCCTAGACCAGCATTCAGGGGAGAAAGGGAACAGAAAAAGAAAACTTACACTCCATTGGGAGAGTCTTACACTAGTCTGTTCCACAGGCTGAGACAGTTAGACATGTTGAGACCAATACAATCCAAGCTACCCAATCCTCCACCAAAGAATCTGGATTACACCATTAGCTGTGAATATTGCTCCGGTACACCAGGCCATGATACGGAGAAATGTTGGCATTTGAAAAATGCAATACAAGAGCTGATTGACACTAATAAAATCGAGGTTCAAACCCCCGAAGCTCCAAATATCAATAGAAATCCAATGCCAGCCCATCAAGAGGCTAATATGATAGAAATCATACAAGCTGATGGGGAGACAAAGAAGCCGTCACAAACTGTCATGATGATCAAGTCTCATGAAACCAAGCCAGATAAGCAGTTAATGGAGGAGAAGCCGGTGTCTAAGCATAACAAGAATGGTGGTGAACCGTCTATGATAGTCGATGAGGGATCATCGAACAAAGTTGCCGCAAAACAAGAGAGGACAAAGGTGATAGTACCAGGGGTTGCTAACAAACCCGTCGTAATTGTGGAAGGAGCACGTACAGATCGAGTTATTATTGCACCTGTAATTCAGCTGCCAATCATCAACAACAAAGCCATCCCATGGAACTATGAACGGGTGACCGTAATGTACAAAGGCAAAGAAATCAAGGAAGAAGTGTGTGAGGTACAAGGCTTGACTCGTTCGGGAAGATGTTTTACTCCCGAAGAGCTGAGAAAAACTAAAAACAATCCAATGCCCACGAAGAAAGCTGTGACGGAAGAAGAGGCGGAGGAGTTTTTAAGAAAAATGAAGCTCCATGATTATTCTGTTGTGGATCAATTAAAGAAGACCCCCGCTCAAATTTCATTGTTGTCATTACTGATCCATTCAGAGGAACACCGTCTGGCATTGATGAAAATCCTGAATGAAGCTCATGTTCCTGAAAAGATCTCTGTAAATCATTTGGGCAAAATAGCCAACAGAATCTTTGAGACGAACAGGATTACATTTGCTGATGATGAATTACCTGTGGAAGGTACCGAGCACAACAGAGCTCTTTACCTCACCGTGAAATGTGAAAACTCCGTAGTAACCCGGGTATTGGTCGACAATGGGTCCAGTGCAAACATATGCCCTCTCTCCACTTTAAACAAATTAAAAATTAAAGAGGAGAGGATTCAAAAGAACAGTATCTGCGTACGAGGATTTGACGGTGGAAGTAGAGATTCATTTGGCGACATAGTGTTGGAACTAACTATAGGGCCAGTTGAATTCACAATGGAATTCCAAGTTTTGGACATGACTGTTTCTTACAACTTGTTGTTGGGTCGACCATGGATCCATGCTGCTAAAGCAGTCCCGTCAACATTACATCAGGTTGTCAAGTTTGAATGGGACCATCAAGAAATAGTCGTGCATGGAGAAGAAAATTTAAATGCTCACAACAGCACCATTGTACCAGTCGAGGGAGCAGAAATTGACCAAGGACCATGGGTATACCAAGTATCAGACACAGTGTCGGTAGAGAAAATTCCAGAAGGAAAATACCTTGCGAATCCAAAGGTATCCTCTACATCAGTCATGGTAGCTTATGAAATGCTGAAGAATGGCTTTATACCCGGCAAAGGCCTGGGCTTATCTTTGCAAGGAATTGTACAACCAGTATCTCTCCCCGAGAACTGGGGAACATTCGGTTTAGGATTCACACCGACCGCCAATGACGTGATGAGAGCCAGGAAGTTGAAACACCAAGCATGGGTTCTTCCAAAACCAGTACCACAGCTGTTGAAGTCTTTTGTCAAGACCGGTGCTAAAAATCGCCCGATAACAACAATTCCTAAATCCCAGGTCAATCCTGAGGAGGAATTAATTGAAAGGTTCGAGAAATTGTTTAGTGATGTAAATATGCTGGAAGACGGAGAAGGGTGTAGCAACGCAGAAGTTCAATTCGTTGGACCAAAAACAAAGCTCAATAATTGGAAAGCCACTCCTCTCCCAATTCGAAAGGAGTCTTGGTAGTTTATTTTGATTTTCTTTCAGTTTGTTTGGGATATTTCAAGGTTGTAATCCCAAAATTTATCTTACAGTTGGTTTGAAGCGTGCAAAACCTTGTTATCTTTCATTATCCAATAAAAAGCAGTTTCCTTTTTATTATCATTCCTAATAGCTTTCTTTTCTTTTTCTTCTTTTTTGTACAGTTCTTTTTATGCTGGCTCTAGTGATATGGCATGCATGAGGAATCTTCAGCCCAGTCTTAAAAATCAATCTGATTCCGAAATATTAATTCAAGAAACATATTGTGATTATGAATCAGAATATGATGAAGATGAGGTTTTTGAAGAGATTAGTAAAGAGTTAATTCACTTTGAGGAAAAAATCAAACCTAACTTGAATGATACCGAGGATGTCAATATAGGGGACACGAGTAATGTCCGAGAAACTAAAATAAGTGTCCATCTCGAGCCAAAAATCCGAGAGGAGTTAATTAAAGCACTCATAGAATTCAAAGATGTTTTTGCATGGTCGTATGACGACATGCCGGGCTTGAGCACTGATTTAGTGGTCCACAAATTGCCCACCGATCCAATGGTGCCTCCTGTCAAGCAGAGGCTGAGAAAATTCAAGCCTGATATGAGTGTGAGAATTAAAGAAGAAATCACCAAACAATTGGAAGCAAAGGTCATTCGAGTCACTCGATATCCTGTTTGGTTAGCTAATATCGTTCCTGTGCCAAAGAAAGACGGCAAAATTAGAGTATGCGTCGACTATCGCAATCTCAACAAAGCAAGTCCAAAGGATAATTTCCCATTACCCAATATCCATATTTTGATCGACAATTGTGCCAAGCATGATATAGGATCTTTCGTGGATTGTTATGCCGGATATCATCAAATTCTAATGGATGAAGAAGATGCAGAAAAGACGGCATTCATCACACCATGGGGAACTTATTGCTACAGGGTAATGCCATTCGGTTTGAAGAACGCCGGAGCAACCTATATGAGAGCAATGACCACAGTGTTTCATGATATGATACACAAGGAAATTGAGGTATACGTGGATGATGTAATCATAAAATCAAAGCATCAGACCAACCACGTTGGGGATTTGAGGAAGTTCTTCTTAAGACTTCGCAGGTACAACCTCAAGCTTAACCCTGCCAAGTGCGCATTCGGAGTTCCATCTGGAAAATTGCTGGGATTCATAGTCAGTCGACGAGGCATCGAGCTAGACCCATCAAAGATCAAAGCCATCCAAGAACTGCCACCCCCAAGAAACAAAACTGAAGTAATGAGTTTGTTGGGAAGGTTAAATTATATCAGTAGGTTTATTGCTCAGCTCACAACAACCTGCGAGCCAATTTTCAAATTGTTAAAAAAGGATGCTGCAGTCAAATGGACCGATGAGTGTCAGGAAGCGTTCGATAAAATAAAAGGGTACTTATCAAACCCACCCGTGTTGGTCCCGCCAGAGCCAGGAAGACCTTTGATTCTTTACTTGACGGTTTTGGAAAATTCATTTGGTTGTGTATTGGGGCAGCATGACCTCACTGGCAGAAAAGAACAGGCCATCTACTACCTTAGCAAGAAGTTCACAGCTTATGAGGTTAAGTATACTCATCTGGAAAAGACATGTTGCGCCCTAACATGGGTAGCTCAAAAATTGAAACACTATTTGTCATCCTACACTACTTACCTCATTTCTCGGTTGGATCCATTGAAATACATTTTTCAAAAGCCTATGCCAACAGGAAGACTTGCAAAGTGGCAGATATTGCTCACAGAATTCGACATCGTCTATGTGACTCGAACTGCAATGAAGGCTCAAGCACTGGCCGATCATTTAGCCGAAAACCCGGTCGATGAGGAATATGAGCCGCTGAAGACTTATTTTCCTGATGAGGAAACAATGCATATCGACGAGGTGGATCAAATTGAAAAACCTGGCTGGAAACTTTTCTTTGATGGAGCTGCTAACATGAAAGGAGTCGGAATAGGAGCTGTAATCATTTCTGAAACAGGGCATCACTATCCTGTTACGGCTCAACTACGATTTTATTGCACCAATAATATGGCTGAATATGAAGCTTGCATTTTGGGGTTAAGGCTAGCTGCAGACATGGGTATCCGAGAAATCTTAGTCATGGGAGATTCGGATCTTTTGGTACATCAAATTCAAGGAGAATGGGAAACCCGAGATTTGAAGCTCATACCATACCGACAATGTCTACATGATCTTTGTCAGCGGTTTCAATCAGTGGAATTCCAACATATTCCAAGAATCCATAATGAAGTTGCCGATGCATTGGCTACCCTAGCATCAATGTTGCACCATCCAGACAAAGCTTATGTGGATCCAATACATATTCAAATCCACAATCAGCACGCTTATTGCAATATGGTTGAAGAAGAATTTGATGGAGAACCATGGTTCCACGACATCAAGGAATATATCAGGATGGGCATATATCCCGCACAAGCCACAGGAGATCAAAAGAGGACCATCAGGCGATTAGCAAATGGATTCTTCTTAAGCGGAGGAGTTCTGTATAAAAGAACACCAGATCTTGGATTATTAAGATGCATAGATGCCAGACAAGCTACAACTGTCATGTCTGAAATACATTCAGGAGTTTGCGGACCCCACATGAGTGGATATGTGTTGGCAAAGAAGATCCTACGGGCTGGTTACTATTGGCTTACCATGGAGAGAGATTGTATCAGTTTTGTACGCAAATGTCATCAATGCCAAATACACGGAGATTTGATTCATTCTCCACCATCCGAGTTGCACACAATGTCGGCACCATGGCCTTTCGTTGCTTGGGGCATGGATGTGATTGGACCAATTGAACCGGCAGCATCCAATGGACACAGATTCATTCTGGTAGCTATTGATTATTTTACCAAATGGGTTGAGGCCAAGACATTCAAATCAGTGACCAAGAAAGCTGTGGTCGATTTTGTCCACTCAAATATCATATGTCGATTCGGAATCCCGAAGGTGATCATCACAGATAACGGTGCTAATCTTAACAGCAACTTAATGAAAGAAGTATGTCAACAGTTTAAGATTACACATCGTAACTCTACCCCATATCGGCCCAAGGCGAATGGAGCAGTAGAAGCAGCCAACAAAAACATAAAGAAGATACTGCGGAAAATGGTAGAAGGTTCAAAACAATGGCATGAAAAATTACCATTTGCATTATTGGGATACCGCACTACTGTTCGCACTTCAGTAGGAGCAACTCCTTATTTGTTGGTATACGGCACTGAAGCGGTAATTCCTGCAGAAATTGAGATTCCTTCCCTTCGAATCATCGCCGAAGCAAAGATTGATGATGATGAATGGGTCAAAACCCGTTTAGAACAGTTGAACTTGATTGACGAAAAACGATTGACCGCAGTATGTCATGGTCAATTATATCAAAGAAGAATAGAAAGAGCATACAACAAAAAGGTGCGTCCCCGGAAGTTTGAAGTAGGTCAGCATGTGCTGAAACGCATTCTTCCACATCAGGCTGAAGCAAAAGGCAAATTTGCTCCGAATTGGCAAGGACCATTCATTGTGACCAGAGTATTATCGAATGGTGCACTATGTTTAACAGATATTGAAGGCAAATGCATAGATATGGCGATCAATTCTGACGCGGTAAAGAGATATTATGCATAACTTTTTGAATGTTTGTATTTAGCACTATTTCAAAGATTGAAATGACAAAGGCAATTTATTCTGCTGTCCAAACACTATACCATTTGCTTCCCCTTTGAGCCATACTTGTTTCTTTCCTAACCTCTCTTGGAATCAATAAAATAAAAAAAAAAAAAATCAAAATCTTCACTATTATGTAATGAACTACGTTTGACCTGATTCCTCAAAGAAGGATACGTAGGCGCCTCACGGCTCGGTCATAGGGTGCACAACATGCACAATGTGCACGGAAAAGAAATATCAAGAGACCCCAATCAAGAGACTGGGGCAAGAATTGTATTGGAAATAAGAAAAGATTCCAAGAGTTGTAATTTTAAACCCATACCACAGCTATTTAGCTTTTAATACCTTTTCCATTCCTAACCTTATACCAAAAAGACCTTTCGATCAATCTTAGAAAAATGCTGATGCAAGCAAATGAAGTGGTACAAACAAGGAAAGAAAGTAAAAATGAGAGAGTCTTATAGGTGAAAACCCACACGGGCACCATAAGGCGACGGAAGTGGAGAGAAAAGTAAAATGAGAGAGTCTTATTGGTGAAAACCTTCGCAGGCACCATAAGGCGAAAGGGAAGTGGAGAAGTGAAAAATGAGGAAAATTGATCAATGAAAACTCCTTGAGACAATTGAAAGGAGATTGATTAAAAGACTGGGTTGATTAATCCGAAATGCATACCCTGATCATTGGTGCCAGTAATTCCAATCAGATAAGTCTTTTATTCCTTTTCCAACAGTCATCCAAAAATTGGATTTTTCTTTTCATTCTATAATTGTCGAAATCAGCGTATTTCGCTACTAATAATCTTACTTTCTCCAAGCTTTGAGATAAATTTTATTCTAAACAAATAAGAAAGAATGTCAAGGTATACTACCAAGATTCAAGGTTACGAAATACAGCCACGAAAGGTGGGAGATAAAAGTACGGGTGTAAGAAAGATGAAATCAAAAGAGGATCAGCAAAGTCAAAAGAAGCACATGATTACAGTTGAAAGATTTTGAAGGAAAACACACAGAGGGAAATCCTATAGTCAAGGATCAATTACAAAGACAAAACAGTCTTTTCAATCATTCCAAGGCAATAAAGAAAGACGAAGAGAAACATCACCATCGGCAAGAATACCACAACCAGCCACCCTGCTTTAAACTAACGAAGTTTTCTTTGATTTAAAACAGGGGCAAATACAATATTTGTGTCTGGAAATACCTGGTAGAGAAAAGAAGAAGTCAGGCGTCCACCTGGAGAATGAGGATGAGAAAAGAAGAAGTCAGGCGTCCACCTGGAGAATGAGGACAAAGAATTAAAGAAATCAGGCGTCCACCTGGAGAATGAGGATGAGAAAAGAAGAAGTCAGGCGTCCACCTGGAGAATGAGGACAAAGAATTAAAGAAATCAGGCATCCACCTGGAAAATGAGGATGAGAAAAAAGGAAGTCAGGCGTCCACCTGGAGAATGAGGATGAGAAAAGAAGAAGTCAGGTGTCCACCTGGAGAATGAGGACAAAGAATTGAAGAAATCAGGCATCCACCTGGAGAACGAGGATGAAGAATTGAAGAAGTCAGGCGTCCACCTGGAGAATGAGGATGAGAAAAGAAGAAGTCAGGCGTCCACCTGGAGAATGAGGACAAAGAATTAAAGAAATCAGGCGTCCACCTGGAGAACGAGGATGAAGAATTGAAGAAGTCAGGCGTCCACCTGGAGAATGAGGATGAGAAAAGAAGAAGTCAGGCGTCCACCTGGAGAATGAGGACAAAGAATTAAAGAAATCAGGCGTCCACCTGGAGAATGAGGATGAGAAAAGAAGAAGTCAGGCGTCCACCTGGAGAATGAGGACAAAGAATTAAAGAAATCAGGCATCCAC
Organism: Nicotiana sylvestris; assembly: GCF_000393655.2. Classification (NCBI taxonomy): domain Eukaryota; kingdom Viridiplantae; phylum Streptophyta; class Magnoliopsida; order Solanales; family Solanaceae; genus Nicotiana; species Nicotiana sylvestris. Next base: position 6,354,028 of record NC_091060.1, read on the forward strand.
CTGGAAAATGAGGATGAGAAAAAAGGAAGTCAGGCGTCCACCTGGAGAATGAGGATGAGAAAAGAAGAAGTCAGGCGTCCACCTGGAGAATGAGGACAAAGAATTAAAGAAATCAGGCGTCCACCTGGAGAATGAGGATGAGAAAAGAAGAAGTCAGGCGTCCACCTGGAGAATGAGGACAAAGAATTAAAGAAATCAGGCATCCACCTGGAAAATGAGGATGAGAAAAAAGGAAGTCAGGCGTCCACCTGGAGAATGAGGATGAGAAAAGAAGAAGTCAGGCGTCCACCTGGAGAATGAGGACAAAGAATTGAAGAAATCAGGCGTCCACCTGGAGAACGAGGATGAAGAATTGAAGAAGTCAGGCGTCCACCTGGAGAATGAGGATGAGAAAAGAAGAAGTCAGGCGTCCACCTGGAGAATGAGGACAAAGAATTGAAGAAATCAGGCGTCCACCTGGAGAATGAGGACAAAGAATTGAAGAAATCAGGCGTCCACCTGGAGAATGAGGATAAAAATTAAAGAAGTCAGGCGTCCACCTGGAGAATGAGGATGAGAAAAGAAGAAGTCAGGCATCCACCTGGAGAACGAGGATGAAGGAAGAAAGAAAAGCAGTCGAGGCACCCACCTGAAGAACGAGGGAATGCAATTGAAGTGTTGAAACCAAAAGCCCACTCACGTGAGAAAGGAGCACACTTAGAATCAATAAAGCAGAGGAATCCAACAGAATCCCCAGCAAGAAACAACAAGAGTTCCAAGAGGAATACAGAATAAGCCAAATGCCCAAGATTCACCAAGATATCAAGACAACAAGAAACAAGGGCATGATCTAGATAAGATTTTTATAATTCCTGTACCATAATCTAGCTTAATTTTGTATTTCCTTTAAAGTAAGGTGTAATAAGGAGGTCAGCAAGCAGTAAAAACAGCATGAAGCAGCAGTAACATCACAGTCCCACGGTAGTCCCAGCTACCCAAAAATTCCCGAACTACACTGACCTGATTCCTTTATAGCCAAGGATATGTAGGAAACCTTTGAAGCAGAGGTTCGGTCAAATCTTTCTAAAAATGCTTCCCACGGAGTATTCGAACGGGCAAAAATCGCTCGTGTCCGCTCACTTTATCTTTGTACGAAAACTCTTCGAGTTTCCGCACAAAGAGGGGCAGCTGTGAGCACGTGATTTTTGCCTTACGAAAAATTACTCCAAAATAAATCAAAATAAATTTCTTGTACTGTGTAATTTTTGAATTTGGCGTGGTGTTAAATGTTTGTGTTATGTCCGTAAATGTTTATTTTTGTCAAAATAAATCAAAAAATAAAGTAAAATACATATTGCATGCATATAGGATGCATTTAAGAGATAATTTAAATAAAATCGCAAAAAATACGCATTGGTTCTATTTTAAATGTTTCACTATGTAATTGATGTTTTTGCCTATGTGTTAAATAATTGTTATAGAGTAATTAATATATTTTTGTGAAGTTAAAATGGTTTTATAATTTTTAAATTAGAAAATGAATTAATTAAAAAATAAAATAAAGAAAACATACTAGTAAAAGATTGGACCTGGATTAAAATCCAGGCCCAAATCAATTAATCCCCTTCACAGCCCAATCCCAACAGCCCCATGTCCGGTCCAATTCAAACAAATCAAAACGACGACGTTTCATCACCCTTCATCAAGGGCCGTCGGATTCAATTCATCCAACGGTTGAGATACACTACCCTTACCCGTAACCCGTAACCCGACCCTTTAACCCGATCCAGCCTGACCCCAACCTTTAACCAAACGACGACGTTTGGTTAAGTGAATTGATCTCAACCGTAAATCTTAATTGATCCAACGGATGAGATCAATCCACCCCACTCGTATATAAATCCAATCCACACCCCAGCCCCCCAGACCAAACACCCCACCCTTCGGCCCTGTTCATCGTCTCCTTCAAGAGACCAAATGAACTTCACCTTCCACCACCGTGCACCGCCTACCGGAAATCGCCTCACGGCGGTTCCGGTAGTCCAAACCACCCCACCTTAACACCCTCGACTCCTCTCAACCTCCCCATTCCAAATCCATAACACATATACCTCGAATCAGGCCCCAATGTCTCGAATCTTCGATCGAAGTTTGGCCTGAAGAACCAACTGTCTCTGATGACTTCCAAAATAACACCAGAGCTTCCCCTGTCCATCCTCATCACGGATCTGTTAGTAGCATGGTTCGAATCTTCATAGAACTGCTCGAATCTTAACTTGAAGATTCGAGTGAAACCTAACCCTACTCAGATTCCTTCCAAATTAACACCAAATGACCCCTAGACCTCGCTCGTGCCTAGAATACCGTTGGTTTGCTTCGAATCTGCCTAGAAGTGTTCGGATTTAAGATCCAAAATCTGGAACCCTAAGAATTTTCCAATCTTGGAATTTTTCCGATTCGAGTGAAGGATTGAGGTCTAAGAGACTTTAATCGAGGTATTCTCAACTGAGAATACTTCGAATAAAGTCTGTTCAACCTCAAAAATGTCCGAATCCAAGTTGAGTCTGTGTCTGAATAAATTTGAAGATTCAGAGGTATTTTCTATTTCTTTTGTGTATTCTACGTGTATTGTTGTCTGTTTTAATAGTTTTTTTTTAATTTTTCATATTTGTTTTGATCAATTCTGTCATTTCTGTCTCCTACCCCATCTACTTGATCCGAATGAGAATTGTTTCTATTGGTTGTGATTGTTTACAATGTGTGTAATCGACTCGATTAAGTTCGTCGATTAATTATATTACGAATTCTCATAATACTGATTGAAATTATCTGTTATTATGTACTGTTTGTTGACGAATACTGTAGATAATCATTTTAGCTAATACTCGTTAGTTAAATCATCCTGGTTTATATGAATCTGTCAAAATAAAGGTTGTATATATGTTACTGTCTGAACATTAAAGTTTCAGGACATTGTCAGTATTGACAATGATCCTGTGTGTGTTTGATTCTAGTTCAGTATTAAGTCCAGTCTGAATTGTTTTGATAATTGCAGTAATATGTTGTTAATTCTGAATTCAGTATAATATTGCTGTAATGTCCAGTTTGAATTCAAGTTTGCAAAAGTTGGTCAAATGCAATTGTGTTAGGAAGTTAATAGGATTGGTTATAGCTGTAAATCAGAAAGATAACTAAGTTTGTACAGATTTTAGAATCTGTTTTGCTGTAGGTTCTGATTTTGTTTTCAGTAATAACATTAGGATTTCAGGGGCATTTCTGGGAATGAGCAGTAAAAAACAGGGTGTTAGTACTAGTATATTATAATGTAATGTTAGTGGCTATTAGTTAATGATACTAATGGGGAACAAGGAATAATGGGCTGCTGAAAATCAGGGAAAAGGTTTTACATAATGGGATTTTCTGTTTTTAAAAAGAAGAAGGGGGTCCAGGCAGCACTTAAAAAGAAAGGGGCAGACCTGTATAAATACAGGAAGCTGGACAGATTTTTAAGGAGAGATTTTTAGGACTAAGATTTTGAAGAAAGGAAAAGAACTCAGATTTTTTTAAAAAAAGAAAGATAGGAGAGTTTTGAGCAGTTTTCAGAGGGAGGGAAATCAGTTTTCAGAAGAAGATAGTTTGAGAGATTTTAGAAGAGGAAGAAGAAACAGAAAAGGAACAAAAAGAACAGTCATACACACACACAGATATACAGCAGCAGAAACAGAAAAATCAAAAAAAAAAAATGGGAATTTGAAACTGAAAAGAAATTGAAATCTGAAATATTGTTTCTTTTGTTGAATCTGTTCAACCTTACTTGGTTCCATTGATTCAGTTAACATCTGAAGTGTCTTTTAAAAATAACTATACTGTGCATCTGTTTTCTTCGGATCTTATTATTGTTTAAATCTGTGGGAATACTGGTATTTGGCTGAATTTGTTACTGCTGCCACTGCTGAAATTTACTCCTTCCACCTTCATTTTCAGGTACATGTCTTTTAAATTTTAAGATTGGAAAGAGATTCAACATGACTCATCAATGAAGTTTGAATTGAAATGTTATTTTCCAATTGTCCAAGTTCATTAGTTCTAATTTCATTTTTATGTTAGTTAACTAAATAGTAAATTCAATTTGATAGCTATGAGTTAAATTGTCTTATTTTGAAATTCATATAAAGTTTTGTAATAATGTTAGCTATTCCGAAATCTCATTGGTATAGATATATGTGAATTGTCAAAACAGGGAGTGAGGCATAAAAATGGGCCATTGATTACATCCCATAATACCATTAGTTGAATGTAATGATTAAGAAGTTACATTAGTAGAATATCTTGTAACAAATATGATTTTTTTTGTTTAGGTTGGTATAAGTTATTATATGGTATGATGACAGGTATAATCATATGAGTAAAGTAAGTTGGTATAGCTCATCATGATGTTAAAACGTTATGAATATTTACGCCAAACAGTTAGGTTATATGTAAGGTAACTTTGTTGAATTAACTTGCATAATAACGCCTTTTCTATAAATTTGATGCTTATCTACTTTCATAAAACAAAGTGACCAAATAATTAGGTCTATTAAGATTAAAACGAAGCATGTGAGAATAAGTTGATTTGTATATACATAAATGGCAACTTCTTAAATCAATGGTAATTAAAAATAGAATTTGCATTAAATAATCATGAAAATTCCCGGAAAATATTTCCTTCCTTTATGAATTATTTATTTTCGGTTTCATATGCAATTTATTCTTTGGCATATTTATATATGTCACATTTGTTTTAAAGTTAGTACTAATCATATTTTTATTCTGTCTTTTGAATTTGAATAATTGGAATGAATATGATTTATATTCGGAAATTATAATAAATGGTCGATATTTAATAAATTGTGGATTATTTTCCAAAAATTTAAATAACATCTTAAAACGAGGTTTCTCGTGCTATAACAAACATTTTTTTTAAATTCCATAATATCATTACAAATATGTTGCGCAATTAGGGATACGTTCGCGTACCCCGATTATACTTTAAAAACAAAATTTCGAATTATGCGTACGCGCAATTTCGAATGATTATTTAATAAAAAGGATTTTTCTAAAAGCATTAAATCAATTTCATAAAAATTCAATATGTACGGTTCATTATTTAAGAAAAATAATCATTCTTGATTCAGCGCATTTTCGAAAAAAAAAAATGTGCTTAATAAATATATTGTCAAAAGTAATTGTGTACACGTGCGCGTGACACAATTCCGCATTTTTTTAATTTACAACACGAATATACGTACGCGTAATTCGATTCAAAGAAGGTCCTTAATCACGATAAGTATAAGCGGTAATAAAATCAGATAACATCAATATATTTAATAAAATCAAGATGATTAAGCCAATAATAAAAACAGTTAAGCGACCGTGCTAGAACCACGGAATTCGGAAATGCCTAACACCTTCTTCCGGATTAACAGAATTCCTTACTCAGGATTTCTGGTTCGCAGAAAAATAAACAGAGTCATATTCTCCTCGATTCAGGGATTATAATTGGTGACTTGGGACGCCTCAAAATTCCCAGGTGGCGACTCTGAAACAAATAAACAAATCCCGTTTCGACTGTCCTTTAATTGGAGAAAACTCCCCACGCGCCCCGCGGGCGCGGGAAAAAGGAGGTGCGACAATATGTACCCAGTAAGTATCCCGTCTAATCTCGAAGAAGTAGAGATGAGAGGTCGACTTGATACTTACTATGGTCAAATAATATGAGAAAGAATTTATACTAAGCATGGATAGTACAATTTATTTAGCATTTCATGACAAGAAATAACAGTTTCTCTTTCCAGATAATATCATGGTTAACTATTTACATTTCAAGGCATATACGAAGTTCAGTCCACAGAAAAATACTAAGTGAAGGATGCGCAAGTAGTGCTGAGAGTCGTACGGCCCGATCCAACAAAAAAGTAAATTGTGCACTGCCGAAGGTCGAACGACACGAACCATAGATGCATTTATTACCCCGCTCGTGAATCAAACATGCGACGCGGTCAAATATAAATAAACACAACAACAAGCAGACAATAGTGTATGTCTAGGAAGCAGTTACTCACAGAAATAATCAATTTCTCTTTAAAAGGCCAAGAAAGGTAATGTTCCTCTTACTAGTCTCATTTACCCTAATCAACATGATTTATACAAATCCGAATTAAACATAAAGTTACAAGAATGTCACATAGAGCATGCTTTTGGGTCCTGAACTACCCGAATTACGCACGGACTCTCGTCACCTAGTGCGTACGTAACCCCCCGCATATAGTAGTAATTTATTCAATTATTACACCTATGGGGACAATTCCCTCTTACAAGGTTAGAAAGGAGACTTACCTCGCCCAAAAGTGTACTTCCAATACCAAGAACGAGCCCATACTCTCAATTCGGAGCCGGACGATCCAAAACTAGTTAAATAAAGTAGGAACTAGTCAATATAAGCTTACAAGATCGTATTCTAGCTATTTAAGCAATTTTCCAACCCTTAACACAAGTTTCCTAAAATCCAACCCCGGGCCCACGTGCCCGGATTCCGAAATTTTTCGAAGAAAATTGTTCTTTGTAACCCAAGGATTAATAATATATGATTTCTAATTCATTTCATAACAAATTTCGTGGTTAAATCTAACTTTTATCAAAACTCTAGGTTTTCACTCAAATCCCATGATTTTCACTAATTTTAGTGTGTTAATCTACCCAAAACCCAAGTATTAAACTCACATTAAGTAAGAATAACTTACCTCACAATGCTAGGTAGAAATCCTCTCTTTGAAAGCTCCCAAATCGCCCAAGTGTAGAAGTGAAATGAAATAAATGGCTAAGTCCCGTTTTTAAAAGCTGTGCCCAGACCTCTAATTTCGTATTTGTGACACCAGGTTCGCAAATGCGAACTGGGCCTCCCTCTGCGTTGTTTGCAATTGCGATAGAGGGGTCGCAAATGCGGACCCTGCTGGGTTCGCAACTGCGAAGCAAAAGTCACAAATACAACCACTGCACCCAGCCGGCCTCATCGCAAATGCGATGTTATCCTCGCAATTGCGATGTCATCCTCGCAATTGCGATCAATATCTCGCAATTGCGAGATCTGCAACAGCAGCAAAAACACCAGAAAACTGGTGTGGTTTTCTACTCCCAACCCATGCCCGAAACTCACCCGATCCCTCGGGGCTCCACTCCGAACACTCACACAAGTCCAACAATATTGTACAAACTTGCGCGAGCGATCAAATTGCCGAAATAACACCTAAAACCATGGATTCAACACTAAAACGAATGAAATCCTTAAGAACATTCAAATTCCTATCCTTACAACCGGACGTCCGAATCACGTCAACTCAGTCCCGTTTCTCACCAAATTTCACAGACAAGATTAAAATATTATATTGGACTTATACCGAGCTCCGAAACCAACATACGGTCCCGATACCAACATGATCAAGCATTATTCCTTTTCATTAAATCCTTAGGATTTCAGTTTAACAATTTCTGATAAAAATTTATTACTCGGGCTAGGGACCTCGGAATTCGATTCCGGGCATACGCCCAGGTCCCATATTTTCCCACAGATCCTCCGGGGCCTTCAAAATACGAATCCGAGTCCGTTTGCTAAAAATGTTGACCAAAGTCAAATTTAGCCTTTTAAGAAAATCTTAAGGAATCAAATAAGCATATTTCAATTAAAACTTTTCCAAATTCCGAACCAACCATCCCCGCAAGTCGTAAATTAGTTAAAGCAAGCGCAAAAAATTTTATTTAAGAGAACGAGGTTCTAAAAAGTAAAATGACCAGTCGGGTCGTTACAATCGGCTAGAAAAAGTATATATCAAATTTGGCGGGCAATTTCTGTTAAAATCTTGGATGAGTAGAATAAATGTTGATCTCGCTAACATGTCAAATCTGAATGTGGTAATCTCAAAATTAAAATGACAAATATTTACAGGATTTATCACAAAGTTTAACCAATTTGTTCCACATAAATTAGATAAATCATGTTTAAGAAGTACTTGATGAAAGTGGAAAAAACGAAATCTTCATTTTCTCTCTCTTTGCCTCTTTGATCTGCCTATGTGCCTGAAAGAACAAAAGTACCTAAATCTCCAACATTGATGTTTAAATGAAGATATTAGTTTTGTGCGGGGTGTGATCTAGTGATCAATATAATGCGTTAAAAATCATAGAATACCAATTTCAAGTTGCAATGAAGATAAAAGAAACACTAAAAAATACTTATTCAATCTTTGGTGAAAAAAGTTATTCAGTACACAGGTACCTCATGAAATCAATAGCTTAACAACACTACGCCAAGAGTAGTCAAGTGAATAGCCTTCGCTAAAAAACTATACTGTGAATATAGATCAATTTAATTTATATGATTATATATTACCTTTTGAATACCCTTAATATTGATGAGTGAGATATGTTTAAATCTTCACGTAAATGTTTGCTCCTTTTGTTTGCCAAAACTAAATGGAGATCGTCGTATGTGTAAAAACAAACAACTAATCTTAGAAGTTGTTTTTAAATTTAAAATTGTTTATGAATAAATTTTATAATTTCAAAGTCAAGCTTTCAAAAATTTCTTTAATAAAAGCTCCCTATATACTACTCCACAATCCTCTCGACTCTCTCTTTCTTTTTGTTTTATGCTTACTTTTATTTTTTTTTATTTTTATCCTTTTTTAATATTAGTTTTGATTTATAAAATTATAATTCTATTACAAAGTATTTTTATTATTAAGCTAACTATAGTGTAATTTAATTTAAAATTTTGGTGCACCTATTCATTGAAAGAAAAATTTATTAATTTTTTTAATGTTTGAACTCCCTTGATAAAATTTCTGACTATACCATTATATGAAATTAATTGAGATACGAATAAATTAGTTCTGATATGTAATAAAAAGATTAATTCTCGGCCAAACTTGATGCAAGGTTTTGCTTTTTGTTAATATCGACCCTTCATGTTTTCACAGTATTCACTTATCACAGGGAACTTCACATTTTTCCCCAGCTCACAAGTGAAACATTCAGCATTTGACAAAGACAAATGTCCATAACGACAAACAAGAAACCAACAAAAATCATATAAGATGATAAATTCAAAATATAATACAACCCCACAATTGTCTCTCATACAACACTCTCAAACAAAAGCCAACTCATACCAATGAACCTGATAAGTATATCCAAAATATATATACAGAAAACAAAACAAAAAAAGAAGTAAAAGTACAAAATGGACATAAGAAAATTTATCCAAAAAATAAGCAATTTTTTTTGTTTTTTTTTTCAACAAAAACAAACTTAATAAGATTTGTTTTTACTTTGAGGGCTGGCCTTCACAACTGTGACAGGACACGTTGCATTTTGTACCACGTGGTTGCTCACACTTCCAAGTAACATCCTGCAAATATATAAGCAGTTGCAAATTAACCCCATATTTGATAATTAAACCGACGCCTTATTTATTCTGATAAAAGATCACTACAACAATTAATTCTAAATTATTTTAGATCGATATTATTTTCTGGTTCGAGTCGTAAAATCAACTATTAACGTTTTAGGATAGACCGTCTATAATATACTCTTTGAAAATGGTCCTTTCCCGAATCTATGCAAACGCAAGATACTTACCACTCTTTTTTTTATACATCAATAATGAAATCAATTTTTTTTAGGAGGGGAGCCTTGGCGTGTAAAATTGCTACCATGTAATAAAAAAATCACGCGTTCAAACCGTAAAAAAGAAATGCAGGATAAGACTGTGTACAATAGACCCTCGTGGTAAATCTGAACCCTCATATACATGGGCGGATTTAGGAGGACGAAAGGGGATTTACTCGAACCCCCTTCGCCGAAAAATTATATTGTATATATATGGCAAAATCTATTTTTTTATCTCTATAGATTTTGTTTTGAATCCCCTTGATATAGTCTAAAAGCATAGCTTAGTGGTCAAGGGGGTTCAAAACCCTTGTAAGGTCATTGGTTCAATTCCCACTAGCTACAATTTCATTTAACCTTTTAACCTTTTTTCTTTTTTGAACCGCCTTAGAAAATCATGCATCCGCCATTACGCGTATAATGAGAGCTTAGTGTATCGGGTTTTGAACCACCTTAACGAAAATCCTGCTTCTGTCATTACTCGTATAGTGAGAGCTTAGTGTACCAGATTATTTCTTTATTGTTTAGGATGCTATATTGTGTGTGTGTGTGGGGGGGGGATAATTTACCTTTTAAGGACTCCTAAACCTCTGCTTCCAAGTACAAGTGAATCAAGCTTCAGATGTTCTGCAGCATCACAAAGCTTCTCCCTTGCATCTCCCCAATAAACCTTTGCCACCACTATTACCTGTAGTTTTTAATTTACCAACAAATTAAAATTCACAAACTAATAATTAAACAATCCTTAATTTTCTTAACACAAGCTCTTCAAAATAAGAAAAATATTTTAACTATGGCAAAATCAGAAATTCTAACACAAGCTCTTCCACAAAAATAGTTTTTTTTTCAAAGTCGAAGTGTTTCACCAAACTTTTAAAAGGAAAAAAAAGTGATTTGAGTAGAAGCAGAAGCAATTTTGGAGAAGTAAAAAAAATTAACTTTTCTCCAAAAGTACTACTTTAAAAAGCACTTTTGAGAAAAATACATTTAGGATCACTTTTTAAAAGTTTGACCAAACACTAATTGCTGCTCATAAATGCTTTTCAAATTAAATAGTCAAACATAAACTACTTCTCGCTAAAAATACTTTTGAAAGAAAACACTTCTCGAAGTGAACTAATTTTTGAAACTTGGCCAAACAGATTATTACTTGTGATTTAAAGCAATTTTAAACCTCCTTTACCATTACACTTAAATGGATTTAAAAAGTTAAATATAAATAAAAAATATTTATCGTATTTGTGCAATTGAATCCTCTTCATAGAACTTAATTTCACTTAATTTCTCTACTAATCTAAGGACACGTGTTGTTGGTTAAGTTATTGCGAGAAAGAAGAAGAGGAAAAGAAGAAAGAGGAAGAATTAAACTTACTTTTTTAAGCTTGGAAACAGTGTCAAGCATATCAAGAACCTCTCTATCAGGGTTAAGTCCATAATACTTAGACACATTAATTTCTCTAAATTCATCCAAAGGTATTAAAGCTGCAAAATATATAAAATAATTAGCAACAAATATATTTTAATTACAAAAATAAACAAATTAAAACTTCTTTAAATAAAAAAATAAAATAAAAAACTTACGAGATCCAGTGTCTTCAAAGAGTTGCTTATTAGTAGGCTCAAGTTTAGAAGAAACAACATGAATAATTATGATTTTATCACCTTCTTCTATTAAATTATCAATTGCCCATTTCAGTGCTATTTTGCTTGTTGCTGAATAATCCATACCTATTCCTATTGAACGTGCTTTTGCCATTTTTTTTCTTCTTCTTCTTTTTGTTTCTCTTTCTTTGTTTCTTTTTCTCTGAGTTTTCTGTATTTAGCTTGTCGGATTCTTGTATTTATATGAATTTCTGGTTTTGGATTCTGATAATTTAAAGAGTAGAAGTTCTTGAAGGGACTAGAAGGTGGAGTTCTTTATGTTCAAAGTTAAAGTTATTCTTCTCGTTTCAAATTACGTGTCGTAATTTAAATACACTAGAATTTAAAAAGTTTTTTTATTTTGAAATTTATAGTTTTAAAAATATTATGCGACTATAATTTTTTTAAAATTTATAATTTTAAATATATTATAATATTTATATATGGATTAAAAGCTTGTCATTAGCAGTAAATTAGAAGTTTTAAATTATTTTTAAATTTTAAAAAATTATTCTTCTTCTTCGACACTCGAACCATTGCCCCTTCAAATTAATTTAGTAGGGTCTCCAAACAATAACCTACCAAGGCCTTTTAGGTTTGAGTCAATGTGGGCTAGCCACCCGCCCTTTCCTAACATCATCAATCGGGCATTCTCAGATCATTCCAACCTCCTTCAATCCACTGATTCCTTCAAAACAATGGTCACCAAGTGGAACTGGGAAATATTTGGAAACATCTTCCACCAAAAGAGAAAAATCCTAGCAAGAATTTCTGGAATCCAAAAATCTCGTAACTACCAGTTCAGTAATTACCTGCTACATCTTGAGACTAATTTGATTACAGAGCATAACTTAATCCTAAAAACGAAGAGGATTTCTGGAAGCTCAAATCTATGATTAGTTGGCTTAACGAGGGTGATGCTAGCACTAAATTCTTTCACACCTCCACCCTCAATAGGAGAAGAAGGAACATAATCCTCTCGAGAATGGAAACTGGCTCCATGACCAGAAGGATATCCAAGCAACCATATTGGGCTTCTTCACTGATCTATATACTACATCCCACTCCCAAGCCCCTGTGGCTTTCACCAACCACTCCATATGTCCCCCATTTTGTATGAATCCCAAAAAGCTTTCTTAGACATACCTCTTGAATTGAGTGAGATAAAAAAGACAGTCTTCTCCCACAAACCCTTTATCTCCTGGCCCTGATGGCCTTCACCCCTTTTTTACCAAAAATACTGGGACACAGTTGGTGACTCTGTCACAAACTTCTGTAAAAAATGCTTCTCTTCAAGTTCTATGGATGACACCATGAACCAGACTCTATTGTGCCTAATCCCAAAATGCTCCCAAGCTTCAATGTTAAAAAGTTTTAGGCCAATTGGATTGTGTAACACAATATACAAGTCCGTCACTAAAATCACAGTGAACAGAATAAAGCCTATCTTGCCTCACATCATTGGGCCAAGCCAAGCCAGTTTCCTTTTCAATAGGAGAGCCTGTGATAATGCCATCATTGTCCAAGAGTACATCACTCACTTTAGAAGAATGAAAGGGAAACATGGCAATATGATCCTCGAAACTGACCTAGAAAAGGCCTTTGACACACTGGAATGGTCCTTTATTAGAAACACTCTTTCTTATTTCAACTTTCCCCAAGGTTTATCCAAACTCATTATGTCCTGCATCAGTTCCTCCTCCATCTTCATTCTTGTCAATGGGGGAAAACTGAACCCTTCAAACCTTCAAGAGGTATCAGGCAGGGAGACCCAATGTCTCCCTACCTCTTCATAATGTGTATGGAAAGAATATCAAGATCAATTGACAAGGCTGTTCTGGATAATCAGTGGCAACCCATACGTATAAGCAGGCCTGGCCCAAAAATATCCCATCTTTTCTTCGCAGATGACCTAACCCTCTTTGCTAAAGATAATGACAAGAACTGTAACACTATACTTTCCATTATGCAGAATTTCAGTGAACAGTCAGGTCAGAAAATAATCTAGCAAAGGCAAGGGTCCTGTTTTCCTCAAACACCCCACATGACTGTCATACCTCTTTTTTCCTACCCCGAGAGGGGGTATAAGGGAGTTTTTCCAATTAAAGTGACAATCGAAATGAGATTATTTATTTATTCAGAGTGACCACTTGATATAATTTATGGTGTCCAAAGTCACCGGTTTAAAATCCCGAATCGAGGAAGTTTGACTCTTATTTATGGTTTGCGAACACAGAAATCCGGGTAAGGAATTCTGTTAACCTGGGAGAAGGTGTTAGGCATTCCCCGGTTCTGTGGTTTTAGCACGGTCGCTTTGATCATACTTGGCTTAATCAAATTGTCTAATTACTCATTTTATAACCTATGTGTATTTGCTTTAAGAAATTATCTTGAAACAGGTCACACGTACGTGTACTCGTTTCATTTGGTGCGTCACAAATCGTGTCACGCGCACGTGTCCATAATTAACCATGCTTTATTGTTATTAAGAAATTTTTGGTCGAAGTTGCGTGAACGCATACCTCGATTTATTTTAAAAATCATAATTATGTCACGTGAACGTTGTCACACCTCCTTTTTCGCCCGCGCCCGCAAAGGCACGTAAAAGGAAGTTTTTCCAATTAAAGGACAATCGAAACGAGATTTTATTTAAAGATTCAGAGTCGCCACTTGGAAGATTTATGGTGTCCCAAGTCACCGGTTGAATCCCGAATCGAGGAAAAGATTGACTCTGTATTACAGTCCGCAAACCAGAAATCTGAGTAAGGAATTCTGTTAACCCGGGAGAAGGTGTTAGGCATTCCCGAGTTCCGTGGTTCTAGCACGGTCGCTCAACTATCATATTCGGCCTGTTTATTTGATTTTAATATATGTTGAACCTATGTGCAAATTTTAACTGTGTACCGCTTTTATTATTATTATTTTTTACCGAGAATTGCAACATCATGAAAATACACCTCGAACCACGTCACAATCAATGTACCCGTGATTACCGACATATTTCGACTTCGTTGAGATTTGGATTTGGGTCACATAAATATGCATCCGGATTTAAGAAGGTAATATTATTTAAAGTACACACTTAAAGAGACTAACACGTTGTTATTTAGGGAAATGGCCGTGAAACTCGCTAAAAGGCCTCTCCCAAAATCTATGTATTTTAATATGTACAATTATCGAGGGCCCCGTAGTTTGCAACTTATTAGGCGAGGCACGCCTCGTTTATTTTAAGGATATCCTAAAGCGACTATGGTTCTCTATTTACTTTTATCTCTAAAGATAGAGAAAAAGGCCTAATTAATTACAAGCGTGCAATGTCCCAGCTTTTGTTGTTCGAACCAACAACTTAACGATGACGCACCTCAACGACAATGCATACCTTCATTTAAATCGACCGACATGAACTCCAAAATTCCTAAACCAATTTATCATACCCATTATCTGTTACGAACTATGGGTTTAAATGCACCGATTTAATGTAAATGAGCCTTTCTTTTCTTGACTTCTAACTGATTTCAACACTAATCTACCAACAATAATTCAGGTTTTGCTTACTATCGAATTCAGAAACTGTTATTCAAACGAAGACATCCTAATACACTAGCATGATTACTGATAAAATTATTAGCGAGTAGGATGAATATTACTAGATCAGCTTATGAATTGAAATCCTATTACAAGTTCATTACCCTTTTAACCTGACATTAGTCTAGATCCTCCTATTGCTGATGACAATCGAGTTCCTCCAAACTGATTCAACAATCCCATTTCACAAACCTATTGAACTGACTACATTTTATGCCATTCCAAGGGTTCAATTTAACAGTTCAATGTTATACAATGTTTAGCAGACAACCCACCTTAAGAAACAATTTTGAAGTATTCAGAAGTGCAAAAGATGCAAGGAAACAGTCCTGATTTTTTTTAACACTCAAAATAGAACACTCTCAAACAAACTCTCAAACTACTGGTCTCAGGACAAAGACAGCCTGTTTTCACTCTCTAAAAACTGAACTCTTTTTTGATTTTAAGATCAACCTGTTCTTTGCTCTTTAATTCTGAATTCTTAGTGTCAAAACTCCAGCCTAACCTTACTCTATAACTCTGACCTTTTTCAGATTCCAAAAGCCCCTATCCTCTGTAAAAACTCCGACCCTAAATCTGTCCTAAGTGACTTTATTTATAACCAAACACTGACCTTGCCCCTCAACTTTCAAAAGCACTTTGGGCAGAATTTTCCCACTAATTCTGCCCATCATCTCCTTTTAATTCCACTAGTATATGTTTTGTTCTCCACTACACTTGTCTTTTCTTTATTTAAATTCAAATAGGTATGGGCACCTATTTCTTAATCCATTTTCTTTAAACCTTTCCCCTACCATTATGTCTTGTTCCCCATTAGCACTAAATAATTGTATTAGTTTAATGATATTTTAGTACCCTACTGTCAACCCACATAAACTAGCCAATTTCTGAACTTTTCAATCCCCAAAATACCCCCTATGTATTACTGCCATGCCCTAAACTTCAATCGATATGTTTTCTAAGTTACAAACCTAACAACTGATTTTTCACTGATCACTAAAGTACTACAGCTATAACCAATTCACAATCAAATTCAAACAATGATTCAATCAGAATTGAAGCAATACGAATCACATTGTTATCAGGTTATTTAATCAGAATTGAAGCATGTAAAACACATACAATCAATAGCAAATAAGAATCGAACAGGCATACAGGTGATTCGAATCGTATTGATAGAAAACAGGGATTCATAACAAAACTTAACTAATCGACGACACTCATTCAATCGATTATATAGTTTTATCACATTCATTAACCATGACCAGAAAAAGTTCGACCAAATAAAGGGTCATTGAAGACGGACAGAATCAATCGATAAAAGAAAATGAAAAGTCAATAAAACTAAACTAAAGTAACCAGAAACAAACACAAAAATGGAGCAAACAGGAAAGGGGAAAATACCTCAAGAACTCGGGACCTGGACGACCCTGATTCAACCTCAAACTCGAACTATTTGAGGTCGAAAGGACCTTAATCGAGTGTTCTCAACTGAGAACACTTCAACTAAGGTCAGTTAAACACCCACATTCCCTTAAACTTCAGACAGAAACCAGTTTTGATTTTCTAGGGTTCTTACGTTTCGATTTGGGGTTCGAGTGTTTCTAGCCAGATTCGATTCAAACCAAAGGTGGTTTGGGCACGAGGGAGGTCATGGGGTGTCAGGGTGTGAATTTGGGCTTGGTTGGGGTAGGTTCGAGTTCTGCTCGAATCTTCGATTGAAGATTCGAGAAGCTGGAGGTTGATTCGAGGCAAACGGTTAACAGATCCATAACGAGAGTGGTCAGGGGGTGCCTTGGTGTGAGTTTGGGACTGGTTGGGGTGGGTTTCAAGTTTGCTCGAATCTTCAATTGAAGATTCGAGAAGCTACAGTCTGATTCGAGCAAAACGGTTAAGGGATTCGTGGAGAGGGTAGTTAGATGCTCTAGGGGTGTTAATTTCATGGTCATCGACATTGTTGCCGCCGGCTTTCAGGCGAAGGGGTTTCAGGGTGACTAGCGTTTGGAGGGTTGTTTGGTTTGTCTCTGAAGGAGACGATGAACAAGGGTGTGGCTTAGGGGGGGGTGAGGTGAAAGGTTGAATTTATATACGGAGGGGGTGGTTTGATCCTGGATGTTGGATCAAGCACGATCAACGGCCTGGATCAATTCACTTAACAGGCACGACGTCGTTTGGAATAGTACTGGGGCAGTTTGAATCGGGAAACGGGTCGGGCCAGGGAATGGGTAAGGGGTATTGATCTATAGCCGTTGGATATGGCTTGATTGAATGGCTGAGATTTTTGCCATTGAGACGACGTAGCTTGGTACCTATACTACGTCGTTTTAACATCCTGTGAGAGAAGCTGCCTGGACCGGGCTTGGGGGGAAATTTGGGCCTGATCTTTTGGTGTAAAATAATGGCCCAAACCGATTTCACTCTTTTCTTTTTCCTTTTAATTCCTAAAACCAAAAATTCCTAAATTAAATTGTAAAACCAAGATTATTTAAAAAGATATTAATTAACCCTTAACAACAATTAGCACAAGATCAAACAAAAATAAAATCGCACAATTAAATAATAAAAATGACAAAGCTACCAAAATTCATATTTTTGTGATTTTCATTCTTTAAAATAGGACATGGTTTAATTAATTCCAAAATGCGTAATTAAATCCTAAATTCACATGCAACACATATTTTTTGTATTTTTCTCATTTAAAGTAGAAACAAACACGCGCAGACAAAAATACAAATAAATCACAAACAACACAAAACCATTTTGTTTTTTTGAATTTTTGGGAGTAGTTGTTATAGGATAAAAATCATGTGCTCACAGCTGCCCCTCTTTGTCCGAAAACACAAAAGGTTTTTGTGCAAAGATAAAGTGAGCGGATACGAGCAATTTTTTGCCCGTTGGAATACTCCGTGTGAAGCATTTTTGAAAAGATTTAACCGAACCTTTGCTTCAATGGTTTCCTACATATCCCTGGCTAGAAGGGAATCAGGTTAATATAGTTCGGGAAGTTTTGGTAGCTGGGACTACCATGGGACTGCCTTTTGCTGTTACTGCTGCTGCATGCTGTTGCTACTGCTTTTCGATCTCCTTATTACACCATGCTAAAAAGAAACAAGAATCGACTAAACTATAGTCTATGAATTACAAAATCTTATCTAGATCTTCAGTCATGCTTTTGCGTCTCTTGTTGCTTTGACGTCTTGGTGATTGGTGTTTCCTCTGACGTTTCTTTCTTTCTGTCTTGACTCGTAGTCTTCTTTTGATTGCCGAATTTGAATTGCTTATTTCCTTTTTGTGTCGAATTATTTTTCCTTCGAAGCTTGAACCGCCTTCTTCTGACTAGTGTTGCCTTCTTTCCGACTTCTGAACTTTAACTTATGCTGGGGATCTTTGTCGTAACCCTTCGCTCTCCGGGCGGGCTCCTGACTTCTACTATGACTCCATTCTCCAGGCGGTCTCCTGACTTCGACTACAACTTGAAAATATAACAACCTCCATTCTCCAAGCGGGCTCCTGACTTAAACTATTTCTTAAAACATAACACCTCCATTCTCCAGGCGGGCTCCTGACTTCAACTAAAATATAACACCTCCATTCTCCAGGCGGGCTCCTGACTTCAACTACTTCTTAAAAATATAACACCTCCATTCTCCAGGCGGGCTCCTAACTTCAACTACTTCTAAAAAATATAACACCTCCATTCTCCAGGTGGGCTCCTAACTTCAACAACTTCTTAAAAATACAACACCTCCATTCTCCAGGCGGGCTCCTGACTTCAACTACTTCTTAAAAATACAACACCTCCATTCTCCAGGCGGGCTCCTGACTTTGACTATTTCTTAAAAATATAACACCTCCATTCTCCAGGCGGGCTCCTGACTTCAACTACTTCTTAAAAATATAACACCTCCATTCTCCAGGCGGGCTCCTGACTTCAACTACTTCTAAAAATATAACACCTCCATTCTCCAGGCGGGCTCCTAACTTCAACAACTTCTTAAAAATACAACACCTCCATTCTCCAGGCGAGCTCCTGACTTCGACTATTTCTTAAAAATATAACACCTCCATTCTCCAGGAGGGCTCCTGACTTCAACAACTTCTTGAAAATATAACACCTCCATTCTCCAGGCGGGCTCCTGACTTCAACTACTTCTAAAAAATATAACACCTCCATTCTCCAGGCGGGCTCCTGACTTCGACTATTTCTTAAAAATGCGTTTTATTGATGTTGCTCCTTCCTGCTTCCCGAACCATTTTCCTTCTAACTTGAATCATCTTCTTTCAACTGCTTCCCTCAAAACTGGTGTCTTATTCCTCCGAAAACTGCTGGGGATAGCACCGGTGTTTTATTCAAAAATATGTGATTTTCCTATTTCAAAGACTACTTCCTTTGAAGCTGACGCTTTCCTTCCACTGGAATTACTTCCCTCCGACTGGTGTTTTCACTTCTCTGAAACCTGTCGGCAATAACACTGCTGGGGAATTATCTTCCTTCTTTAAGACTAGTTACTTTCCTCCCTTTAACAATGGTGGGGATGACACTGATTCACGGACCACTACCCTTAAAACTCAGGTTATCTTGCTTCTTCCAAGATTGCTTTCTTTAAAACTTGTATCGCCTTCTCTCGTATACTGCTGGGATTTCACTTCCTTCACTACTTGTGTTATCTTCCCTCCTTGAGTGGGTATCTGATTTCAAGAAAATTTTTGCAATGAATTTTTTTGCCCTAGCTTGATAATCTCCTTTGTGGCCATGTCTTCCCGCTGTCAATAACATTTCCTTTCCCTGCTTCAAATTAAAGAAAAATTTGTTAGTTTAAAACGTGGGGAGTGGTCGTGCCACTCCTGCTGGGGATGGTTTTTCCCCTTTTCCTTTCCCTGCTTTGCGTTTTATTACAAAACTTGCTGGAGATAATATTATTTGCTGGGGATGATATTCCTGCCGGGGATGGTTTCTCTTTTCTCTTCCTTCCCCACTCTGTGTTGTCCGACCATCGCGGAACTTGGTCGATAATCTACCGGAGTTGTTCCTGCATCTAGCAAATCTGCTGAGGATCCTCTTGGAATTTGATCCATAACTTTTCAACTGTTGTTTTTTCTGTTTTTCTCCAACTTCCCCTGGAAATATTGGTCCTCTTGGAATTTAGACCCATTCATCATTTGGTCTTGCGACAAACTTCTTTTTACTTTGTCGCCTCCTATTCGCCTTTTGCTTTGCACCGTTTTGGCGACTAGTAGTAAGCTCTGAAAGTCCTTTTCAAAAACAAACTGCTGGGGGGGGGGGTAAAGTCTTTAAACCAAGAAATGAAAAAGTGATGATTTAAAAAAAAATAGAAAAAGAAGAAGTCTTTCTGAACAAATGCTGGGGAAAAGGAAAGAAAAGAACTTATCTAAATGATATAACCGATCCCAACGATCACGTCGTGCATTCCGGATTAATCAACCCAGTCTATTTGCGTCAATCAACCTTTCGGACGACCTCATGTTGCCGGGGATAAACAGGCACTCAACTCTTTGCCAACTGCGGATCCTTCCCGCCAATCTTGTCTTACCGCCTCATAGTGCCCTTTGAGGGGTTTTCACTAATAAGACTCTCTCATTTCTCTCAACTCCCGTCGCCTTATGGTGCCTGCGAAGGTTTTCACCGATAAGACTCTTTCATTTTATTTTATTTTTTCAGCTGGGGATTGGAGTGTTACCGATGTGACTCTCTCTGCTGGGGATTCTTTCGTCCATAAACTTTAAACTTTTGAATTCAAGAATCTTTAGAGAGTATGGTGATCTCGATATCTTAGTCGAAATTGGAGGTTCATTTAGGAGCTGAAAGAATAATGCGTGAAATGAATAAATAACCAATTTCAAGAATTATAGGAACACTTTTTGTTAGTTTTGAAGGCAAAATACAAACATGATTATAGGAATACAAATAAAAAGGCATGCACAAGTACTAACCTGCAGACACTTTCCATCAAGACAAAGTAGTTTGACATTAGGCAAGCTACCCATAAACATATCCAAATCGGAGACATGATTGCCTCTTACAACTCTCTCTAGTTAAATAAAAACTTCAGACAAGTTAGGAGCCTTCTCTAAGGAGATTGATTTTATCTTATCATCAGCATCGACGGACAACCTCTTAAGATTAATACCGTTGATATTAAAATGCTAATACTAGAGCAACGATGCAAGCTTAGCCTTTCAAGAAGAGGGCAGCTGGAAAGAAAACTTTGATAACAGTTATTGACAAAGTCAACCCGAGTAAGTATTAATGGTAGAGATTTAGAAACCCTTTAAACTCTAGGGGTGATGAAAGAAAAAAATTTTAGAGCTTAAAAAAGTTAAGTCTAAACAAGAAAAGAAATAAACTAAACCGACTTCTAAGACCAGGCCTAGGATTATGCGTGCATGTCATGTCACTAAAATCAATCAGGAAAAGAACTATAAAAGAAAAGAGAACTAAACGAAAATGACTGGAAATTACGGAAAACAGAAAATTGCATTAAATAGATGGTAAAAGAGTTTGGACGACAAAACAAACAAACTAAACTGGGGTTACAAACCTAGAACAAACCTAGACAACACTAGACGGGTTACTATGACTAAACAAACTAGGAAAAATAAAAGGATAGAAGGGTTTGAGTCAGGAGACAATATCCGGATTACACCCTTGAAATAACTCGGACAACAGAAATGACAACAAAATAAACCACCAAAACTCCTCCTTGACTAACCAAGAAAGGAGCGTCTTTCCAATTGCCAAGCTTGGCATCTTAGCCACTGCATTCTGCATCAACATTACTAGGACCTTCACAAACTTCCACCTCATTGTTCTTAACAAATTGCTTTTGGGTTCCCTTTGCTGGCTCGTTCTTAAGATCAACCTGTGATAGCACTGAAAACTTTGCAGTGCGCGGACCTTCGAGGATCTCAGAAGAATTCTCATATTCCCTTTCAAAACAAGTCATACTCACCGTATGCATCTCATTACGAATAGGCGATGGACTTTGGCTAGTGTCTGTTGCATCTGGATTTTGCACAACAATGTCACCTGCATCAATAAGCTTCTGAATTGCTTTCTTCAGATTCCAGCACTTCTCTATGTCATGCCCCGGGGCATCTGAGCAATATGCGCACCTCTGAGAAAAATCAAACTTATTTGATAGAGGGTTTGACATTTTTATATGAATCGGCTTCAACATGTCCAATTGCTTCAACTTTTGGAACAAACTGGCATATGATTCTCCCATAGGGGTGAAAGCTTTTTCTTTTTTCAGCAACCTCTCATTCTTGAATGCTTGATTGGGCCGAAAACCTGATCCAGAGGGTTTTCGGTAGGCTCGTGAGGGTGGATAGGCATTTTATGGAGCTGGGTACTGGGAAAGTGATGCACGATTTTGGGAGTTCCGTGGAGAGAAGTGGCATTGGGGAGGATCATCTGGTGCACAAGGATATCCACGGGGACGATGTCGAGGCTGGAAGTGTTGATCGGGAAAGCCCATCGGATCATCTTTTTTGTTTCTCTTCCTTCCACTCAAACTTACTGGGGTGTTCTGAATGTCTTTCGAATAACTCATGATTTTGCCTGACTTGATTCCCTCTTCTACCAGCTCCCCCATTTTTAACACATCTTTGAAAGGCTTTCCCAAGGCCGGGATCAAATGACTGAAGTAGGTGGGCCCCTGGGCTTGTAGGAAAAGCTCAACCATTTCTTCTTCACCAATCAAGGTATTGACTCGAGCAGCTTGATCCCTCCATCTGAGCCCAAACTCCCTAAAGCTTTCCTACGGCTTCTTTTCCATTTTAGATAGGGAGGAATGATCTGGGGTAACGCCTGATCTGTACTGAAAGTATCGAACAAAATCTTGAGCCATGTCACCCAATGTAGGCCACTTACCAACATCTTGACGAATATACCAGTCCAAAGCTGCCCCAGTCTGGCTCTTACTAAAATATGCCATCAGCAGGTCATCTTTCTTACCAACGCTTCTCATTTCACTGCAATAGACCCTCAAGTGGTCTACCGTATCTCCACACCCATCATACAAGTTAAATTTTGGCACTTTGAACCCCATGGGCAGGCGAACGTTAGGGGACACAGACAGTTCTTGGTAAGTCATACTACTTTGGTCTTCCCTTCCTTGTTGTTTTTCAAGGATTGTTCTATGCCTTTCAGCTTCCTGGGTATCCTATCTCTCCCTTCTCTTCCTGTGAACCTTTAATTTTCAACGTGCAACTTATCCCGAAGGCTCTATTTGCATGAGTTGGGAACTTTGTGGGCAACCTCTGAGGGGTAATATTGGACATCGTGAGCTCAGAGGTAAGGGGGTAGATCTGAAAGGTATGGAGGATCATCTGGCATTGTGTTCAGGGCTTAGGTAAGGGCGGCATCTCGGAATCTAGGTGGTGGAGGGGGTGATGCCTTCCCAGTCATCCAGGCCTGATACATGTCCACCATGTGCTGTCTCAACATTTTTACCTCTTCTACTAACCCGTAGTCCTGTTCAACCAGCCATTTTTGGTTATCGGTAGCAACCCACTCAGTTCTGTTATTCTCTGCCATTGTCTTTTGCCTTTGTGTTGCAGAGACACGTTACTTTTAGAATCACAACCAACCACCTTTCTTAAGGATTGAAAAAAAACAAAACGAGAGCAACATGTTAGCGTTAAGGTTTTTAACAGATAGGAAAACACACATTGAGGATGCAATTCAACTAGGCAGTTAACCCTTTCTATCATGCATTTGCTTCAGTTACGTGCGTCATTCCGGCTTCTTATAATTGTGCTCCTTTTGAACGCCTTCCTTTATTTTCTTTGTTTTCTCATTTTTTCTCTTTTCTATATATATATTTTTTCTTTTTGATGGTGGTCGAATCTTATGTGGATTGCCTACGTATCATGTCCCCGCATGAATAAGACCGTGTGTAGTTTTGACAACGACAATAAATTAATTTTGACAACAAGACTTGTTTAAATAAATTACACTAAAAAAAACATTTTTTCTTTCCATTTTCACAAAATTCTGGCAGAGTTCGCTATTTGGGCACTATTTTTTTTCTTTTCAGAATTATCTCTCTACACTGCTATTTTCTTTTTCTCTTTTTCCGATATTCCAGTATTTTCAGAAGCCGGTAGCATGCAAGTCTGTAGCAAATAAATGCGTAAAACAAACAGGATGCAGCAGGATGGTCTTTTTCATTTCAGGTCGCTTGTCCTAGACGGACCCAACCCTTGTGTTGAGTCCCCTAAGTCAAATGCACATGATGCAAATAAGCGTTCCTACTAGGGATCCAGCATGAGGATTTTTTATACTAGGTTTATCCTGGGTGTTTGTTCTAGACCTGGCTTACCCGAGCGGACAACTCGAGCCGAGGATGGGAACTGCGTACCAGTAACCAAAAGATCATCCGGTTTTGCAACTCCTCTGAATCCTCGTTCTATTTTGGGATATGACGCTAACAAAAAGAAGTCACGACCAGCGTGCACTCCTCAAGAGAAAGAAGAGAGGGATTTCGTAGCAGTTTATATATACAGTTCAGATAATATCAAAGCGGTAAAAGCAACATTTTAGCACATTAGGACAAAACACGTAATAAAATCAGACGATAAATAAAGCCAAATATAAAAATTAAACTAAGCTCGAATTCTGAATCCTGAACCAGAGATTCTGGGTTATCTCCCCAACAGAGTCGCCAGAGCTGTCACACCTCCTTTTTCACCCGCGCCCGCAAAGACACGTAAAAAGGAGTTTTTCTAATTAAAGGACAATCGAAACGGGATTTTATTTAAAGATTCAGAGTCGCCACTTGGAAGATTTATGGTGTCCCAAGTCACCGGTTGAATCCCGAATCGAGGAAATGATTGACTCTGTATTACAGTCCGCGAACCAGAAATCTGAGTAAGGAATTCTGTTAACCCGGGAGAAGGTGTTAGGCATTCCCGAGTTCCGTGGTTCTAGCACGGTCGCTCAACTGTCATATTCGGCCTGTTTATCTGATTTTAATATATGTTGAACCTATGTGCAAATTTTAACTGTGTACCGCTTTTCTTATTATTATTTTTTACTGAGAATTGCAACATCGTGAAAATACACCTCGAACCACGTCACAATCAATGTACCCGTGATTACCGACATATTTCGACTTCGTTGAGATTTGGATTTAGGTCACATAAATGTGCACCCGGATTTAAGAAGGTAATATTATTTAAAGTAGCGCTTAAATAGACTAACGCGTTGTTATTTTGGGAAATGGCCGTGAAACTCGCTAAACGACCTCTCTCGAAATCTAAGTATTTTAATATGTACAATTATCGAGGGCCCCGCAGTTTGCAACTATTAGGCGAGGCACGCCTCGTTTATTTTAAGGATATCCTAAAGCGACTATGGTTCTCTATTTACTTTTGTCTCTAAAGATAGAGAAAAAGGCCTAATTAATTACAAGCGTGCAATGTCCCAGCTTTTGTTGTTCGAACCAACAACTTAACGATGACGTACCTCAACGACAATGTATACCTTCATTTTAATCGACCGACATGAACTCCAAAATTCCTAAACCAATTTATCATACCCATTATCTGTTACGAACTATGGGTTTTAATATACCGATTTAATGTAAATGAGCCTTTCTTTTCTTAACTTCTAACTGATTTCAACACTAATCTACCAACAATAATTCAGGTTTTGCTTACTATCGAATTCAGAAACTGTTATTCAGACGAAGACATCCTAATACACTAGCATGATTAATGATAAAATTATTAGCGAGTAGGATGAATATTACTAGATCAACTCATGAATTGAAATCCTATTACAAGTTCATTACCCTTTTAACCTGACATTAGTCTAGATCCTCCTATTGCTGATGACAATCGAGTTCCTCCAAACTGATTCAACAATCCCATTTCACAAACCTATTAAACTGACTACATTTCATGCCATTCCAAGGGTTCAATTTAACAGTTCAATGTTATACAATGTTTAGCAGACAACCCACCTTAAGAAACAATTTTGATTATACACATAACTACTATCTATATAACAGGAACACATCTAAACTATTGTCAATGAAAATGCAGGCAGTCCTCCGTTGAACAATAAATGTGTTCGACCATTTCATTTTCAAACTTCAACGAGCTTACATCAATGTGGTTTAGGGTAGTGTACCTGGTATTAGAATACAAGAATAAGAAGATCAGCAGAGTAGTATGTAACCCAGCAACAACAATAACAACCAGCAACAACCAGTAAACAGAACGCCCAGTGACAGATTTTAAAACCAACAGGATCCCAGCACACTCAATGAAACAATACCAATACAAAACAATGTAGACCAGAAATAACAACTCAAGAAACCACTTAAAACCTCAGTGAAATCCCAGAAATACCCAGCAATCAGAACAGAACCAGAATGTATTCAGAAGTGCAAAAGATGCAAGGAAACAGTCCTGATTTTTTTAACACTCAAAATAGAACACTCTCAAACAAACTCTCAAACTACTGGTCTCAGGACAAAGACAACCTGTTTTCACTCTCTAAAAACTGAACTCTTTTTTGATTTTAAGATCCGCCTGTTCTTTGTTCTTTAATTCTGAATTCTTAGTGTCAAAACTCCAGCCTAACCTTACTCTATAACTCTGACCTTTTTCAGATTCCAAAAGCCCCTATCCTCTGTAAAAACTTCGACCCTAAATCTGTCCTAAGTGACTCTATTTATAACCAAACATTGACCTTGCCCCTCAACTTTCAAAAGCACTTTGGGCAGAATTTTCCCACTAATTCTGCCCATCATCTCCTTTTAATTCCACTAGTATATGTTTTGTTCTCCACTACACTTGTCTTTTCTTTATTTAAATTCAAATAGGTATGGGCACCTATTTCTTAATCCATTTTCTTTAAACCTTTCCCCCACCATTATGTCTTGTTCCCCATTAACACTAAATAATTGTATTAGTTTAATGGTATTTTAGTACCCTACTGTCAGCCCACATAAACTAGCCAATTTCTGAACTTTTTAATCCCCAAAATACCCCCTTAACCCCTATGTATTACTGCCATGCCCTAAACTTCAATCGATCTGTTTTCTAAGTTACAAACCTAACAACTGATTTTTCACTGATCACTAAAGTACTACAGCTATAACCAATTCACAATCAAATTCAAACAATGATTCAATCAGAATTGAAGCAATACAAATCACATTGTTATCATGTTATTTAATCAGAATTGAAGCATGTAAAACACATACAATCAATAGCAAATAAGAATCGAACATGCACACAGGTGATTCGAATCGTATTGATAGAAAACAGGGATTCATAACTAAACTTAACTAATCGACGACACTCATTCAATCGATTATATAGTTTTATCACATTCATTAACCATGACCAGAAAAAGTTCGACCAAATGAAGGGTCATTGAAGACGGACAGAATCAATCGACAAAAGAAAATGAAAAGTCAATAAAACTAAACTAAAGTAAACAGAATAAACAAACACAAAAATGGAGCAAACAGGAAAGGGGAAAATACCTCAAGAACTCGGGACCTGGACGACCCTGATTCAAACTCAAACTCGAACTGTTTGAGGTCGAACAGACCTTAATCGAGTGTTCTCAACTGAGAACACTTCAACTAAGGTCAGTTAAACACCCAAATTCCCTTAAACTTCAGACAGAAACCAGTTTTGATTTTCTAGGGTTCTTACGTTTCGATTTCGGGTTCGAGTGTTTCTATCCAGATTCGATTCAAATCAAAGGTGGTTTGGGTACGAGGGAGGTCATGGGGTGCCAGAGTGTGAATTTGGGCTTGGTTGGGGTAGGTTCGAGTTCTGCTCGAATCTTCGATTAAAGATTCGTGAAGTTGGAGGTTGATTCGAGGCAAACAGTTAACATATCCATAACGAGGGTGGTTAGGGGGTGCCTTGGTGTGAGTTTGGGACTGGTTGGGGTGGGTTTCAAGTTTGCTCGAATCTTCGATTGAAGATTCGAGAAGCTACAATATGATTCGAGCAAAACGATTAAGGGATTCGTGGAGAGGGTGGTTAAGAGCTCTAGGGGTGTTAGTTTCATGGTCATCGGCGTTGTTGCCGCCAACTTTCAGGCGAAGGGGTTTCAGGGCGGCTAGGGTTTGGAGGGTTGTTTGGTTTGTCTCTGACGGAAACGATGAATATGGGTGTGGCTTAGGGAGGGGTGTGAGGTGAAGGGTTGAATTTATATACGGAGGGGGTGGTTTAATCCTGGCCGTTGGATCAAGCACGATCAACGACCTGGATCAATTCACTTAACAGGCACGACGTCGTTTGGAGTAGTGCTGGGGCGGTTTGAACCGGGGAACGGGTCGGGCCAGGGAATGGGTAAGGGACATTGATCTGTGGCCGTTGGATATGACTTGATTGAATGGCTGAGATTTTTGCCATTGAGACGACGTAGCTTGGTACCTATACTACGTCGTTTCAACATCCTGTGAGAGGAGCTGCCTGGACCGGGCTTGGGGTGAAATTTGGGCCTGATCTTTTGGTGCAAAATAATGGCCCAAACCGATTTCACTCTTTTCTTTTTCCTTTTCATTTCCTTTTAATTCCTAAAACCAAAAATTCCTAAATTAAATTGTAAAACCAAGATTATTTAAAAATATATTAATTAACCCTTAACAACAATTAGCACAAGATCAAACAAAAATAAAATCGCACAATTAAACAATAAAAATGACAAAGCTACCAAAATTCATATTTTTGTGATTTTCATTCTTTAAAATAGGACATGGTTTAATTAATTCCAAAATGCGTAATTAAATCCTAAATGCACATGCAACACATATTTTTTGTATTTTTCTCATTTAAAGTAGAAACAAACATGCGCAGACAAAAATACAAATAATCACAAACAACACAAAACCATTTTGTTTTTTTTTTTGAATTTTTGGGAGTAGTTCTCATAGGGTAAAAATCACGTGCTCACAAACGTGTACACAATCACAATGATAAATTTAAAATGCGTCTAAAGCGTACTAATCATATTCATAATTCTTCCTAAACTTTGAGATTATTGAGATGCCAAATTTATGAACAAGATATTATTGGGGAACAAATAGGCTAGCTAACATGATCTATTACTTGGCCAGATTTCTTATGGTCGAAGGCCTACCTTATGGCCCATTCTTATTCCTTGCCAAGAAAGAAACAACTCCAATTTTTTCATCTACCCAATTAAAAGCAATTATTCAAGAACCAAGACTACATATATCATAATCGAAATAAAACTAATTAAAACAATTTAAATGAAAACTAAGATATACTACTCAACAACGTAGAATCACAAATCAACCAACACACGCACCAAGCTATCATAACACAATAAAATAAGAGTGAAAATTGAGAAATTGGCCTTTTATTGATGAACAAACTGAAAATTGCAAATCAATCGGGCTAAACAAAGCAACAATCCTTGAACCGAAACACCGTAATTAACAATCCAAAACCTCGAATCGACACCAGAAAGCTCAAAACCCGTACGCGACCTCAATTAAAACTCACCTTCGGAAAAAGAAACAAAACAGAATGTACAAGGAGGAAAAATTTCCCATTTTTTCTGTCCAAATATCTCTGATTTCGTCCGTATCCTCTAATCCCATATTTCCATTTTCCCATCTCCTTCATTTCCCTTTTCTGTTCGTGTGTTCCTTTCAGTTAGGTAGTGTCCATTCCATTATTTGTAGTTTCTAATTCCCTTCAATTTTGGTCACTTTTTGTTGCTTTATGTGTGTATATCTTCTTTGGTGGGGTGAGGTGAAACTGACGGGATCGAAAGGGATTTAGACCTGGTTCTCTTGAATTGGAAAGAAGTCTCATTTTTGATCATGAGGGAGTGAGATCTGGAGATTTCTAGGGGTCCATGAATTACGGCTATCAGGCCTTTTCTATGGGGGGGGGATCTTTTATAGCTTAGTGTCTAGGTCTAGGAACTGAAAACCTATGGTAGAGTTTTTATAATTGGGTATTTTATATGGAGGTGAGAAGGGATGATGGCCATTGGATTAGAAGGAAATAGATGGATAGGATTAAATCATGCACTTAAATGGGCTAATGGGTTGGGAAGAATGGGCTAAGGGTAATTGGGTTGGACCATGTCTTTTGGGTTTGAACTTAGGCTAAAAAGACCAAATAATACAATGTATCTATAAAAATATAAAAATCACTCTAATTAAAATAAACTAATATAAAATTAAATACTACGAGTGAAACTAATTTTTTTGTATTTTCAAATGTCATAATACTATAAATATAA
The DNA here is from genome assembly GCF_000393655.2 of Nicotiana sylvestris. Taxonomy (NCBI): domain Eukaryota; kingdom Viridiplantae; phylum Streptophyta; class Magnoliopsida; order Solanales; family Solanaceae; genus Nicotiana; species Nicotiana sylvestris. The sequence goes on from NC_091060.1 coordinate 6,384,218, forward strand.
ATATACTAATTGACTTTAACCTAAAGATGAAAATATTTATTTTATTTTTTTGTAATTTTTATTTTTTTGTGATAAAATAAAGTAAAAGAGTCAAAACTATTTAAAAATAACGATATTAAACCTAAACTAAATATTTTACGTTAAAAATGTGTAAAATCTTGGGGAGGGTAAAAAATCACATGTTTACAATGACTCCATTCAGAATCTCACCAACTCTCTGTCCATCCAACACACCACCTCCTTGGGAAAATACCTTGGTTTCCCCATTTTTCATAAAAAGCAAACCAGTGCAGACTTTCAATTCATCATTGATAACATGCAATCCAAGCTGGTTGGTAGAAAAATAAGCTGCCTAAACTTGGCTGGCAGAACTGTGCTAGCAAAAACTTCTGTAAACAACATTTCTAGCCATGTCATGCAGTACATCAACATGCCCACTAAAGTTACCAAACAGATTGACAAAATTCAAAGGAATTTTCTTTGGGACACCACTCCTAAAAAGAAGAAGCTCCACCTAATCAAGTGGGAGGTGGTCACAAAGAGCAAGGCTGATGGAGGTCTAGGACTCCAAAAGGCTAATCTTAAGAACAAAGCTTCTCTCACAAATCTTGCCTGGAGGACTTACAAAAATACCAACAGTCTATGGGCAAGAGTTCTAATCCATAAGCACTGTCACATGTCTAACAATGCTAGAATACTTAGAGCCTCTAGATATCCTAGACATCCAAAATCAGCAACCTGACAGTGCATCCTAAAGGGTTGGGATACTTGCTGCAAAGCAAGCAGATGGGTAGTTCACAAGGAAAACAAAATTAGCTTCTTAAATGATATATGGATCCCCAATCAGCCAGCAATTAGATAGTTGATTGAGGGTCCTTTAAACCAAAATGATCTCAATGCTAAGGTTAGCTCAATCCACAATCTAGGAATTTGGGACACTTCCTCCCTGTCTATTGCTCTTCCCCCAAGTATCCTGAATCTGTTAATCTCAGTGTTCATTTTCCCAGCTCCAACAAAGGAAGACAACTTCATATAGAACTTGACTCCGAATGGCCAATTCACAAATAAATCTGCTTATTCCTTCCTAAGCAAGAGTGTCACCAACATTCATTCTAGTGAGGAAGGCTCCTTGAAATGGGTACAAAATTGAGAATTTCATTTGGCTCGTCACCCATAAGAGACTTCCCACTAAGAGCTACCTCCATAGAATTGGGATCAACTGTGATCCCCAATGTCCATGTCCTTACTGTAACAATGGCCACAAAACTATTGACCATATCTTCTTTGAGTGCTCTAATGCTGTCCACTTCTGGAATGAAATACTGTCCAAATCTACTAGTGACAGTACACAACAGACTCCAGCATTCAATGGCCATCAATATGGAACTCAATCAGAAATCTGCCTTTCAATAACAATATCCTATGGGACAACCTCATTCCTTTCTGCTTCTGGCACATCTGGCTAACAAGAAACAATAATTTATTCAATAACAAAAAAGAACACATCAACTCTACAAACACAATCTCCAAAGCTACTGACTACTTTGTGCTTAGAACAAATGGCTCTAGACGATAGCTTAGACGAATACTCAACATGTACAGACAATATAAATATCAAGACACGTAAAAATTGATTTCGTGAGACTATTTTCTTATTAACTCGTTGCAAAAAGAATACTATTTATCTTTTTATATTTAAAAAAATTAATTTTAATTTTCTTACTCAAATTTTAGTGACATTTTTCTATAACTACAAAAATTTCATTGCATATTTAAGCTGATGATTTTTAAAGTATTTTTTATTTTTTAAACTTCATATCCAAGTAAAATATGCCACGAAATTTGAAATGGGGGAGTAACTAATTAAAGACACATGACGAGGAAAAGTAAGAAAAATATACTTCGCTTTTATTATTACGACTTTATGAGATTATAGAAGGGAATATGGCAAAAAGGTTTCTTGTTGATGATTAAGAGGTCACAATCGATATATGCCTCTGTCGTTTTCATCTTTTTGAGCTTTTAATTTCCTTTTTATAATTAATAAATTCGCACAATTTCTCGAACATTCCGTGTGGTGCCAAAAAATAATTAGAGAACTTCGAATATTTTAATTTCTTATTCTAGAAGAGTTGCGAATTGTATCTGTTTTTAATTTTAAAAAGTAATTTAGTATTTAAAAAAAAAAGAAATTTGGTTCCCATTGACTTTTCCCACATAAATATATTTTTCTAAAAATGAAATCAGTTGCTATATATTTTATCTGCCTAATGAGAGAACTCAACTTGATTATATTCTCACAAAAACGTGGTCATTTGTCACTACAATTTCTTTACTCTTGTTTTAATTTTTTTCTTTAATCAACACATAATATTTACATATTTTCACTCTTTGATAATCGATAATTATCACAAACACCAACCTCCTAATCTCAATCACTAAAACATTTTACAAGCCAACGTCATCTTGGGTAGTTTTGGTTGAAGATGAGCCCTTTGGGATGTAAAAATTACACGGGGCGTCCTTTTGTTAGCCCCCATTTAACATATACCTATTTTTTAAAAACTTTTAACTTGTACCCACTTTTTAAATAATTTCAGCCCCCTTTCTCCTCCTCCTTCTCCTCCTTCGTTTTCTTCTTCTTTCTTCTGTTGCTGTTGGTGCAGATTATTTCTTCTTCGTTTTGTCTCAATTAATATTCTTTTCCGTAAGCATAGTTATGGATTTAACTTAACTGTTTGTTCAGATTTTTCATGAAGTGGAACGAGTCATATATTGAGCTAAAAAACAACAACCTGTGATGAAGTAGAATGGAGTAACATATTTGAAGGGAAAATATACGTACACAAACACAACTATGACAAGTAGGCCAAGTAATTTGTAGCAACTTTTCGCCTAAACAAAGAACTACCATAATTAAGGATAAATGACAGATTAACTACTCTCATCTTGGCTACAAAAAAGTACAAAGAGTTATCCATATGAAATCACCAGTGATTATAGCTGTCTTTGCTAAGTACAGGAAAAACATTCAAGTGATTAAAAAAATTCCGACTCCAGAAGAGGAGAGCCAAGTAAAATATTAGTACAAACAAAAACTTCAGTTCTAGAGCTGAAACTTACAAACAAAAAGCCAGTTACAAACAAGAACTTCAGCTCTAGAGCTGAAGTTCGACAGTTACAAAACAAAAACTTTAGCTCTAGAGCTGAACTTCAGGCCCGGCTATTAGAATGCTGAAGTTTTGCGTGATTGTCTTTGCTACTTCAGCCCCGTATGCTGAAGTTATGCGAAAAAGCGGGTACGCTTGCAATTTTTTTGCAAAGCGGACACAAGTTAAAACGTGACACAAAAACGGGTATAGATGCAAATGTCCCTTTGGGATCCAGGCTTATCGCAATTGTTTACCCTACCATCTAAAGTTCTTAAAATTATTGGCACATTGTAGGAGCTATATGTGGTCTAGAAGCAGCTCAATCACAAAAAAAACATTAATTGCTTGGGACAAAGTGTATACACCTAGAAGTTGTGGAGGACTGAACATCACTAATCTTCATTGCTGGAACAATTCTAAAACATGTTGGGATCTAGCAAATAAACAAGACAAACTTTGGATACGATGGGTGCACTCTTACTGCATAAAAGGTCAACCATTTGGAAGCATTCTTGTGCCACAACAGGCCTGTTGGATGATAAAAGAAAATATTGGAAGCTAGAACAACTCTAGAGTTGACCCTATACACTAAAAAACCTGGGCAAAGCTTAATCAGACACATATATCTTCGGCTCCTAGAAGATAGACCTAGAGTTCCTTGAAAGTGCTTGATGTACCACAACGCTGCAAGACCAAAGGCCAGATTCACTCTATGGCTACAGATGCATGACAAGCTATTAACAGCTGATCGATTGGACAAATGGGGTATAGAAGTGGCGCAAAGTGCATCATGTGCCAGAAATCTGATGAAACTAGGGAACAATTTGTGCAATGTGAATTTGGTGCAATACTATGGGAGAAATTATCAAAGTGGATGAAGGTACATTGATTGAATGCCACAAATTGGGAGCAACATCAGCAGTAGATGATAAGCAGAGCTAAAGGAAAATCACAGAACACTCAAATCTTCAAAATGATATATTCGCAAGAAACAAAAGCTAAAGCAAAAGCAAAGCCAATGGGGTCTACATCTCTTCTTGACTTGATCTTGCAACCTCCTCGTTTATAGATAATCACGACTCAACAATTTCCTGTAAAGCAACACAGTAATTTTAATACTCTTCCATGCTGAGAAACTTGGTCAAGAAGAGCCGAGATTGAAATAGAAGAAAAAACCATTGGCATCAATTGGAAATTGAGAAGAGTTGCATGTTGATAACTTAATATTTGGGCCAAACACTTCTAAAAAGTTATGCATCCTTTAAAAAGCAATCTTTCAAAAATTATTCATTATTGTATGATAACATGAGTATGGTAGCATCTTTGATCAATCTGAAATAGAAGGGGCGGATGTACATAATGAGATTCGAGTTTAATTGAATTAACCCAATAGCGTTGGTTCAACTTTTATATATTTTTTTTATTAGTTATCCTTCAATAGGATGTATAGTTGTTATCCTCTTAGATCCATGGGCCCCTCTATTGTATGCATGTAAGTTGTTTTCTTTTTTTGTCAACAGACATTGTAGGGGTCTTGCCAAACTCCCTAATACCACAGGAGGTAAAAGCCCGGGTGATTTGCTTAATTAGAAAAAAAAAAGAATATCATAGCTAAAATGACGACGCTATATAAATTTTGAAGAATAAGGGACAATGAGATTTAGAAGACTCACTGAGCATCTGAAGGAGCTGCCTGATCCTTACTATTAGGCCGAGATGCTGGTGGCCATAAAAGATCTTCATATTCAAGGAAGGATAAACCTGGTTGTGTTTAACCAAAAAGTGGAATTTCGGTTAAAGCCTTAATTTAGAGGAACTCGGGTTACTGTTAATCAAAGAATGAATAAAGGAAAGTGACTTTTGCCAACAATAAGATTCAAAGTAAAACCAATGTATTCAAATTGTATTTCGTGTGTCTACAATTGACCCATTCTTTCCCTTTTATAGCTATCTTGAAAATATGCGTTTTGCCTTTGTCATAGTAAGGCCATTATAGACAATTAAAAATATTAAATGCTATGTTACATAATCATTATATTTTAATACAGATTCTCTAACGTTTTTAGTATTTAATGCTCATTAAATACTGTATATGTATTCTCTTGTGCTGTCAGATTCATTCTCCTTAATTCTTGGACTTAAATAGGTACGGGTGTTGAATCTTTTGAGTATCCGCTCGTGCCTCCTCTTATGTCTCTGCTCGTATCTGTTGCAACTCGTGCCTCTTTGCCAATCATAACTCTTTGACCAGTCTACGTGTCATGACATGTCATCTTCCAATTACTTTAATATGTAAACTCAATTTTTTCCAATACAGATAGTCCCCCCACTTGCCATTTATTCATCAATTAAATATTTAGGAGTGTAATTCATTAAAACGAGAATTTTTGTCACCATTAATGCTATAGCAAAATCAACGTTTCATTTGTTACTTCCATTTAATGCTCTTCATGCGTGGCACCCTTTTACTGGATCTGCAACTTTGCAGTACTTTTTAGGGCTTTTTCATAGCTTCACTAATCATGAAGCGTCAGTTCTCATTATGACTTTTCCATCAGTGCACCTTTTCCTTTGACGGTTGCTTCGTAGTATAAATATAGTTTTCTTCTTTGTCTTTATCACATAAAGTTTTCAAAATATTCAGTCCTTGAATCTTTATTTGTTTCTTCCTTGTACTATCATGTCTTCATCAAACCCTAACCCTAGAAGGGTCCCCATAGTTGATAACTTACCTGATGCCCCCAGTAGGAGCAGAAGAGGAGGTAGGCTTTGTAATTTAGGATCTTTATCCTTGCGTGGTTCTTCTCTTCCTTCGCCTAGTTCTGGCCCTTCTTCTAGAACTATAGGTTCTCTTTCACACAGATCTTCTTCTAGAGGTAAGGAATCTTCTGAACCTCTGCGTTAACCTCTAGTAGAGGAGATAGTTCCTGTGGAACTATCATTCTATAATGACAGAGAATCTCTTAGAAATCAAGTATCTTCTTTAGATCATGCCGATATCTATCCCACACAAATCACTGAAGGTTTGATTTCTTTAGTTCGTAGAGACTGCCATTGGAGTCATGACTTTCCTATCATTATTCCCAATCTGAATCAAAGAATTACCTCTTACCTAGCCGGATTTTCCTTTGTTTATACGTACCCTTTCACATTAGGATTCAAACTTGCTATTGATCCTGTTATTCTCGAGTTTTGTCGTTTCTTTGATGTTTGCTTAGGTCAAATTGGCCCAATAATATGGAGGGTTGTTGCCTATTTGAGGCATTTGACCAACATAGCCAGTGTGCCTGTTACTTTCCCACATCTAATTTATCTTTATTCCCCTAGACTCTTTCACAATGGTATTTTTACACTAGTTGCTAGGAGCAAAAGAGTTCTAGTTAGCCATGAAGATGACAAAGACCGTGGCTGGTATGCCAGGTTTGTTGCTGCCCCCACTGTTGATTTCGTGGGTGATGAGAACGTTGCCTTCCCTGAGAAGTGGATTTTTGCACGTGAGTCTTCTAACTTTCTCGTACCTTTTTCTTAAGTTTTGTTGATTTTTCTAATTTTACTTTTCCTTTCTAGCAACCATGAGAGTTGTGAAAGATGTTCCCAATTTCCGTGATTGGGTAGGAAAGCTGTTGAGTATTGCACCAATGGATGGTAGATCTTGGAAGACCCTTTCCCAACGATTTGGTTGGAAAGTAAAAACTCATGGTAAGAGCTTTTATTTTATTTTATCTTACATATATTTTTTATTTCTCTGAACTAATTTCAATCCTTCTTTCTATCAGGATTTGCTATTCGAGGAGTTACTGCCGAGGCAGTCGCGACTTTTCGTATCTCTTTGGAAAATTCCGAAGAAATAATCTTGAGTTCTTCATCAAAGAGAAAAGCCGTTGATGAACAAGATTCTGAAGAAGAGGAAGACGAGGGCTCTTTGGTAACAAGGCCACGGGCTCGAAGACGCATCATTTCAGATAATGAAGAAGAAGAATCCCCCCGCCGTTCTATTCCCCTTACCGAGTCTGTTGAGGCCCCGGTAGTGATTCCTGACGATGATGTTACTCCCGCTGCTGCTCATGACTATGTTGAACAGCTTTTTATCAGCGGGTTTGGTGGTGAAGGCTTAGGCCCAGTTTTGGATGAAGCACCTCTGGCTTCTTTTTCTACACCCCTGTCTGTGACTCTTTCTTTGCTGATCTCGGCTGTTTCCGTTCCTCCCCAAACTGTCTTTACTACTTTTACTATTTTTACTTTTACTGTTCCTCCTTCAACAATTCCTCCCCCAATCATTCACCGTGCTGAAGTTGGCTCCTCAAGTAGGAGTAGTGCTATGAGGCAAGTGATCATTGAAGTCCACGCTGAGGGCAATCTCTTAAGGAAATCAGGTCAAGCAGATGTATGGCTAAAGCCCTTAATTGGACCAATTGAAAGAGCCAATCTAGAGAGTCATAGCTCCTTGACTTTGATGAATGATATTGTGCACGCTTCTTTAAAGGTATTCTCCTTCTCTTTTTTCCTTTGCTATGCTTTAAAATTTTTCTATCTTCGAGATTCTCATTTCCCTTCCTTTTTTTTATAGGCCAATCTTATCGGCACAGAGATAATGGAAAAGGTTGTCTTCTCAGAGCAATTAGTGCGTGATTCTCAATTAACGGTGTGAAATTGGAAGGAACAATGTGAAAGCCTTCAGATTGATGTGGAGTACTTAGAAGAAATTAAGAGTACCTTGGAGCAGCAAGTACGAGCCTTGACTTCAGAGTTGGCAGTTGAAAAAGCTTCCTCAAGTCAAGCGGATAAAGAAAAGGATCGTCTTGAAACCTCTTTCTCCGAGCAGTTGTCCAAGGCAAGTGAAGAGATTAGAGAGTTGAAGGCTCTCTTGGGTGAGAAAGAGGCTTATGCTGGAGAGCTCGTGCAGAATTTGACTCAAGCACAAGAAGACCTTCGAGCTTCTTCTGATAAGGTTTGTGCCTTGGAAAGTTCCCATGCTTCTCTTCAAGCTTCTTACACTTCTGCCTTGGCTGAAAATGAGAAATTAAAGAATGAAATTGCTGACTAGGAAAGGGATTATGAAATCCTTGAGGATAAATCTGCCATTGAAGCGAGTTGGGCATTTTTTAATTCTCGCCGTGATACCCTAGTTGAAGCTAGCTAAGAGACTTTTAACTTAGAATCTGAGTTAGCTAAAATTAATGAAACTATTGAGAAGGCTCAACAAACTCAAGATTTTCCTTCTCCCGTGGCCGAAGCTTCCGTGAATGTTGAAGTTAATACGGGTATCCCAATTCCTTCAAGCCCAGTTGAGCCCGCTGCTGTAAACCAAGTTGAGCCCGCTACTGTTGATACACCTACTTCAGTTCCTACATCTTCTTAGTGATAAATTTAAGTCATTTGAATTTCTTTGTATTGTTTTGTTTTTTGGGAAAATTGTGGTAAAACCCTTGGTCTCATTTGAGGGTTTGTTTTGGAAATTCAAGTCCCCGGACCTTTCATGGGGCAATTTGTATAAACAATTCGCAGTTTATGACTAAGTTCGTACTTAGTCTTAAGCTTTTTAATATTAAGAAGTTTTCTCGTTACTATCTTGAACTTCCGTTTAGTTTATTCTTGCCTTTATTTCTAAGGACTTATAGAATAATTTGCATTTTTATTCTTTAAAAATGCTTCTATTAACTTCATGAATATTTACATTAATCATAAATTTTATAAAAGAGGGCCCTTTTATATTCGACACTTAATGAAGAAGACGTCTCAACTTCATAATGGTGTTAACATACAATAAAAGAAATAGGAATACACATGTTTCTTTGAAATAACTTTGACAAATTTTTATTTGAACTTTGTCTAGTTTTGAATAATACTTTACACGTATTTGAATTACATCTATTACTTTCTCGTAACTGTTTTTCTTATAACAGATTTAAAAAAGAAAAATAAACATGAGGTTTTTATCTATAATCCATTTCAGTACATAGCCTTTACCCTAACTATGGTAAGGTAATAACACGAGGTTTTTATCTATAACTCGTTTCAGTACATAGCCTTTACCCTAACTATGGTAAGGTTTTTCTCTGGCCTTAGCTCGTGACTTTGCTCTGCACTTGACTCATTCAATGAGTGGACTTTTCAGGGCTTGATCTTCTTTGTTTCCTTATACACATGCCCGTGTATATTATGTAGTCCCCTAAGTGTTTGAACGTTGAAGTATGAAGCCTCGAGCACTTGATTGTTCCTCTCATTTGGTCCTTTCCCTGTAAAGGAAAAACATACGGGACTCGGAGGTACGATTATAGATGAAGACTGCTTAACCCGTTTGAATTTCTATCAGAATAATTGTAACCCTAGGCCAGGAAGTTTAATTTATTCCACGTGCCTTGCAGGTCGTGACTCATCATTTAATACGGGTTAGCATTTTGCCTATCATCTAAAATCATTAGTAAAATTTTAACAATTCAAAAATTAAATTTTAAAATACGGATACCTGACCGTGGGTATTCTTCAGAAATAATATCTCTTCAGATGAACAACATTCCAATGTGATGGTAGTATCTTGCCATCCATTGTTTCCAGCTCGTATGCTCCTGTACCTGCAATATCATGAATTCTATAGGGTCCTTCCCATGCTGGACTTAATTTCCCCGATTTAGCTGCCTTCGTAGATTGAAAAACCTTTTTGAGCACGAAGTCCCCAATTTTGAAGAATCTGAGGCGTGCTTTTCGGTTGTAGTATCGTTCTATGACCTGCTTCTGTGCTGCCATTTTTATTAGTGCAACTTCTCTTCTTCCTTCAAGTAAATCAAGATTTACATGCATTTCCTCATCATTAGATTCTTCTGTCGCCTGTGTGAATCATGTACTTGGCTTTCCTATCTCAGCTGGAATTAAAGCTTCAGCTCCATTGTGCGATATGCCCATAAAACACCAGGTAATACTTTTGGCCAATTAACCTTGGATTCCTCTAAACGCTTCTTTAAATTGTTGATAATGACTTTGTTTGTTGACTCAGCTTGCCCATTACCCACCGAATGATAAGATGTACACATAATCCTTTTAATCTGCCAACTTTGAAAGAAATTTGTGATTTGTGTGCCTATAAATTGAGGACCATTATCACACACGATCTACTTTGGCACACCGAATCGGCATATGATATTCCGCCAAATGAAATCTTTAACTTCTTTTTCTCGCAACTGTTTAAATGCTCATGCCTCTACCCATTTAGTAAAATAATTAGTGAGTACGAGCAAAAATTTTACCTATCCTTTTGCTTGCGGTAGTGGTCCCACGATATCCATCCCCCATTTCATAAATGGCCACGGTGCAATGACCGGATGTAATAACTTTGTGGGCCTATGCATATTATTACCGTACATTTGGCATTTATCACATTTTGCCACGAAACTTTCCGCTTCTTCTTCCATTTTGGGCCAATAATAACCTGCCCTAATTAAGGTTCTTACCAATGGCCTTCCTCCTGCGTGATTCCCACAATGCCCCTCGTGTATTTCTCTCATTACGTATTCCGTATGAGAAGGTCCGAGGCATCTTGCTAAGGGACCACCGAACATTTTTCGGTAAAGATTGCCTTGCTTTAAGCAAGACCAAGCAGCCTTTTTTCGAAGCGCATGAGCTTTTTTCTTATCTTCAGGGACGATACCATACTGCAAAAAAGCAACAATCTCGTTCCTCCAATTGCAAGTTAAGTTATTAAAATTTACCTCATTCTTATCGATGTCGAGAAATGAATGAAACAAATGAATAACTGAAGCATTTTCATTGCTTGCCATGTCTACCGCAGATGCAAGATTAACTAGGGCGTCAGCTTCAACATTTTCATCCTTTGTTATTTGTGTTACTTTTCAGGTTTGAAATTGCTTTATCAAATCCCGTACCTTCTCTAAGTATTGCTGCATCCTTGCTACCCTGGCTATATAAGTCCCCAACATTTGATTAACTACGAGCTGTGAATCGCTTTTGATTATAATCTGATTTGTGCCAAGTTCTCGTGTTAGTTCTAAACCTGCAATCACAGCTTCATACTCTGCCTCATTGTTAGAATGACATTTTATGGCTTGTCGAATGGTTTCACCCGTAGGTGGTACCAAAACAATCCCTAAACCAGCACCCTTTACGTTAGATGAACCATCAGTAAACAAGGTCCAAGTTCCTGGGTTAGCTCCGTTGAACACCTGCAACTCTTTTTCTGCTTCTAATTGCATCCCTTGGCTAAAATCAGCCACGAATCAGCTAACACTTGAGATTTTATAGCAGTTCTAGGTTGGTGGGTGATATCATATTCACTTAATTCTATAGCCCATTTAGCTAACCTACTTGACAATTCATGCTTATATATTGCGTAATTGATAAGCAGTTACTACAGCAATAGGATGACATTGAAAATAAGGCCTTAATTTTCTAGATGCCATGATTAATGCAAGTGCAAGCTTTTCCAATTCCAATTCCAAGATAAGGTGGGTTGCTCTGATGGTAAGCACCCTCCACTTCCAATCAAGAGGTTGTGAGTTCGAGTCACCCCAAGAGCAAGGTGGGGAGTTCTTGAAGGGAATGATGCCGGGGGTCTATTGGAAACAACCTCTCTACCCCAGGGTAGGGGTAAGGTCTATGTACACACTACCCTCCCCAGACCCCACTAGTGGGATTATACTAGGTTGTTGTCGTTGTTGTTGTTGCAAGCTTTTCCAATTGAGGGTACCGTGTCTCCGCATCTAACAAAGATTTGCTAATATAATAGATCAGAGATTGTTTACCTTGGTCATCACGGACTAAAACAACACTTACCGCTACATCTGAAATAGCAAGGTAGATGAGCAGTCTTTCCCCAGCCTTTGGTTCTGCGAGCAATGGTGGATTTGATAAGTATGTCTTCAAATTTTTGAGTGCCTGCTGACATTCCTCGTTCCATTCAAAGTGATCTCGCTTTTTAAGAGTTGAAAAGAATTTAAAGAACTTTTCTGATGATCTAATAATTTAGAAATGAATCTTCCCAAGGCTGCAATTCTTCCTGTCAACCTCTGCACTTCTTTTTTGCTTGAAAGCATATCAGGAATTTCTTCAATGGCCTTAATCTATGCGGGATTCACTTCAATACCACGGTTAGAAACAAGAAAATCCAAAAACTTACCTAACGCGACACCAAATGCACATTTCTCCGAATTTAATTTCATATTAAATTTGCGCAAAATCTGAAATGTATCAGACAAGTGTGATATATGATCTCTCGAATGCTGAGTTTTAACGAGCATATCGTCTATATAAACCTCCATAGTTTTTCCCAGATGTTCTTGAAACATTTTAGTAACCAGCCTTTGATATGTTGCACCAGCATTTTTGAGACCAAAAGGCATTACTTTATAACAGTAAGTCCCCCTGTATGTTATGAATGAAGTTTTTTCCTCATCTATCGGATCCATTTTGATCTGATTGTACCCTGAATATTCATCTAAAAAACTTAATAGTTCATGCCCTGCAGTAGCATCAATTAGCTGATCTATATGTGGTAGTGGAAAAGAATCTTTAGGACAAGCTTTATTAAGGTCTATGTAATCCACACAAACTCACCACTTACCATTCTTCTTTGGAACTACAACAGTATTGGCTAACCAATTAGGATACTTTACCTTACGGATGGATCCAATCTTTAGCCATTTTTGAACCTCTTCTTGAATCACTTGATTCTTGAAAGTTCCTTGCTTTCTTTTCTTTTGTTTGACAGGAGGGTACGTTGGGTCTTCATTCAATTTGTGAGTCATTACCTCCGGTGATATTCCTGTCATGTCAAAGTGGGACCAAGCAAAACAGTCCACTTTAGTTTTCAAAAATTCAATTAACTTACCTCTCATGCCTTGGCTTAGATTGGCCCCTACATAGACTTTCTTATCAGGCCATTGTGTAAATAACATCACAGCCTCCAATTCTTCAATTGTTGTTTTGATATTTTCGTTTTTTTCTGGTTCTTGAATGGTATCAGGCCTTGAATCCATATGTGTCCGCCCTTATTCAGTTGAGGTTTGTGCTGTGGTGCCCTCAACTATCTTCTGTGATTGCTATTTTTCTTCTTTTTTCGTACTTGAATCTACTACAGAGTTGATGCTCCTGGATGTATGTTTATCCCCACGGATTTGACATATTCCCCATGGTGATGGAAATTTAATAACTTGATGCAAGGTTGAAGGAACAACATCCATTTCATGGATCCATGGTCTCCCAAGGATCATATTGTAAGACATCTCGATATCTACTACTTGAAACTTTGTAACTTTGACAACTCATTCTGCGAATGTGGTGAGTGTTACCTCTCCTTTCGTCATAACACTAGAATTGTCAAATCCAGATAAAGTATGCGCCTTTGGTATTAATTTATCCTCAACTTGCATCTCACGTAATACTCTTCGCAAAATAATATTCACGGAACTACCTGGATCAATCAAAACTCGTTTTACATTAGTATCATGTACAATTAAAGATATTACTAGGGCATCGTTATGAGGAGATAGTACACCATCCGCATCAGCATCATCAAATGTAATGTTGTCTTCCTCTAATACATGTCACACCCGTTTCCCTTGGGTAATTGTGAGTTTGGAAATTTTATTAGCTGTAGTGTACGTTACGCCATTGATGTCTTCACCCTAGCTTATAACGTTGACGTTCTTTTTGGGAGAAGGTGGTTTAGGGGGTTCCTGCCTATTCTTCATGTAAGCTTGCTTACCTTTCGCACTGAATAACTCGGTGAGATACCCTTGTTTTAATAAATGATCACCTTCACTTTGTAAAAATCTACAGTCTGCTATTTTATGCCCGTGATCATTATGAAACTCACACCAATGATCAGGGTTGCGCCTGTTTGGATTCTTCTTTTTGGAATCGTGGAACAGTATCTTCTTCTATCCTTAGCTTCGTGCTATACCTGTTGTAAACGTCATTCCATGTTGTAGCTGGGAATTCACGAAGACTTTACTTGAGTCGCCTCGTAGCTTCTGAGCTCGTTTCATTCAAATTACTTGTTAAGCTATAGCTGCCCAATTATAAGGTACACGTGGTAATGTCATTCTTTTACGTTGGAATCTATCCACAAACTCCCTAAGCAATTCTGAGTCCCCTTGCTTGATCTTGAAAATATCTTCCATTCTTTTTTCGACTTTTTGAGCTCTCGAGTGTGCTTTGATGAAAGAATCTGCAAGCTCAGCAAAATAATTTATAGAATTTTCAGGTAAAAGAGAATACCATGTTAATGCACCCTTGGTGAGTGTTTCACCAAATTTTTTGACTAATACTGATTCAATCTCCTGCTTGGTCAAGTCGTTGCCTTTTACGCCTGTTGTGAATGCAGTCACGTAGTCTCGTGGGTCTGTTGTTCCATCGTATTTTGGAATATCAGGCATTTTGAATTTCTTTGGAATTGAGAGGGGAGCAGCACTTGGCTTCCAGGGTTGTTGCGAATGTTTATCCGCATCTATCCCTTTAATTACGGGCGACACCCTGGGTATTTGCTCTATGCGGTCACTTTGCTCCTTGAGCTGTTCTGCAATGTTAGTACTAAATTTTGTAAGTTAGAATTGACTATGTTACCTGGTGCTCCCTCTTGTGATTCGCTGGGGGTTCCACCGCTACCTGAATTAACAAGCCCGGAACGAGGGTTCTCCAAAGTGTTGTTATTTGGAGTGGCTGTGGGTAGTGCAGCTGGTAACTGGCTAGCAAAAGCCTCAGAAGCTTTATTGACCTGTTCAGCAATTAGCTTTTGCAAAGCTTTATCGATAGCTTCAACATTTTCAAATTGAGAGTTTCCATTTGCATGAGATCCATCAGGAGTGCCTTCTTGAGACCGTTGAGGAGAGCTTTGTGGAGAAGGGACCGGGGTGTGATTATCCTGTAAATTTCCCTGAAGTTGTTGATTTTCTTGGTTTCCTTGAATGTTGTCATTATTGTTCGACATGGTTGATGCAACAAGGAAAGTTAAACTAAAAAAGAATAGATTATCAGATTCCCAGTAACAGAACCAATTTTTTTAACCAAAAAGTGGAATTTCAGTTAAAGCCTTAATTTAGAAGAACTCGGGTTACTGATAATCAAAGAATGAATAAAGGAAAGTGACTTTTGCCAACAATAAGATTCAAAGTAAAACCAATGCATTCAGATTGTATTTCGTGTGTCTACAGTTGACCCATTCTTTCCTTTTTATAACTATCTTGGAAATATGCATTTTGCCTTTGTCATAATAAGGCCATTATAGATAATTAAAGACATTAAATTCTACGTTACATAATCATTGTATTTTAATACAGATTCTCTAACATTTTTAGTATTTAATGCTCATTAAATACTGTATCTGTACTCTCTGATGCTATCAGATTCATTCTCCTTAATTCTTGGACTTAAATAGGTACGGGCGTTGAATCTTTTGAGTATCCGCTTGTGCCTCCTCTTATGTCTCTGCTCATATCTGTTGCAACTCGTGCCTCTTTGCCAATCATAACTCTTTGACCAGTCTACGTGTCATGATACGTCATCTTCCAATTACTTTAATATGTAAATTCAATTTTTCCCAATACAGGTCAAAGCTCACCTTTTTCTATGGTATAGACACTCGTTTTTAAGCCATCTAATCCTTTATTATTGTATCTATGTATGAGTTTCTCTCTGCTGTCGTCTATGTATACCTTTCTCTGCATAGTAAATGCAATTTCCTGCGTATCGATAACCAAAATCTTGCGAAGAAACTGAGATGCAACAGTCATAACTAATAAAGAAAATTCGATCACCCAATGAATGCACTTCAATCCACTTATGTAATTCTTCATCCACCCGATACGTTCTAAATTCAAATTCTCCGTCTTACTATAATCTAAAACCATATCAACCAAAAATAATTGCCCGTTTGATTCTACAAGTCGTTTCTTCCTACATCAGCCTGTCTCCCTGTTGTGTAATATGCGAGATACTACGGTCTTATTGAATGAGGAAGAATCAAACTCTATAGTCTTGCCACATCGCAATAAAATTCCCCTTATACACGATGATATCGACTATATTGAAACTGCAATCTTTTAACATAGTCCAATTCTCATCCAACGACTTCGAATAAAGTAACATAGTATGATCATATTTATAAGCTTCAACAAATTCCAGTAGAGAAATATTAGCCGGTCTCATGAGTACACAACAAAACTTTTCTAACAAAGTCGAGTTTTTTGTGCTGGACACGATAAGATTTACAAACTTGAGAAACACGAAAGTCTAGTAAATTCAATACCCTAGGTATATTATTATTATTATTATCTAGTGAAACGTTGATTCGTCTATAGGTCAGTGGATTAAAAACTTGCAACTTTCCATCCGCAATTTTTGACACCTTTGTATGGGTCCGAATTTGGCAACAACAACAGTTGTTAAGTAAGGCACGAAACGAGGTTACTACAACACAATGTACGATGGTCGTCGTGGCCAAGGACGACAACCGAGAACTGTCAACCGCAACAAGACATTATCGATAGCTTAAACTTAGAAGGAGACAGTAAGAACATATTTTTCGAATATTCTTCATGTTGTATTTTTTAGGGTTTCATAGGAAATTGTCCTTTATAAATAGGAAGAGGGCTTAAGGAAGCAGGGGATGAGAAAAAAGACAAAAGCATACTTTGTAAAAGATTCATCTGAGAGTAAATACAAGAATAGCCTTGTTCGTTGATTACGCAACCTTTACATACATCATTATACGATATTGAGAAGATCCAAAGATTATACAATCATCTCATATGGGGTTAAAGTGAGGTGGTAAATTCTAGTGATTTCTCATTGCATGCACTAGTTGAGGGTTTACTGAGGGGACTAGGGGTTGTAGGATGTTGTTTAGCCATACTTGATTGAGGTAGTTATTCATGGCAAACCTCATGCCCTCCGCTACTAGTTGAGCTAAAAACTGAGTGTTGTGAAGTATGACGATTGAGTCCTGACCGTTGATTTGAAGGTTGAATGATACTGCATGGCCCATTAATCCCATTTCCATCCATGACATAGGCTGGTAGTCCTGTGCTTGTGGGGGTTAGACGTATATTATCTGGGGATTTTCTATTTGAGGAGGAAAAGGTGGTAGATTTTCCATGGCAATTGCTCTGTGTAGCCTTAGAATCTGTATAAGCCTGGGTTGTCTCCTTATGGTCGAGGGAATTCTAGGCATTTTGAAAGGGGATTGGAATACTTAAGGTCTCTAACTTAGGCATGGGAGAAAGGTTAGGAGTTGCTTGAGAGGGATTGGGTGGTAGGGGCAATTATTTGGAGTGCCGATTGAATGGCTTTTGGTTGCCTAATGCCATGGTTTATAGGTTTTTCTTCTATGGGTGTAGTATCCATTACTTGGCTATGACTATTGTACAAATGTAAGACTTGGCCATCTTTATTTGCCATTTGACTTACATGCTCAGGGAAGGAGAGATTATGAGATCCTAATGAAAGATCTTTGTCCGGATTTTTGGTTAAGCTAGTGTAATTACCAAATTGTTTTATTTCTTTGGTAGAAAGGGTACTGGAGTTGGTATTAATAGTAGGGTTACAATTATATTTTGTCCATCTTTCTTGCATGGAATCATTTTTACTTTTTTTTTACGAATAGACATGTTAATATCCAATATGGCACAATCCTCATTCACATGAATTGAAATGAAACAACCTCTCATTGAACTTGGACTTGACACCACATGTCACTTGACACATGACATGAAGTAAAAAGTCATGAACCTTAGGCTTGAAATGAAGTTAACTTATTTTGTGAATTTCAAGTAGATATTTCAACATAAAAGAGCCAAGTTTTTCTTATATCCATGTAGTGAGACTTAAATAGATTGATCCAACTTATTGACCCATGATTTTGATTAGGGGAATATATCTTGAATGTGTTTATCCCAAAATTTATACCTATAATATTGTTAACCAACTTTTTGGCTGCAATGTTTTCACTTAAGGACAAGAGTACAAACACTATGATATTGTTTCTTCTTCCCTATTTCTTTTCCTTCTTCCCCTCTCCTTTTTCTTCTTTTTTTTTGGAAGGTTTGTGGGGGGGGGGGCAGTAATATTCGTGTAATGGTTATTATGCATTAGTCATGAACATATTAATGATTTCCTTGCCATCTGTTTTGATTTTTAGAGCATAGAGATAGTAGATTCCTTGTTTAACCAAAAAATAAAATTTTAGTCAAAGTTAGAATTTAGAAAAACACGGGTTATTGATAATTAAAAGAGTATATAAAAGAAAGTAATTTTGGTAGCAAGTGAGTAATCAAGAGAAAAACAAGTAAATCAAAGTTTATATCAATAGTATTTCATGTCCCCACAATTAATCAGATGACTCCCTTTTATAGATATCTTGGAGATATACGTTTTGCCCAAATCATAATGAGGCTATTATGAGTAATTAAAGACATTTAATGCTACGTTAAATAATTATTATATTCAATACAAATTCTCTAACGTATTCCACATTTAATGCCTATTAAATGCCGTATCTGCACTCTTTTGCATTGTCAGATTCATGTCTTTTGATTCTCGGACATAAATGACTTAGATAGGTACTAGATTATATGTATTCCTGCCCGTGCCTCTTCCTATGCCATTTGCTCATATCTGTTGCAACTCGTGCCTCTTAGCTAGTTGTAATTTTTTGATCATTTGACCAGTCTACGTGTTTCGACACGTATTCGACACATCACCTTTATATTTAAATACAATTTTTTTCAATACAGATAGTCCCTCCACTTTCTATTTATTCATCAGTTGAATATTTGGGAATTTGATTTCATTAAAAAAGAATTTTTATCACCATTAATGCTATGACAAAATTGACGCTTCAATTGTCGCTTCCATTTAATGCTCCGTACACATGTTTTTTCCCATTGGTTCTGCAGTTTTGCAGCCCTTTTCAAGGCTTTTTACGGCTCCACTATTCACGAAGTGCCAGTTATCATTATTATGGTCCTTCCATCACTGCACTTTTACCTTTTGCGGTGGCGTATTAATATAAATATAACTTCTTTCCTTGTCTTTTACCACATAAAGCTTATTGAACACTTAATTCCTCACATTATTTTTCTTCGTCATGTCTTCACCAAATCCTAACCCTAGGAGAGTTCCCATTGTTGATACCTTCCTTAATTCCTCCATTAGACATAGAAGGGGAGGTAGACTTCGTAGCTTAGGGTCTACTTGCGGTGGTGGTTCGTCTATACCTTCTCCTAGTTCTGGTGCTTCTTCCAGAACCAGAGGTTCCCTTTCTCACAGATCTTCTTCTAGGGATAAAGAACCTTATGAACCATTATGTGAACCTTTAGTAGAGGAGATAGTCCCTACAGAATTATCTTTTTACCATGATATGGAATCTCTTAGAAATCAGGTTTCCGCCTTAGAACGTGCTGACACTTACCCCACTCAAATTACAAAATTTTTGACTCCTGTAGTTCGCAAAGACTGCCATTGGAGTAATGATTTTTTCATTATTATCCCTAATCTAAATCAGAGAATTACTTCTTACTTGACTGGGTTTTCTTTTGTTTATACATACCCTTTCACTTTAGGGTTCAAACCAGCTATTGACCCAGTTATTCTTGAATTTTGCCTTTTTTTAATGTCTGTTTGGGTAAAATTGGCCCAATCATATGGACGGATGTTGCCTGTTTGAGGCATTTAACCTATTTGGCTGACGTTTCCTTTACTTTCCCTCACCTGATTCATCTTTACTCCCCTAGACTTTTTCGTAATGGCATTTTTACCCTAGTGGCCAGTAGTAAGAGGGTTTTAGTGAGCCCTGAAGATGACAAAGACCGTGGCTGGTATGCCCGATTTGTTGCTTCCCCCACTGTTGGTTTAGTGGGTGAGAATAACATTCCCTTCCCTGAGAAGTGGAATTTTGCACGTAAGTCTTTTATCCATCTCATACTTTTTTCCTTCAAGTTTATCAACTTCTCTAATTTTTGCTTTTTTTTTAGAAACCATGGGAGTGGTGGAAAATATTCCCAATTTTCGTGGTTGGGTAGATAAATTACTGAAGGCCGCACCAATAGATGGTAGGTCTTGGAAAACACTTTCTAACCGTTACGGTTGAAAAGTAAAGACTCATGGTAAGAGCTTTTATTTCATCTTTCACGCCTGTACATATTTTTCTTTATGGTTCTAACTTCCATCCTTATTTTTATCAGGATTTGCTATTCGAGGAGTTACTACTGAAGCAGTTGCGGCCTCTAGTGTCTCTTCTGGATCCCATACTCCTTCGGGAACCCGTATCTCTTTAGAAAGAGCCCGAGAAATAGTCTTGGGTTTTTCTTCTGCAAAAAGAAAAACTGTTGAAGAAGAAGACTCTAAATAAGAGGAAGATGGGGGTTCCCTAGTGACGAGGCCACGAGCTAGGAGACGCATCGTCTCTGATGACGAAGCTAAAGTTTCCCCTCGTCTTTCTTTTCCTCTTACCAAACTTGTTGAAACCCCAATAATAATTCCTGAGGATGACGTCACTCCCCATGATACCCATGAATCTATTGATCAACTTTTCTTCAGTGGTTTTGGTAGTGGAAGTTTAGGGCCTGTTTTAGATGAAATACCCTTATCTTCTTTCTCAACTCCCGTGCTAGTGATTCCTTCCTTACCAGCCCCAACTGTTTCTATTCCTTCTTCTACTGTTTTTACTTCCTCTACCACTCCTCCTTCGACAACTCCCCCTCCTATCGTTCACCATACGGAAGCGGGCTCTTCAAGTAGAAGTGCCGCTATGAGGAGGGTAACCATTGAAGTTCCTGCTGATAGCAGCCTTTTGAGGAAGTCAGGTCAGACAGATGTATGGCTGGAACCTTTAATCGGTCCAATTGAAAAAGCAAAGCTGGAGAGCTATAGTTCCCTGACTCTAATGAATGATATCGTGCATGCCACTTTGAAGGTACTTTCCTTTTCTCCCTTCTTTACCTTATAATTTTTTTTTATCTTTAGGATTCTTATATTCTTATTTCCCTTCCCCCCTTTTTAGGTCAATCTTATCGGCATAGAAATGATGAACAAAATCCCTCTCTTGGAGAAGGTAGCACATGATTCTCAGTTGGAGGCGATCAATTGGAAGGAACAATTTGATATGGAAGATTTACAAGAAGGCAAGAGTACCCTAGAACAACAAGTGCAGGCTTTAACTTCAGAGTTAGCGGTTGCAAAAGCTTCCTCAAGCCAAGCAGAAAAAGACAAAGAATGCCTCGAATCTTCCTTCTTAGAGCAGCTATCTAAGGCCAGAGTCAAAAAGAAGTTTACGCTGGGGAGCTCGTGCAAAGCTTAACTCAAGAACAAGAAAACCTTCGAGTCTCGGCTGATAAGGTTCATTCTTTAGAGAGCTCCCATGCATCTCTTCAAGCTTCTTACAACTCCGCCTTGGCCAAAAATGAAGAGCTAAAGAATGAGATTGCTGATTGGGAAAAGGATTATGAGATCCTTGAAGAAAAATCTATTGTTGAGGTAAGTTGGGCATTTTTGAGTTCACGTAGAGATACCTTAATTGAAGCTAGCCAAGAAAACTTCAACCTGGAGTCGGAGTTAGCTAAGATCAATGAAACCATTGAAAAAGCTCAGCAAACTCAGGACTTCCCTTCTCCCGTGGTTGAAGCTCCCGTGAATGTTGAAGTTGATACAGGTATCCCAACTCTTTCAAGCCCAATCGAGCCGGTTGTTACAAGCCAAGTTGAAACTGCATCTGTTGATGCACCTGCCCAAATTGAGCCCGCTGCTATTGATGTTCCTGCTTCAGTTCCACAAACTTCTCAGTGACCAGTTTTAGTCATTTGAATGATTTTGTTCTTGTTTTTATTTTAAAAAATTGTAATCAAACCCTTAGCTTCATTTGAGGGTTGATTTTGGAAACGCAAGTCCCCAAGTCTTTTATGGGACAATCTGTATAAACAATTTCATAGTTTTATGACTAAGTTCGAACTTAGTCTTAGATTTTTTACATATTAAGAAGTTTTTCATGTTATTATCTTAAACTTCTGTTTGCTTTATTCTTGCCTTTATTTTTAAGGACTTACAAAATAATTTGCATTTTTGTTTTTCGAAAATGTTTCTGTTAACCGCATGACTAATTAATTTAAACATAAGTTTTATAAAAGAGGGCCCTTTTATACTTCGACACTTAATGAAGAAGACGTCTCAACTTCATAATAGTGTTGTCATACGATAAAAGAAATAGGAATACACATGTTTCTTTGAAATAACTTTGACTAGTTTTGAATAATAATTTACATGTATTTGAATTACATCTATAACTTTCTCGTAACTGTTTTTCTTGTAACATATTTTTTCAAAAGAAGAATAATAGACACAGAGTTTTTTCTTATAACCCATTTTAGTACATAGCCTTTACCCTAACTATAGTGAGGTTTTTCTTTGGCCTTAGCTCGTGGCTTCATCTCGGGACCTTATGACTTTTACTCTGCACTTGACTCTTTTAGGCTTGATTTTTCATCTTCTTTGCCTTCTTTA
Source organism: Nicotiana sylvestris (assembly GCF_000393655.2). Lineage (NCBI taxonomy): Eukaryota > Viridiplantae > Streptophyta > Magnoliopsida > Solanales > Solanaceae > Nicotiana > Nicotiana sylvestris. The sequence continues at coordinate 6,406,870 of NC_091060.1, forward strand.
TACACATATCTGTGTATATTATGTAGTCCCCCAAGTGTTTGAGTGTTGAAGTATGAAGCCTCGAGCACTTGATAGATTCTCTCATTTGGTCCTTTTCCTGAAAACGAAAAACATACGGGATTCGGAGGTGCGATTTTGGATGAAGACTGCTTAATCCGTATGAATTTTTATTAGAATAATTGTAACCCTTGGCCAGGAATTTTAGGTTATTCCGTATGCCTTACAGGTCGTGACTCATCATTTAGTACGGATTAACCTTTTGCCTATCATCTACAATCGTTAGTAAAATTTTAACAATTCAAAAATTAAATTTGAAATAGTGATACCTGACTGTGGGTATTCCTTAAAAATAATATCTCTTCAAATGAACAACATTCCAATGTGAAGGTAGTATCTTGCCATCCATTGTCTCCAGCTCATATGCCCCCTTGCCTGCAATATCACGAACTCTATAGGGTCCTTCCCATGTTGGACTTAATTTACTCGCGTTAGCTGCCTTTGTGGATTGAAAAACTTTTTTAAGCACGAAGTCCCCCACTTTGAAGAATCTGAGGCGTGCTTTTCGGTTGTAATATCATGTTATGACTTGCTTTTGTGCTGTCATTCTTATCAATGCCGCTTCTCTCCTCCCCTCTAGTAAATCTAGATTGACCCGCATCTCCTCGTCATTAGATTCTTGTGTCGCCTGTGTGAACCGCGTACTTGGTTCCCCTATCTCAACTAGAAATAAAGCCTCAGCTCCATAAACCAATGAAAATGCTGTTTCTCTTGTACTTGTTTTTGCAGTTGTGCGATATGCCCTTAAAACTCCAGGTAACACTTCAGGCCAGTTACCTTTTGATTCCTCTAATCGTTTCTTTAAATTATTGATAATAACCTTGTTCGTTGATTCTGCTTGCCCATTACCCTCCGGATGATAAGGTGTTGACGTAATCCTTTTAATTTGCCAACTTTGAAAGAATTCCGTGATTTGAGCTCCAATAAATTGAGGGCCATGATCACACACGATCTCCTTTGGTACACCGAATCGGCATATGATATTACGCCAAAGAAAATCTTTGACTTCCTTTTCTCACACTTGTTTAAATGCTCCTGCCTCTACCCATTTAGTAAAATAATCAGTGAGTACGAGCAGAAGCTTTACCTGTCCTTTTGCTTGTGGTAATGGACCCACGATATCCATTTCCCATTTCATAAATGTCCATGGGGCAATGACTGGGTGTAATAATTCCGCAGGTCTATGCATATTGTTACCGTACCTTTGACATTTATCACATTTGACCACGAAACTTTCTGCTTCTTTTTCCATTTTAGGCCAGTAATAACCTGCCCTAATTAAAGTTCTTACCAATGACCTTCCTCCTGCGTGATTCCTGCAATGTCCCTCATGTATTTCTTTCATTACATACTCCGTTTGCGAAGGTCCGAGGCTTCTTGCTAAGGGACCACCAAACATTTTACGATATAAATTGCCTTGGTTTAAGCAGTACCGAGCAGCCTTCTTTCGAAGCGCATGAGCTTTCTTCTTATCATCAGGGACGGTACCATACTGCAAAAAAGCAACAATCTCGTTCCTCCAATCCCAAGTTAAATTATTAAAATTTACCTCATTCTTATCGATGTCGAGAACTGAATGAAACAAATGAATAACTGAAGCATTTTCATTGCTTGCCATGTCTGCCGCAGATGCAAGATTAGTTAGGGCGTCAACTTCAATATTTTCATCCCTTGGTATTTGTGTTAATTTCCAGGTTTGAAATTTCTTTATTAAATCCCGTACCTTCTCTAAGTATTGCTGCATCCTTGCTCCCTGGCCATATAAGTCCCCAGCATTTGATTAACTACGAGCTGTGAATCGCTTTTGATTATAATCTGATTTATGCCAAGCTCTCGTGCCAATTCTAAACCTGCAATCATAGCCTCATACCCCGCTTCATTGTTAGTTATGGAGTGACATTTAATAGCTTATCGAATGGTCTCACCCATAGGTGGTACCAAAACAATCCCTAAACCTGCACCTTTTACATTAGATGAGCCATCAGTGAATAAAGTTCAAGTTCCCGGGTTAGCCCCATTGAATACCTGTAATTCTTTTTCTGCTTCTAATTGCATCTCTTGGCTAAAATCGGCCACGAAATCAGCTAACACTTGTGATTTATAGCAGTTCTAGGTTGGTATGTAATTTTTTATCACTTAACTCTATTACCCACTTAGCTAACCTACCTGATAGCTCATGCTTATGTAATATATTACGTAAAGGGTAGGCAGTTACTACGGCGATAGGATGACACTGAAAGTAAAGTCTTAACTTTCTAGATGCCATGATTAATGCAAGTGCAAGTTTTTCTAACTGAGGATACCACGTCTATGCATCTAACAAAGATTTACTAACATAGTAGATAAGGGATTATTTACCTTGTTCTTCTCAGACCAAAACAGTGGTTACCGCAACTTTCGAAACAGCAAGGTAAATGAGTAGTCTTTCCTCAACCTTTGGTTTTGCCAGCAAAGGTGGATTTGATAAGTACGTTTTCAAATTCCTGAGTGCCTATTGACATTCCTCATTCCATTCGAAATGATCCTGCTTCTTATGGGTTGAGAAGAATTTAAAACACTTCTTTGATGATTTAGAAATGAATCTTCCCAAGGCTGCAATTCTCCTTGTTAATCTTTGAACTTCTTTCTTGTTTGAAAGTATATCAGGGATTTCCTCAATGGCCTTGATCTGTGCAAGATTTACTTCAATACCACGGTTAGAAATAAGAAAACCCAAAAACTTGCCTGATGCAACGCCAAACACACATTTTTCGGGATTTAACTTCATATTGAATTTGCGCAAAATTAAAAATGTGTCAGATAAATGTGATATGTGATCTTTTGAATACTGAGTTTTAACAAGCATATCATCTATATATACCTCCATAGTCTTTCCTAAATGCTATTGAAATATTTTGGTAACTAACCTCTGATATGTTGCACCTGCATTCTTTAGACTAAAGGGCATTACTTTATAACAGTAAGTCCCCATGTCTGTTATGAATGAAGTTTTTTCTTTATCTCCCGGATCTATTTTAATCTGATTATAACCTGAATATGCATCTAAAAAACTTAATAGTTTGTGACCTGCGGTTGCATCAATCAATTGATCTATGTGTGATAGTGGAAAAGAATCTTTAGGGCAGGCTTTATTAAGATCTGTGTAATCTACACAAACCCGCCACTTACCATTCTTCTTTGGAACTACAACAATGTTAACTAACCAGTTAGGATATTTTACCTCACGAATGGAACCAATTTTTAGCAATTTTTGGACTTCTTCCTGAATCACCTGATTCTTGAAAGTTCCTTGCTTTCTTTTCTTTTGCTTGACAGGAGGGTATGATGGATCTTCATTTAGTTTATGGGTCATCAACTTCGGGGGTATTCTTGTCATGTCAGAGTGGGACCAAGAAAAGCAATCCATGTTAGTTTTCAAAAATTCAATTAACTTACCTCTCATACCTTGGCTAAGATTGGCTCCAACATAGAATTTTTTATCAGGCCATTGAGCAAATAACACGATAGACTCTAATTCCTCTATTGTTGTTTTGATATTTTCATTCTCTTCTGGTTCTTGAATGGTATCAGGCCTTGAATCTACATCTGTTTTCCCTTGTTCAGTTGAGGTTTGTGTTGTGGTGACCTCAACTGCCTTCTGTGATTGCTATACCTTCATTTCTCGTGCTTGTATCTGCAACAGGGTTGATATCCCTGGCTGTATGTTGATCTCCACGAATTTGACAGATTCCCCATGGCGATGGAAATTTAATAACTTGATGCAAGGTTGAAGGAACAACATCCATTTCGTGGATCCATGGTCTTCCAAGAATTATGTTGTAAGCCATCTCCATATCTCCACCTGGAACTTTGTATCTTTAACGACTCCTTCAGCGAATGTGGTGAGTGTTACCTCTCCTTTCGTGAGGACACTAGAATTATCAAATCCAGATAGAGTATGCGCCTTTGGTATCAATTTATCTTCAGCTTACATCTCACTTAATACTCTCAGTAAAATAATGTTCACGGAACTACCTGGATCAATCAAAACTCGTTTCACATTAGTATTATGTATAATTAAAGATATTACCAATGCGTCGTTATGAGGGGTTAATACGCCATCTACATCTGTGTCATTGAATGTAATGTTGTCTTCCTCTAAAACATGTCGCACCCATTTCCCTTGGGTAATTGTTACTTTGAAAATTTTGTTAGCTGTAGTATATGATATACCCTTGACGTCTTCACCCCCACTTATAACGTTGATAGTTCTTTTGGGAGAAGGTGGTTTTGGAGGCTCCTGCCTGTTCTTCATGTAAGCTTGCTTGCCTTTCTCACTGAACAACTCAGTAAGATACCCTTGTTTTAATAAATGATCAACTTCACTTTGTAAAAATCTGCAATCTGCTGTTTTATGTCCGTGATCATTATGAAACTCGCACCAATGGTCAGGGTTGCGCCTGTTTGGGTTCGATCTCATTTCCTTTGGCCATAGAACCTTATCTCTAATGCTTCTCAAAACGGCTACGAGCTCAGAGGTGCTGACGTTGAAGTTGTAACCACCAGATTTCGCTTTTAAATTTCTATCATCATCTCGTGACTCATAGTTATTTCGCTCGTTCCTGACTCTTGATAAAGAACCTGATTCTCTGTTTCTTGATCTGTGATCGTACCTTTGATTATCCTGCTTTGACCGTGAATCCTTTCCCGCAGTTCCCATGTAAGGCTTGTACTTGTTTTTACCGGATCTTTTTTCGGTCTCCGCATGTCTCGAACTTACCTTTTCTTCTTTTTGAAATCGTGGAACATTATCTTCCTTAATCCTCAGCTTCGTGTTATACCTGTTATAAACATCATTCCATGTTGTAGCTGGGAATTCTCGAAGGTTTTCCTTGAGCCTCCTCGTAGCTTCCGAACTATTTTTATTCAAATTACTTGTGAAAGCTATAGCTGCCCAGTGTCAGGTACACGTGGCAATGTCATTCTTTCTCGTTGAAATCTGTCCACGAATTCTCTAAGTAGTTCTGAGTCTCCTTGCTTGATTTTGAAAGTATCCTCCATTCTTTTCTCTATTTTTTGAGCTCCCGAGTGTGCTTTGATGAAAGAATCTGCAAGCTCAGCAAAAGAATTTATAGAATTTTCGGATAAAAGAGAATACCATGTTAGCGCTCCTTTGGTGGGCGTTTCACCAATTTTTTTGACTAATACTGATTCAATCTCCTGCTTAGTCAAATCGTTGCCTTTTATACCCGTTGTGAATGCAGTCACGTGATCTCGTGGGTCTGTTGTTCCATTATATTTTGGAATATCAAGCATTTTGAACTTTTTTGGAATCAGCACTAGGCTTCCAGGGTTGTTGTGAATATCTATCCATATCTACCCCTTCGATTATGGGCGACACCTCGGGTATCTGCTCTATGCGCTCACTTTGCTCCTTGAGCTGTTTCTGCAAGGTTAGTACTAAGTTTTGTAAATTTGAATTAACTAAATTGCCTGGTTCTCCATCCTGCGATTCACTGGGGGTTCCATCGCTACCTGAATTAACAAGCCCGGAACGAGGGTTCTCCAGAGTGTTGTTATTTGGATTAGGTGGGGGGGGGGGGCAGTAGGTAACTGGCTAACCAAGGCCTGAACGAGTTTATTGACCTGTGCGGTAATAAGTTTTTGCAAAGCCTCATCCATAGCTTCAACATTTTCGAATTGAGCCTGTCCATCAGTATGAGATCCCTCAGGAGTGCCTTCACGAGATCGCCGAGGAGAGCTTTGTGGAGAAATAATCAGTGCATTATTATCCTGAGGGTCTCTATGAAGTTGTTGGTTTATTTGGTTTTCTTGGTTTCCTTGAATGTTTTCATTGTTGTTCGACATAGTTGATGCACCAAGGAAAGTTAAGCGAAAAGAAAAAAGATTATCAGATTCCCGGTAACTGAACCAATTTGTTTAACCAAAAAATAAAATTTTAGTCAAAGTTAGAATTTAGAAGAATACGGGTTACTGATAATCAAAAGAGTGTATAAATGAAAGTAATTTAGGTAGCAAGAGAGTAATCAAGAGAAAAACAAGTAAACCAAAGTCTATATCAATAGTATTTCATGTCCCCACAATTAATCAGATATCTCCCTTTTATAGATATCTTGGAGATATACATTTTGCCCAAATCATAATGAGGCTATTGTGAGTAATTAAAGACATTTAATGCTACGTTACATAATCATTATATTCAATACAAATTCTCTAACGTATTCCACATTTAATGCCTATTAAATGCCGTATCTGCACTCTTTTCTATTATCAGATTCATTCCTTTTGATTCTCGGACATAAATGACTTAGATAGGTACAGGTGCTGGATTATTTGTATTTCTGCCCGTGCCTCTTCCTCTGCCATTTGCTCTTATCTGTTGCAACTCGTGCCTCTTAGGTAGTTATAATTCTTTGACCATTTGACCAGTCTACGTATTTCGACACGTATTCGACATGTCACCTTTATATTTAGATACAATTTTTTCCAATACATTCCTAAAGCTAGGTGATCAACTTAACACCATATATTTATAAATAGGACATATATTTATGCATTAGCCATGAACATATTAATAATTGAAAGTTGAGAGACTAAGTTCCTAAAGCTAGGTGATTAGCGAATAGTGTGTAGGTTGGACACAAATCACGAGTTTGAACCCTGCAAAAATTTAAGTGAAGTAGAGAAACTAGTCCATTATCTAGGTTAGCCACAAATCACGAATTCAAACCCTGCAGAGAATTATGTAAAATAGAGGAACTAGCTCATTATCTATTGAATTCGAACCATGTGAATTTTCGAGTATTGAAAAATAGAAAGTAGTATAGACAAGAACCCAAAGCTACAACTAAAGCAAAGGCAAAGGCGAAATGACAGACGCAACAAAGAGCCAACGGAGTCTCCATCTCTTCTTCATTTGAATATCTTGCAACCTCCGCCTTGTTCATAGATAATCACGACACAGCATCAACAGACTCCTTGCTGCTCACAAAATGTGAAATTAGGGAGTGGAAGCCATCGTAGAGGATCAGAAATTATATAAGGGGAATTTAAGAGCTAGTTGAAGAGCGTGGATTCAACATCAATCATTGTTATAGGGAAGCCAATAGACTTGCAGATAAACTGGCGACTCTCAATCATGAAATTGGGGGAGTCCATTGTATTGGGAAAAATTGAGTTTACATATTAAAGTGAAATAAAGATGGCGTGTCAAGACACGTAGACTAGTCAAAGAATTACAGCTGGCAAAGAGACACGAGTTGCAACAGATACAAGCAAAGGCAAAGGAAGAGGCACGGGCAAATATTCAAAGGACTCGGTGTCCATACCTATTTAAGTCATTTAGGTCCAAGAATCAAGGGGAATGAATCTGACAATATATGAGAGTACAGATACAGTATTTAATGAGCATTAAATACTGAATACGTTAGAGAATCTATATTAAATACAATGATTGTGTAACGTAACATTCAATGTCTTTAATTAATCATAATAGCCTAATTATGACAAGGGCAAAACGCATATCTCCCAAACAGCTATAAAAGGGAGATAACTGATCAATTGTAGGGACACAAAATACTATCTGAATATTTTGATTTACTTGTTTTTCTTCTAATTATATTATTGCTAGCCAAATTACTTTCTTTCATATATTCTTTTGATTATTAGTAACCCGAGTTCTTCTAAATTAAAGCTTTGACTGAAATCCCATTTTTTGGTTAAACATCCATGTCTTCAAATTCTCCGAGCTACTGCAACACAAGTTAAAGAGCTGGTGATAGAAACTAAGGGTCCACCAAACTATATAGAGAACCTGATTCTCTATTAATTCCCACATATCACACACACAACAATAAGCAAATAACACAGAGCTCACAGGATTAAAAATCATGACCTACACTCGTAAGATTTCAACTTCAATACTGAGTAAACTTCAGATTACAAACTATTGTAACCTAGGAATTAAACTCTTAATCCATCACTCACTTGTAATAACTCTATTACAAGCCCTTTTGTAATAACTTTATTACAAAGTTTACAACTCGACTAATTCTAGACAAGACACAAACACAAGTTTTATGGTTTTACAAAAGGTTTCCTAAGCAATGCTAAGTAGGAATTACAAGTAAATCACTTTAACAAAGTTGCAACACAACTAAAGACATATAATAACTCAATGCAGGAACTGGTCTTTTGTTATGTTGTTCTCTGTTCTTGAAACCTTGAAAGTCACTTGCAAGATCGCCACACACTTGAGAGAAAACTTGATCAATTCTGGAAATGTGCAAGTGTATTTTTTTCCTTTGCTTCATGTTAATATTACCCAATTGATGTCACTTGGATAATGCAAGCATATTTGGTACAAGGACATTCCACATAAGTGACTGTTGCACTGTTTGCCTTGTTGCGTGTGTGCAGAGGAACAGTTGTAGCAACTTTACCGCTATGGGGAGTTGACTGGTACGGTCAGTAAGGGAACTGATGTCCATCTGTTCCCTCTGTCATCTCTTTAACTTTATTTGTTGGAACTTGTGCCCGGCTTGAGACTTATTATTTTTTGAGCACTTTGAGGATGTGTAACAGATTCTCGATCTGGTTCTTGTCATTAAGTTTGTTAGATCATCAAAATATAATAAGACACATAACCTATCAATTGGTAACACTTCGAAAAGATTATGTTGCTCGGATCCTTTCGAAATGTCATTTGATGTGGGACAATCTTCAAATATTATTCATTTTTGGAGGATTCTAACACGAGTGCAACAACATTTTTGAACGATCCGAACAGCAAGGGCGGATATTTACATTATGCGCTATGATTTTAACCGAATTAACCCAATAATTTTGGTTCAAATTCTATATGTGATAAGAAATTTACTAAATATATACAAATATTAAATTTCGGACCAGTAACTCAAATGGTTAGTGATTTTAATAGCATCTCGAACCCATAAAATTAAGAACCTGAATCAACAACATAGCTAAAAAAGATAATATAACTCAGTATAATCATATTTACTAGCCTCACCAAACACTACTAGAGAAAAATTACTGGTCTCATTAGTACTACTCCCTGCATGCTTTGTAGGAAGCAGCAAAAATTTTCTAACAAAGTAGAGTTGTTTGTGCAGTTGTGCTGCATATGATAATTTGATGTACAAACTTGAGAAAAATGGAAGTCTAGTACATTCAATATCTTAGGCATATTGTTATTATCTGCTGAAATGTTGATTCGTCCATAAATTAGTGGATCGAAAATTCGAAATTTTTCAAAATAACAGAATAAAAAATTGACACTTGTAACTTGTTTGGTCAATCGACCAGTGGCGAAGCCAGGAATATTGTAAAGAGTGTTCAAACTTCAAAGAAGTAAAAAAAAAATCTTCGCTAAAGGGTATTCAAATATGTTATATACCTCTAAAACTTTATATTTTACCTATATATGCATTATAATTTTCCGACGAAGGGTGGTCAATTAACCACCCTTTGTTGAGTGTAGCTTCGCCCCTGCAATCGACCAATTTAATAGCGTAATAATACTATTTTTTTCATTGAAAAAAAAAGAGAAATTTGTTTGGCAAAATACAAGTATCTATTATCTATTATCTCTTTTAAAATAGAGTTCATACTAGACAAAATAGTCATTTAATTATTTAAGTATAGAAGTGTAATAAGATTAGGAGATAATTTATTTTATTATCTTTGAATAATTATGGTAAAAGTATTTTTTTGTGTTATTTATTTATAATATTTGGTAACAAAGATAACAATAAATTTTATAAGATATTTCATGTCACGACCCCAAACCGGACCCGACCATGATGACGCCTCTCGTGAAGACAAGACCAGCTGTCACACCTTCTTTTTCCTACACCCCGGAAGGGTATAAGGGAGTTTTTTCCAACTTAAAGTGACAATCGAATCAGGATTATTTATTTAATAAATTTAGAGTCGTCACTTGGGATAATTATTGGTGTCCGAAGTCACCGGTTCAAATCCCGAATCGAGGAAAAGATTGACTCTATATTACAGTCCGCGAACACAAAAATCCGGGTAAGGAATTATGTTAACTCGAAGAAGGTGTTAGGCATTTCCGAATTCCGTGGTTCTTGCACGGTCGCCCAACTGTTATAATTGCTCAATTATCTGATTTTAATACATGTTTTAACCTATGGTTCAATTTTAACTTTATAACCACTTTTATTTATTTTAAAGGAAGACTGCAACGTCATTTAAAATACGTCTTGAATCACGTCACATAAATGTACCCGCGGTCCTTGACATATTTTATCTAACATTGTTGAGATTTGAATTTGGGTCACATAAATGCGCACCCGAGTTTAGGAAGGTAGATTATTAAGATAACGCGCTTAAAGCGACTACGCGTTTTTAACTTTGCGAGGGCCATGCAAAATTTACTAAATGGCGCATCTCGATTTCTAAAGAGCAAACACATTAATTAACTGAGGGCCGTGCATTTAAAATTTTTGTTTGGCACGGCACACCTCGATTCCAATTTTTAAAGTGACTTCAAATTAAACTTTAGAGGGCCATAAGCTTTTCTGTGTTTCCTCATATGGCACACCTCCCCTCTACCTTGGAAAACCCAATTAATTAACTAAAGAAAATTTGCGAAAACTTCTACTTATTTAAACAAAAATCTCAATCCTACTAACTGATTAGCAATCACCAAATTGAAAGGCCATAATAGTTCATTTAGCTAGTGTGGCAACCACAACCCATTTTTAAGGAATCTAACTAATTAGAGAAAAGCCTGATGGAATCAGAGATGCCTTTATACCAAAGTTCAGACCTGAATAACAAAATAAATAAACAAATGCCCATTCCCCTTTTAAAGCCGGAGCCCAATAACTTATTGAGTTGCAAATGGTAATGAACCACTGATTTTAAACGACTTAAGCTAAGCCTCAAAAGCAAGCCCAATTCGAGAACAGGGCGCGATTGTAACACGGGGACTCAATATCGAATCCCTGCAGTGGTATAACACAACACACAAACGAGTTTGGGATTAATATTGATCCCACGGACAGTTACACAGAATTTTGACAAAGACTTGATTTTGAAAGCAATTTTAAAAAACCAGTATTAGCAACTAAACAGTAAGCAGCTTTGACTTTTAAATCTTCAAATGACTTGAAACAAGGTGCCAACAGAATCTATTCTACACAAGCAAACCAATAACTTGCCATTTAACAACTGAGAGACCCAAGCTTAAACTTTTACAAGATCTAAAGTTCATTCCCAAAAGACATTATACGCAGAATTAAAGGCACCAAGATCATGAGCAGACTAATCAATCTTATTTCCAAACAAGAGCATTATGTTCCCAAGTCTCACAGAAACTTCTATCAGCATATCAAACATTAACCCCTTTCCTTGTATCCTTGTTAATACCAATTCAAACATGGAAATACTATCACGCACATCTACTGACTTTGTCTAAAGCTAAAACACATCTAAGACATATTAAATTTGACTGAGTCCTTTACACGACATTTCAACAGTTCCAAACCGAATACAACTCAAAGAATTCAATTATTCAGGATAGCAACTAACTATCATACATAATGAATCAAGTAGCTAAAGCAACCAATTCTGTAAATATACTACAAATAAGACTATTATCATTCTTTCAACTTTGTTTTTATTTCCGTCTTCAAATTTGACCTTACATTGGGTAGAGTTAAGGAAAAGTGTACCTGGGAATGAAAGGAAAGCAAAGAAAAAAATTAGTAAATCAGCAGTAGCAGAACAACTTAATCCCAGCAATGGCGTAATGCCAAAATCCAGCAAATCCTAAGCTTAAACCAACAGTGATAACCAACAGATCCAGAACCCTATTTCAAATCAAACCCAAACCAGTTTTCACCTCCCAGCAATATAGTTAAGGAATTAGTTGAAGGTTCTATTTATCATAAGATTTAGAATTCCAAAACAAGACAGAATTTAGCAATTTCCAATAATAGAAGTCGTCTCAATTTTTTTAGTATTTTCAGTATTTTTCCTCTCCAAAAACTGACTTGAATGTCAAGTTAAGGTGCCTTTATAGGCAAGCTACTAGGGCAGCCTAAAAAAAATCAGGTTTGCACTTTGCACCTTCTGAAATTTTCATTTTAGCCTAGGTGCCCCTAATGTAAATTTCAGCATTTTAGAATAGTCCCAAACCCCCCTTCTAGGAAGCTTCATAAGGTTGTTACACCCAGATTCCCTATGCTAGTTACCTAGACCTAATGGGTCAAGTTGACTCGATAATGAAACCAAAAGTGGGCTCAATTCTGACCCAATGACCCAAATCAAACCCCCATTGGGGTGAGGTTTGTAATGGCTTCAAAGCCCAAACACAGATAGATTGAATCAAATCAGACAACTAACAAAGGGCAAATACTTGAAAAATTTCGAGAATTAAGCCATACCAATCAATTGATTACACAAATGAGCAAGAAATTAACCAAGTTATCAGAATAACCCTAATTAAATTGACTAGGTGACTAATTGGAACAATAACCATGACATTTAATCAAAAGAAACCAAACAAATCAAGCAGGACCGGTGAATGGACTTGGAAACAAAAAAAATAAAAGGAAAACCATCGAAAACCAAACTGACAAATCTCAAACTTGTCCGAAAATTTGGTTAAATTTCAAATAAGGAAAAAGAAAAGAAAGAAGAGGGGAAATAAGTGAAAATAAAACCAGAAACAGACCCAAAACTGAAATGAAACTTACCGTCTAATCTCGAAATGACACTCGATATCTTGACTCATACGAAACTGATACCAGTCGCTTTTCTCTGTCAAGAAAGAACGACTAGCATCAACTTTGTAGTGAGTCAACCTTCCAAACATGAGAAAAGCACTCCTGAGTCGATGCATGCCACCAGATTCGACCGAAACTGGTTTTGAACTTTTATGTTTTGAATTTGGATCTATGATTCGAGGGGTTATGGGCAGATTCGAGGGTAATGGAGTGTGGATTTGGAAAGATGAGAGTGAGGGGGTTCTAGGTTGTTAGCTTGAGGTGGTTTGGGGCCCGTCGCCGGCAGAGATGGCGGAGAGGATATGAGGGCGGTGCTAGGGCTTAGGTCTCCGAGAGGAGAGAGTCTGAGAGAGACGATGAGATGAGGGGGTCTGAGGGGGCGGTGTCCGTTTGGACACTTATATACCATCAAGACCCACAGTTCCCAACTGTTGGATCTAAAGGAGATCAACGGCTGAGATTCAAGCCTATCGAAATGGGGTCGTTTGGCTGAGTGTGAGACGGACCGGGTTATGGTTGAATTGGAGCGGGTTGCCTGAACGGATCTTGGGGTGTTAACAATTGGGCTGGGAACAAAATGCATTAATTTTGGTCCAAAAATTCTACTTCTTCATCTTCTCTTGAAATTTCTTTTTTATTTGCAAACACTTTTTGATTTCCTTTTTTTTAAAACTAAAACTAAAATAAAGCCTAAACTAATTCTCAAATTAAATTAATCCTAACACATTAAATTAATTAACTCTAATTAAAACCAAATTAAACGAAAAACTACCAAAATTCAAAAATTAAAATTAAAAGTGCAAAAGTACCATTTTTTGTGATTTTTCCATTTCTTATAAAATTGCTAATTTACTACTTAATTCAAAAACACAAATTTAAATCCTAAATGCAAATGCTACATATTTTTGTATTTTTCATTAGTTAATTAAAGTAAAAATGCACAGACAAATGCAAACAATTGACAGAAAATGCCACAAAAATCCACAATATTGCAAATAATGAAAAACTTATTTTGTTTTGAATTTGTGGGAGTAATTCATATAGGACAAAAATCATGTGCTCACAGTTGCCCCTCTTTGCTCGGAAACACGAATAGTTTTCGTGCAAAGATAAAGTGAGCGGATACGAGCGATTTTTGCCCGTTTAAATATTCCATGGGAAGCATTTTTGAAAATTTTGACTGTACCCTACTTCCGAGTTTGCCTACATATCCTTGTCTATAAAGGAATCAGGTCAGTGTAGTTCGGGAAGTTTCGATAGCTGGGACTACCATGAAGCTGTGATTTCACTGTTGTTGCTACTGCTTACTGAACTCCTTATTACACCATGACAAAATAAAAGAAGCTAGACTAAACTATGATCTATGCATTACAAAAATCCTATCTATATCCTCAAACTTGACCTTGTGGTTCTTATTGCCTTGTTGACATGTATTCTGCCGGTGAAGTCCCTTTGTTGCCGACTTGAATTATAATCTGAGATGCTTTTCCTTTCTCCAGGTGGACGCCTGATTACCGACACTTAACTTGTTCCCCTTTCTTAAAGTTGATGTTGTTCTCCTTTTCTCTCTAGGTGGGCGCCTGATTACCAAAACTTGAACTGCATTCTCATGCTCTCTAGGTGGGTGCCTCATTGCTGAACTTCAACTATATTCCCGCGCCTGATTGCCAAAACATGAATTATATTCCCGTGCTCTTCAGGTGGGCGCATGATTGCCAAAACTTGAATTGTATTCCTGTGCTCTCCAGGTGGGCGCCTGATTGCCAAAACTTGAATTGTATTCCGTGCTCTCCAGGTGGGCGCCTGATTGCCAAAACTTGAATTGTATTCCCGTGCTCTCCAGGTGGGCGCCTGATTGCCAAAACTTGAATTGTATTCCCGTGCTCTCCAGGTGGGCGCCTGATTACCAAACTTGAACTGTTTATCTGAAACTACTGCCTTTGATTCTGATTACAACAAAACAAACAAGACAAAAGAAATTTTCCTACCCCAGTTTGGTGCTGGGCGCATCTATGAGTGTTAGTTGAATCATGTCACCAAATATCTCTATGAATTTGAAAGCTAAATCCCATTATCCAGGAGGGTCCTGAGAAATCCTAGTTAAATGACAACTTTAAATCTAAATTATATCTTCTAAAGGTATGATTCCCACTAAACCTTGTTATCTAAGAGGGTCTTAAAACTATATCCCATTATCCAGGAGGGTCCTGCAAACTCCTAGTTAAATGATGGTTTTAAAATCTAAATGATATCTTCTAAAGGTGTGACTTCCGCTAAATCTTGTTATCTAAGAAGGTCTTAAAACTATATCTCATTATCCAGGAGGGTCCTGAAAATAAAAAATCAAGTCTTATCTTAAGCGTGACAACTTTTACGGCTGAATTATACTACCCTACAACAGAACTTATGCTAACTCTTGTTATCTAATGGAAATCTTAAAGCTAGGTCCCATTATTCAGGAGGGTCCTGGCAATCCTAATTGGATCCTATCTCAAGCATGCAAACTGTGAAGCCAACTTATATTCCTTTGGGGTACATTTATGCTAGATTTTGCTACTCATGATTGTTTTGAATTTTAAACTAGGTCCCATTTACGGTCAAGCCTGTCTGGTGTTTGCTTTCCCTTATGGAGGGTCTTTCCGAAACAGACAAAATTTCCTGCCCCTGTTTCAATCTAAGAAAGAAAATCTTGTCAGTTTAAAATGTGGCTGTTAATTTGTGGCATTCTTGCTGAAGGTGGCCTCTCTGCCGTTGTGCTTTTCCTTTGACTGGCTTTCCTGAACTGGTCAAACACCGCTTGACTTTCCGACTGACTTTCAACCCACATAACCTTGGATGACCCGAGTATTCTATACCCAAACTGCTGTGTTGCATCTCTGACCCATCTACCTAAACCTCTGCATCTCCCATGAAATTACTAACCCTTCGATCAATGGACCTTCCCTTGACACCTTATTTCCCATTTTTCATTATACCATCTTTAACAATGCCTTGACCGCCCTGTGCTTTGTGCAACTTTGGAAGTTGGTAGTGAGCTTTGAAATCCCTTTTTATTGCTTAAACAGAATTGACATTGGAAACATCTTAGAGAAATAAACCTAGAAGAAATGAAATGCAATGACTTTGAGAGTTAGGGATAAGAAAAATCCAAAACTGGAAGACTGTCTGAAGGGAAAAAGGAAAGAAACTTATCTGGGTGGAACAGCTGGCACCAATGATCATGACATGCATTTCGGATTGGTCGGTCCAGTCTATCCAATAAACTTTCAGTGGTCGTATTTTACGCCCCGAGCTCTTCAAAACCCAATTTCTTTACCAAAACCTTGTCCTTGTCGGCTTGCTGTGCTCCGAAGGGTTTTCACCAACAAACCTTTCTCATTTGTTCATCTCTCAACTCACTTTTGCCTCAAGGTGCCCGTGAAGGTTTTCACCAATAAGACTCTCTCATTTTTTATTTCTCTTAGCTCTCATCGCCTTACGGTGCCCATGAGGATTTTCACCAATAAGGCTTTCTTATTTTCATTATATTTCCTGCTTGGACCAGAATGTTGCCCCTGATATGAATCACCTCTACTTGCTCGACTTGGCATCTCTCGAAGACTGATCAGAAGGTCTTTCTTTGGACCGTAACATGAGCTTTTGGATAGAGTTAGAAAAAAAGGGTACCAAAAAGGCTCAAAACAATTCAAATGGGTTAAAAGTTATAACTTTCAGAATCAGATTTCCTACAACAACCGCAACTTCTGCCCCATTTTCTTTGCTTGGGGACTTTTGGGATTTTTATTTTAATGGGACCGAACCGTGAGGCTGCCTACGTATCCTTAAAAAGAATCAGGTCGAATGTAGTTCATGTGACTACTTTTGTTGTTGCTATTTTTCTTTTTCTTTTCTTTTTTTTTTCTTTTCTTTTTTGTTGTTTTGTTGTTTTGTTGTTGTTGTTGTTATTGTTTTTCTTCTCTTTTTCTTCTCTTTTTCTCTTTTTCCTTTTCTTCTTCTTTTTTCTTCTCTCTCTTTTCATTCTTTTCTTTTCTCTTTTTCCTTTACTTATCTTACACGCTTGTGTTTCTGATCTTTGCTACTGATTCCAAAAGAGGGACATGAAAGAAAATAAATAAGGCTCAAATGGGGTAACAAAGGATAAAGTGTTTGGATAGCAGAACAAAATGCCTTCGTCATTCCAATCTTCGAAATATGCCAAGTACAAACAAATACAATTTATCCAAAGAAAATCATACATAATATCTCTTGACCGCATCGGAATTGATGGCCATTTCTACACACTTGCCTTCCATGTCTGTTAAATACAAAGTACTATTAGACAACACTCTAGTTACGATGAACGGCCCTTGCCAATTTGGGGCGAACTTGCCTTTAACCTCGGCCTGATGTGGAAGGATACGTCTCAACACTTGCTGACCCACTTCAAACTTCCGCAAACACACCTTCTTATTATATGCTCTTGCCATTCTCTGCTGATATACTGGCCATGGCACACTGCTGCCAACCTTTTCTCATCGATCAAACTCAATTGTTCCAGGCAGGTTTTGACTCATTCATCATCGTCAATTTCGACTTCTGTGACAATCCGAAGGGATGGGATTTCGACCTCTGCGAGTATCACTGCTTCAGTACCATACACCAACAAATAAGAAGTTGCCCCTACTGAAGTACGAACAGTAGTGCAATAACCCAGCAATACAAAGGGCAGCTTTTCATGCCACTGTCTGGAACCTTCTACCATTTTCCGAAGTATCTTCTTTATGTTCTTGTTGGCCTCCTCGACTGCTCCATTCGCCTTGGGGCGATAAGGGGTGAAATTGAGATGTGTAATCTTGAACCGCTGACATACCTCTTTCATCAGATGACTATTAAGATTAGCACCATTATCTGTAATGATCGCCTTTGGGATCCCAAACCGGCAAATGATATTTGAGTGCACAAAATCGACCACCGCTTTCTTGGTCACAGACTTGAACGTTTTAGCCTCAACCCACTTGGTGAAATAATCAATGGCCACCAGAATGAACCTGTGCCCATATGATGTTGCTGGCTTAATTGGCCCAATGACATCCATGCCCCATGCAACAAAAGGCCATGGTGAAGACATTGTGTGCAATTTAGATGGTGGAGAATGAATCAAATCTCCGTGCACTTGGCACTGATGACACTTGCGCACGAAACTGATACAATCTCGCTCCATAGTGAGCCAATAATAACCTGCTCGGAGAATCTTCTTTGCCTGCACGTACCCACTCATATGCGGTCCACAGACTCTAGAATGTACTTCGGTCATGATAGTTGTGGCCTGTCTAGCATCTATGCATCTCAACAATCCAAGATCCGGAGTCCTTTTGTACAAAACCCCTCCACTAAAGAAAAATCTGCTTGCCAACACCCGAATTGTTCTCTTTTGATTACTTGTGGCTTGTACTGGATACACCCTCATCCTGATATATTCCTTGATATCATGAAACTAAGGCTCACCATCAAGTTCTTCTTCCACCACATTACAGTAAGCATGTTGATCATGGATCTGAATATGCAAAGGGTCCACATAAGCCTTATCTGGATGATGTAACATTGATTCCAAGGTAGCTAAAGCATCAACAACCTCGTTATGGATCCTTGGAATATGACTGAACTCTACTGATCGAAACTGTTGACAAAGATCATGCAAACATTGCCGGTACGGTATGAGTTTTAAATCATGTGTTTCCCACTCCCCTTGGATCTGGTGTACCAGAAGGTCCGAGTCTCCCAAGACCAAGACTTCCTGGACACCCATGTCTCCAGCTAACCTCAAACCCAAAATGCACGCCTTGTACTCAGCCATGTTGTTAGTGAAATAGAAATGAAGTTGAGCCGTAACAAGGTAGTGATGCCCTAGTTCAGAAACAAGTGCAGCCCCTATCCCAACACCTTTTATGTTAGCAGCTCCATCAAAGAAAAGTTTCCAACCTGGCTCTCCAACTGGTTCCAACTCATCAATGTGCACTACTTCTTCATCAGGGAAGTAAGTCTTCAAAGGCTCATATTCTTCATCCACTGGATTCTCAGCCAAATGGTCGGCCAATGCCTGGGTTTTCATCGCAGTCCGGGTCACATAGAGGGACACCAGTTGTACGATACCTTGCAGAGATGCACCCAAACCCTTTCCAGGTACAAAACCATTTTTCAACATTTCAACGGCTACCATGACTGATGCGACAGCTATCTTCAGAATTGGAACGCACTTCCCTTCTGGAATTTTCTCTACCGACATCATGTCAAAAACCTGATAAACTAAGGCCCATTGTTGTCTTCAACCTCAATGAATGGTACAATGGCATCACTGTGAGCGCACAAGTTATCCTCACCGTGCACCACGATTTCCTGTCTGTCCCATTCAAACTTGACCATCTGATGCAGTGTAGACGGGACTGCTTTGGCAGCATGAATCCAGGGTCGACCCAACAACAGATTGTAAGAAACGGCCACATCTAGCACCTGGAATTCCATGGTAAATTCAAATGGTCCGATTGTCAGCTCGAGCACTATGTCACCGACTGAATCTTTCCCTCCACCATCGAATCCCTGAACACAGATATTGTTCTTGTGAATTCTTTCATCATCCACTTTCAACTTGTTCAGAGTAGAGAGAGGGAAAATATTCGCACTGGAACCATTATCGACCAGTACCCGAGCAACCACAGAATCTTCACATTTCACCGTAAGATAGATGGCTCTATTGTGCTCAGTACCCTCCACGGGCAACTCATCATCAGAAAAAGTGACTTTGTTTACCTCAAAAATCTTGTTGGCTATCTTTTCCAAGTGGTTTACTGAGATTTTGTCATGCACGTGGGCCTCATTCAGGATTTTCATCAAGGCCCGACGGTGCTCGTCTGAATGGATTAACAATGACAATAGTGAAATTTGACCAGACGTCTTCCTCAATTGCTCCACAATAGAATAGTCTTGCACTTTCATCTTTCTCAAAAACTCTTCTGCCTCTTCTTCGGTCACACCTTTCTTCACTAGCACTGGGTTATCTTTGGAGGTTTTAGCTTTTGTTAACTCTTCGGGGACAAAACATCTCCCCGACCGAGTCAATCTATGGGTCTCATAGACTTCTTCTTTGACTTCTTTGCCTTTGTAAGTCACTGTCACCAGTTCATAATTCCAAGGGATAGCCTTACTATTGACTATTGGTAACTAGGTTACAGGTTTGATCATGACCGGATCTGTGCGGGCACCTTCCACAATTATGACAGGTCTGTTCGCTAGTCCTGGCATAACCACTTTTGCTTTTTCTTGTTTTACTGCAACATCACTTGAGGTCCCCTTCTTGACTACTGCAGATGGTTCATTGTTTTCCCCGCTCAACCTGATCACTGATTTCTCACTTGTTGACTTTTCAACCGGCCTGGCTTCACTGGACCGAATCATCATGATGGTCTGCGAAGGCTTCTTAAGCTCCCTTCTCTTATGCACTATCTCGATCATATTTGTCTCATGATGGGTCGATAATGGGTTCTGGTTGATATTAGGTGCTTTCAGAGCTTGGACTTCAATCTGATTGGTATCAATAAGCTCTTGAATAGTTGTTTTCAATTGCCAGTATTTCTCCGTGTCGTGCCCTGGGGCACCAAAACAATATTCACAATTTATAGAATGATCAAGATTTCTCGGGGGAGGATTTGGCAGTTTTGGCACGATCGGCCTCAACATATCCAATTGTCTCAACTTGTGGAACAAACTAGTATAGGACTCTCCCAATGGCATGAAGGTTTTCTTCTTCTACAGCCTCTTATTTTTAAATGCTTGATTGGGCCGGAAACCTAATCCAGGAGGGTTTCGGTTGACTCTTGGCGGTGGATAGGCATTTTGTGGAGCTGGGTATGTATTTTGTCGGATCGGCGCATGCCATTGTGCGTGGGTAGGAGGTTGGTTGTATATTTAGGCATGGTGGACTGAAGAATGGGGGTCTGGTGGTGGGTAGTAGTGTTGGGGTGGATTGTATGGGGTGTGGGGGTAGGTTTGGTGGTGGGGATGAAGCTGATGATAGTGGTGAGGTGAACCCATGTGCCCGAACCAAGTTCCTAACTCAACTGTTACGACATCCTCTTTCTTCTTCCTTCCAATTGCTCTCCCAGTACCGTTTTGAATGGCCTGGGTGGTTGCCTTAATAGCTTAGTAGCTCATGATTTTGTTGGACTTGAGCTTTCTTCTACCATACTGCCCATTTTTACCACTTCATTGAAGGACTTGCCTATAGCTGATACCAGATGACCGTAATAAGTAGGTTCTAAGGCCTGCAGAAAATAATCCACCATTTCACTTTCTTTCATTGGAGGGTTAACCCTTGCTGCCTGTTCTCTCCACCTAAAACCATACTCCCTGAAACTCTCATTGTGCGTTTTCTCAAGTTTCGTCAAAGACAGACGATCTGGAATAATCTCGAGGTTGTACTGGAAGTGACAAGTAAATGTCTGGGCTAGATCATCCCATGTGTACCATCTTCCGTGATCCTGTCGAGTGTACCACTCCAGCGCTGAACCACTCAGACTCTGACTGAAATATGCCATTAGCAACTCATCTTTCCCGCCAGCTCCTCTCATTTTGCTACAAAACCCTCTCAAATGTGCCACTGGATCACCGTGTCCATCGTACAAATCAAACTTGGGCATCTTAAACCCTGTCGGCAATTGCACAGCTGGAAATAGACATATATCTTTGTAAGTCACGCTTACTTGACTTCCCAACCCCCGTATGTCTCTGAATGACTGTTCTAGGCTTTTAACTTTCCTGAATATCTCCTTCTGTTCGGGATTTTTAGATGGTTTCTTAGCCTCCACAGGGATATCAAAACGATGCGTGTAGGAATAGGGTTCTAAAGCTTTGAAAGTGGGCTCCGGGGGGTAATATTGGTTATCATGGGCTCGGAATAAAGGCTCGCTGGAGGATCTGTGGAGTGTAGCAGGTGGGGGTGCCACGAAGACAGGAGTAGCTGGTGGAGGAGGGTATGGAACTGGTTTGGGTGGTGGAGCTGGTGGTGTTTGGGAGGTGGTGCCCTGGTAGTGGTGGTAAATGGGAAAACTCGGGGATAAATCGGTAGCAGGAGGTTCCTGAGACTGAGCCGATGGCGGGATGAAGGCAGGGTTAGCGGGGTAAGCTGGTGGTGGTTGCCCTTTTGCCCATGCTTGGTACATTTCGGTCATCTGCTGTTTCAGCTTACACATCTCTTCTTTCATCAAATTAACCTCCGAATCTTCTACCTCTCTCAAGGGATCAATAACACTCACATCAAGTTCCTGGTTAGCCATGATCGACTTGTTTTTGGACCGAGTGTTGTATGGGTGAGTTGTCAGAATGCCAAACAAACTAACCACCTTCCTATACTGGATTGTCACCAACAAACTTGTTAGCGATTAGAGCTTAACAGATAGGCAACCGCACATTTGGGGAATGAATTCACCTAAGCAGTTAACCCTTTCTATTATGCATTTGATCGGTTGCTTGCGTCATCCCGGCTTTTCCTTATTTCCATTTGCAACTTCTCTTTTCCACTTGTGCCTTTCTATGCTTGATTTCTCGTTGTTCTTTTTCTTTCTCGTTTTGCCATTGTTTCCTTCTCATGGTTTCTTATTTTCTCTCTCATTTTCTATATTTTTTTTTCTTCTTGTTTTTCCTCTTTTTTTCTTTTTCTTTTCTCTCTTTTATTCCTTTTGGTTATGATTAAATCCTATGTAGATTGCCTGCGTATTATGACTCCGCATGAATCAGAGCTTTGCGTAGTTCTGGGGGATAAGTGTGAAAATAAAATATTTTGGGATTTTCAAATTTTCATAAAAAGAAAATACTTTGAATACAACGACTTAAAAGTTAACAGACTCAAAAGACACTAACAGACTTTGATGAAAAGATGAAAATACAGACTCAAAAACAAATCATCAGACTCCAACAGAAAGATGAAAATACAGACTAACAGACTTCAATGAAAATCACGAATACATCAATTCCTCAACTGCTCCTGGGCTCGCGGGACATCATTCGGTCTCGCCATGGGCCTATGCGCTAAATCCCCTCGGAGGTGGTAGAGATCTTTCATTATCTGGCGGACAAAGGTCATCACGGTGGCAAAGAACATGGATCTAGTCATATCCTCACAACTACTACACTTCATCGCGATGTAGTCGACGATCCTTCTGACACTCTCTCTTATGACACCCTTTTCTTGCAACAAACGCCCAATCTGCTGGGCCCTGGCTTCCAAAGTTTGTTCGGTTACATGATTTTGTTCTTGAAGTTGTTGCAAATCTCTTTCTAACTGTGCTATCATTGCGTAACAGTGTTCCCTTTCTGCCTTAAAGTCTTTTGTCTGCTTGATCATTTTTTTCTCAAAGATGGTGACCCTTTTCTTCAACCCCATAACCTCATTGTCATATTTCTCTTTTAATTGCTTAACCAAGCGCTCTCGTTCCTCCGCACTTTTAACCAGCTTTGTTCGAGTCCTTGCTAATTCGCCCTCTGCTTTGTTCAAATCGAAGCCATACTCACTCACCTTTTGCCTAAGGTTCTTTATAAGCTTTTCATCTCTTGCACTTCTGGCGGGATTTTCAGCTGCTATTTTCATTTCCCGAATATAGGTTTGAAGAGCCTCATTTTCTTTGGCCAACTTTTTCTTTTCACCCTTATCCGCAGCAGCTTGCAAACCATTCTCGAATTGAAGGTCCTTGACTTGCTTTTTCAGCTTGCTTATGGTAGCCCTATACTCATTTTCTTTGGCTAACCAATCCCATTGTGCTTGTGACGCCTCGACGAATTCTTGAAGATGGGGTTTTTTGGCTGGCCTTCCAGACTCAACTTCCCTTTTATACCAAGCAAGCTTTCCGGGTAAAACTTCACCTTTGGATAGATCACACACACAGGTATTTGCCATCAAGTACTAACACTCGCTCCAGATTTGGAGAAATGTTACTTTATGGAATTGACCATCAGGACCAATCTCGACTGCTTGAGCACTAAGATCTTCATCTTTTGGAACTATGTGACATCTCCCCAACTGTGTCAAAATCCGGTATGGGGCATAAGGCTGGATACTTCTGAGACCTATCAGGAGGAAGTGAGGTCCTGTAGCTGGCATGTATACGATTTCATCTATAGGAAGCCACCCGAACGTCCATTCTATTTGGTCTGCAGTGATGGAACAGAGAAGTGATATCCATTCTGTGACCCCTTCTGGTAGGCTAAACCCGTCGACCCTTGTATAAAATTCCTCTATGCAGTTTTTCTCTGCCGACCCATAGCTCATGTATTGAGAACGATGACATAGATGTTCAATCATCCACATCTGTAGCAACAAGTTACACCCTTCAAAA